>NC_045635.1:21590059-21906463 GCF_009829155.1 Mustela erminea | reverse complement strand
TTCCAGAGTTCCTCCACGGGATTATGCCTTGGCTGCCCACAGGAGTAACGTGATCGATAACACACACTTTGTTGGCTTCTTTGTCGTACCTGTATGTCTCCCCTTCAGAACAGGTGTTTCCAGGGTCACCTTCCAAATAAACTGCTTGCATTTAAATCCTTGTGTCAGGGTTTGCTTTTGGAGGCAGCCAATCTATTATATCCACACTCTAAAACTACAGATGCTTCCTGAAAAATTTTTGACTCTTGAGTACTAGCAAATCTGTACGATATCTTTTATTTAACCCCTTCAGGTGAAAGAAACGAAGGCCATTAAATTTTACCACCACCATAGCTAAAATACAGGATTGTTTTTTTTTTTTAATCCAAGACCACTGATATTTCTATAAAATCATGATAGCCTCTTGCCAGTCAGCTAGTTGATCTCAAGGGAAGACATATATCATCTGAAAGCATTTCTAATTATCTGAGAAATAATTTCCCAGCTACATTATTGAAATTGAAACATTAATCTTAAGTACTGAAAGACAAAAATCTGGTCATTACGCCTCATCAAGCCACATTTATTCAGTCATGAAAGTAACTTGATGTCTGAATCCTTATGTAGAATGTTGCCATTCAGAGTAAAAACTTAAGATCTCAAATTTCAAGACCTAATTCTTACAACCAAAAGCATACATAAGGGAATGATAAGTATGTACATTACTAGATTATTATTTAGAATAGAACTAATGACAATCACAAGCATATGACTAATTTTGTTTAATCAATCTTTGGCATGTCAAACTATACAGAAATTACTAGAATAAAAGAAGAAAACTTAGTGCAACTTACACTGGCATGTATATTGGGTTAGTGGTAAAAACAGATTTGAGATATGGTCTTCAGGGACAGAAAATACAGCTTTTTATGTATCTTTCTGGTATTGAAATGAGTTTTTGATCATTTGTAGAAATTGCAGGTAACTGTATCTTAAACCACTTGAAGTATAACTGATAACTGATACTTGTTTTTAGTAAGAATAGGTTTTTATATTCCTTCTCTTAAAGTACTTTGCTCAATATCTACTCTGTATAATGATGCTTTTTGTAAAATTTTTCAATAAATGTATTAGGATGGTACTGATTGCTTTTAGTTGTTATGAAGCACAAATTAAATATACAGTAAATGCATCAAGTAATTGATAAAATGGTAACTTATTTGTATCTTCAAATACTTATTTATATTTTGCTTTGTTCCAAAAAAGAGGTACTTGATACAAATATCTGTACTAAAAAAAGGTTTAAAATATATGTATTTCAGGTATCAAGACAAAGGAAAAAGAACAACAGAGAAAGAATAGAGTCAAAAGTAAAATTAGCCTACTAAATAATATATAAATGTAGGCAAACTTAGACCTTATGGAGGATTCCACATTTGTTGCTAAGAACACTTTGCTGATATGTTCTATTCAGTCCTGCAGTGTAATTCTGGATCTTTTTATACTTGAACTTTACCTCTTCTGTGGACTGTTTCCACAAGCTTCCTAGCCCTCTGGTTTCCTTGAGTTCCACAATGGGTATACCAATAAGAGAATGCAGAGAAGCAAGAGAATGAGGTCAGGGTATTAATTTCTTTTGTTCTTACCTCTGGGATCAGATCTCAGCCTGGTTAGGTTCTTCAAATGTAAGTTACTGTTTCTTTGAAGGAAGCCTTCCCCTCCAAATACAATAGATTTTGAGTTGTGATAATCACTTTATTCCTCATAACTTCAGGTCTGCAACTGGTAAAATCCTTGCTGTTACAATCACAGGATCCCTGTACCATCCCTAATAGCTTCCCTACAGGCTGCTTATACCTTTGCAAATAGTCCCTTCATTAAACCATTTGAAATTTTCTATCCTTAGCATGACATTTATTTTTTTTTGAGACTTCAGTTATACAGCTCCAGCTTCTAAAATGAAGGAAATGATCTAGAGAAGATTCGAGGTGTGCAGTGTTTATCAGGTTCAAAACAATAACAATTTCAAAATCTATTTTAGTAAATGTGCAAATCTTCCTAAAGAGAAGTTATTGGCAAATGCATTATCATAGGTACAGGTAGAGTCAGCTTTGCATGATAAATGTATAATATCTTCAATAGCAGTTCAACAGTAGGTTAAAAAGTAAATGGCTGGTTTTTAAAGCATCCCTCATGTAACTAATAAACATTACGCTGAACATACAGATCTTAAGTGATTTTCTAAAAATATTTTATTTATTTGTTAGACATAGTAAGAGAGAGAGAAAGAGAGAGAGCGAGCACAAGCAGGGGGAGCTGCAGAGGGAGAGGGAGAAACAGGCTCCCCCTGAGCAGGGAACCTGACATGAGGCTCAATTCCCAGGACTCCCGAGACCACAGCCTGAGCCAAAGGCAGACACTTAACTGACAGAGCCACCCAGGCATCCCAGGTCTTAAATAATTTAATTAGAAAAGAAATTTGGTTTTGTCTCCTACTGCCCCTTAAATGCCCCTCGAGAGGACTGGATTTCCCATGCCTCAGATGAAATTTTTGGGAAATATCATAATGTTGTGGTTTAATCTAGCTAGTCATTAAGATATCTATTCCAATGTGATGATCAAAAAAGTTTTTTAACTCAGTCCTACATTGGAAATGTAAGTATTTTTTTCCTGGCCTTTCACTTCTACTTGTCCTTCTACATCTTTCTTATTATGATTTATGTCCCTTTCCACGTAGAAGAGATGAAGCAATAAGTATTAGAAGAGGTGAGATGATATAAAAAGAGCAGGGAAATTCTTATTTCATTGGTACTGTCGTGGTGCTTTTGTGCTCTGAAGTTGAAAAGTGTTTAGAATTGGCCATTTGTTTCAGGGAGTATTTCTTTATGTTCTTCAGACTCTCCTCCATTCCCAACCTGGGAATGGCCCCAGGGTTTCCTTGCTTATCTTTTCCTTGACAAAGAATAATTCTTTTCTAGTCCAGCTAAATATTACCACTTCTTTATATCCCAAGCATCTGGTACTTTCTAGCTTATTAATTAATGGAATCTTATTTGCTTCTCCAACAACCTTTAGAGGGGATGTTCGACAAGTCCATGAGTGTTCTTTCACACATAGCCCCAAGGGGAACATTCCCACATTCAAACGTTCAAAGTACTTTGACAAGTGCAGTTAGATACTAGAACACAATCCTCAGTCTTAGTACCGAAGACCACTTCAGGCTGCCTCTTGTCTTTTATGTTTCTGTGCAATGGGTCTGAGCCCCAGATGGTGTTTCCTTTTCCATCCTTAAACTAAACAACACCTGCACTAAAGAACACAACTTAGAGTATGTTGACACATACTCTAAGCTGACTCCTTTTTTCTGGTTTTTTTTTTTTTTTTTTTTTTTTTTTTTTTTTTTGTAAGACGTTATTTATTTGTTTGACAGAGAGAGACACAGCAAGAGAGGGAACACAAGCAGGGGGAGTGAGGGAGGGAGAAGCAGGCTTCCCGCAGAGCAGGGAGCCCGATGTGGGGCTCCATCCCAGGACCCCGGGATCATGACCTGAGCCGAAAGCAGTTGCTTAACTAACTGAGCCACCCAGGCGTCCCTTAAAAAATATTTTTTAAGGAAACTATATCTCTGTGTTGTACAATTGGCATTTATTAAAAAAATAAAAATAAAAATACTTGATACAGGAGAAAAGTGGTATAAGAGAGTCCTCACTAACTAACTTAATGAACTAACCAACCAATACATTATATACTTAGTTTCTAGTAAGAGCAAAAGCTACTTTTGGATGTATTTAGTAATTAAAATAGGAAGCAGAACCTGACTCTACCTCCTTTTTAGATTCTTAGCCTCAGAGCACGTTATTCTCACAGCATAGACATCCCCTTCCAGAGTAGACTCTTTTCAACTTCTGTGTTCTTCAAGTCTACTAGAACCTTTTGTTTGTGGAAATAAGGGCAAAATAAAGGCATTAGGTCTTAGGAGTCATTATCTAAATAAATGGGATTTAATACAGCAACCACTGCATCCCTGGCAATGACCCACTTCAGTATTATCTTAGTACGTGATCTCTGGGGGTGCCTGGCTGGCTCAGTCGGAAGAGCATGCAACTTGATCTCAGGCTTGTGAGTTCAAACTCCACATTGGCTATAGAGATTACTTTAAAAACAAAACAGATCTCTGGAACTCAAACTGCTTTAATACTTGATGTACCCTACCAGTGTGCCGTTGGACAAGGTACTTAACCCCTCTATGTTTCAATCTGCATATCTATGAATATTATAATAATAATACCTGCTTCATAGAGTTGTTATGAGAATTAACATACAGAAAACATTTGGAATAGTGCTCTGCACAAAGTGCTCTGCCAATGTTAGCTGTGAAGACATTTGTCATAATTATTTTCTGTCATTAGAGGTTAGCACCTGATTCTTAGTGATATATCTTGGTCAAGCTGGCCATATTAAGAATTTGGGTTCATTTTTTTCACTTTTTAAAAATTGTGGTAAAATAGCATAACAATTACCATACATAACAAGAATTACCATTTTAACCATATTTTTTTTAAAGATTTTATTTATTTGTCAGAGAGAGAGAGAGAGGGAGAGAGAGCGAGCACAGGCATACAGAATGGCAGGCAGAGGCAGAGGGAGAAGCAGGCTCCCTGCCGAGCAAGGAGCCGGATTCGGGACTCGATCCCAGGATGCTGGGATCATGACCTGAGCCAAAGGATCATGACCTGAGCTCAACCACCTGAGCCACCCAGGTGTCCCCATTTAAACCATTTTTAAGTGTACTGTTCAATGGTATGAAAACATTCATATTGTTAAGTAACTATCACCACCATTCATCCCCATAAACTCTTTTCATCTTGTAAATCTGAAACTGTACTGATTGAACAATAACTCCTCATTCTCCCCTCTGCCTGTCCCTGGCAACCACCATTATAATTTGTCTGTATGATTTTGACCACTCTGTATCTCATGCAAGTGGAATCATATGTTATTTGTCTTTTTGTGGCTGGCTTATTTCACTTAGTATAATGTTTTCAAGGTTCATGTCATAGCACATATTCAATTTTCTTCCTTTTTAAGACTGAATAATATCTCATTGTATGTATATACCAGAATTTGCTTATCCTTTCATCTGTCAATGGACATTTGAGATGTTTCCACGTTTTAGCTATTGTCAGTAATGTTACTATGACCAAAGGTGAACAAATAACTCTTGGAGTCCCTGCTTTCAATTATTGTTGATATATACTCAGAAGTGGAATTGCTAGATCACATGGTAATTCTAGTTTTAATTTTTTGAAGAACTGCCATAGTGTTTTTCCAGTGGCTTTACCATTTTACAGTCCTACCAACAGTGCACAAGGGTTCCAGTTTCTTCACATCCTTACCTTTTCTGGTTTTTGTTTTTAACTTTTGCTTTTGTTTCTGTTTTTGTTTGATAGTGGCCATTCTAATGGGTGTGAGGTAATATCTCATTGTGGGTTTGATTTGCCTTTCCCTAATAAGTGATGTTGAATGTCTTGTGTGTATTGGCCATTTACATGTCTTTGGAAAAACATCTATTCAAGTCCTTTAACCATTTTTGAACTAGGTAGTTTGTAGTTTTGTTGTTGAGTTTTAAGAATTCTCTATATTTTCTGGATATTAATCCCTTATCAGATATTTGATTTGCTTATATTTTTTCCCATTCTGTGGGTTGTCTTTTTAGTCTGTGGGTAGTGTCCCTTGATTTGGAGAACAGGGTACTTTTTTTTCCCATCCTGGCTCCCACAAGCTAAATGAAAGCTGCTCCATGAACACGTGCATAGCTGCCTGCCACATGGCTAGGGCCTAGAGATGGGTAGCTGCCAATGAGCTTAGAGCTGAAATTGATCAAAATTATCAATTTATCATCCAAGTCTTCCCCTGGAAGTTGCAAGCCTTCAACAGACTCTACAGTTCCAAAATAGTTGTATGAAGCCGATTTGGCCATGCAGTTATTGTCTAGGTGGGAAGACAGATTCCTCATGCACCCTACTCTGCCATCTTTCCAGAACCCTCTTTGGGTTCATTCTTAATAGCTTTGTTATTCTTAATGGTCAACTCATTACAGTTAGGGTTTATTTCTAATTTGCTCAACTATATTACTTTCTTAGTAAATCTAATTTAGAAAACACTAAAAAATATTGCAATTATAGTTAACAAAAGGATTTCTAATTCATTTACTCAGAACAATACTTTTATTTCTTATAAAAGTTATTGGTCTGTTGCATTTTGGAGTTAAGTATAAGATTTTAACAACCTGAAACTAAATAGTTCCCTTCCACATCCCAAAATTAAATGCAAGATCTTGAGCTTCTTGCCTAGTTAAATAGCGAATGTTACATGGAAGATTTTACAATGTCTACATGGATGTTAAGACCATACAAAAGTTCACACATTACAAAGGGCAGTGAGAAGGAAAATACAAAATTTACTTTAGCTTAAAACTTGTGTTGTAGACCAACACACACACACACACATACACACACACTCCCTAACTGACAAAGAGTAATTGCTAGACTGACAGTTTTAAATACGTATCTACCTTAAATATATGAATATCTAATATGAATTTAGTATTATTTTCCCCGTCCCATGAGGAGATAAACTCATATATATCCCACAGGAAGTCCTCTTATAGCATCATCCAGGTGCTAATGTTGACTTCTTTTTAATCCATACTAGTGTCTGCTCAGGATCAAAGGAATATCAACAGAAGGTACAAAAGACTTCTTACTGCTTCTGAAATTTTTTTCTATAAGTAGTTAGGAAACAGTGAGGAGAAATGCTTAACCTTTTTCTGTCCTTCATGTAGAATGTGGATCAAATAAACCCAGGTTTCCCTGAGGAAATTTTACACAGAGTTTGGAAGGAAAGTGCAAGAATTATATGGGCCTACATTATGAGTACAATAGACAATCGACTTTTGCATAATTTTAAACATCATATCCAAAGGGAATGATAGCCATAAAGTTATTGAAGGAAAGTAAGGTAATGAGAACTGGAGTCTTTGCTTCAGAATTCTAGTAAACAATAGTTGGAGTGTGTGATCTTTATCGGCTCCTTTGCTTATAGGAGTATTAAAGGGTGATAAGACTTCCAGTTTCTACTTTGGCATGTTAAGAAGCTTCAAAGTCACCACTCCACCAAACTTAGTGTCTTACAAAGCTAAACCTACTGTTACCACGTGATCCCCAACAATCACCTTCTTTGGTATTTACCCAAAGGATTTGAAAGCTATGTCCACACAAAAAGCTGCACATGAGTGTACATAGCAGCTTAATTTTTTTTTAGATTTTTAAAAAAGATTTTATTTATTTATTGGACAGACAGAGATCACAAGTAGGCAGAGAGGCAGGCAGAGAGGAGGAAGCAGGCTCCCTGCTGAGCAGAGAACCCAATGCAGGACTTGATCCCAGGACCCTGGGATCATGACCTGAGCCGAAGGCAGCGGCTTAACCCACTGAGCCACCAAGGCACCCCTAGATTTATTTTTAAGTAATCTCTACACCCAGTGTGGGGCTCAAACTCACTCACAACCCTGAGATCAAGAATCACATGCTCTGCCAACTGAACCAGCCAGGTGCCCCTATAGTGACTTAATTTTTAAATGCCAAAACCTGGAAGAAACAAGATGTCCTTTAGTAAGTGAATGGGTAAATAAACTATGGTATATTCACACGATGAAATATTATGCAGTGTTTACAAGAAATGAGCTAGCAAGGCATGAAAAGATGCAGAGGAAATTTAAATGTATATTACTAAGTGAAAGAGGCCAATCTGAAAAGGTTACGTATTATTTGATTCCAACTCTATGACATTCTGGGAAAGGCAAAACTGTGGAGACAATAAAAAGATAGTTGTTGACATGTGCAGCTGGCAAAGTGGTGAATAAGTGGAGCACAGTTGATTTTTAAGGTAATGAAAATACTGTAGAACATTATAATGATGGATTCATGTTTTTATACATTTGTCCAAACCTATAAAATGTATAACACCAACAGTGAACTCTAAGGTAATCCAAGGACTTTGGGTGATTATGATGTGTCTATGTAGATTTGTCAACAACAAAATGTTGATCACAGCCTTTTAAATCTATTTGCAAAAAGAAATGTATTTCACATATATATGGAGAGTAGTATCATCCCCCCCCAAAAATAAAGTATCTTAATTACATTTAACTTCCTTAACTTGCAGAGGTTATGCTTTTTTATCCAGAGTCACATAAACAAACACAAACACACACACACACACACACACACACACACACACACACACAGGCACACGAGTTTTCCCTAAGACCTCACTGCCTTGCAGCCGCCTTCTTTTTCCCCCACCCCTTAATAGTGCGATCATTTTACAATATCATTAAGCATCATTTTCTACATTTTAGTCTTAATGTTCGTATATTATTGCATCAGATTGCCAGTTACTTTTTGATTATTAACATTTCTCAACACGAAATACCTCAGCCATAAAAAAAAAATACCTCAGCCATAAAATTCCTTCTGTTACCAATCTTTGCAACAAGTACAACAATTTTCTTTAAATAAATTATTAATAGTCAAGGGGTCTGTACACTTTAAGATTTTTGAACATTTGTCTCAAGCAAATTTATATCAATGTACTCTCTTACCAATTGTATCCAAAAAGGCCCATTTGCCAATAAATTGGACTCCCGGGGATACTAGTATTGGTTTTAATGACCAGTTTCATAGTTGGCATATTGTATTTCCTTCTTAATTCAGTATACATTCATTGGATGCCTAGTATTTTATCACAGTTTACATGCTATTATTTGTCATTTAGTGATTTTTAAAGTCTATGAAATGTTAGTGTTGTGTTTTTTGTTTTTTGTTTTTTTGTATTGGTTCTGTTCAGGTAATTGGACTATTAAGTCAATTATACTTATATGGAAATTTTAGGTGCATCTGTTTAAAGAGAGGGTCTGGGATCCACAGAGGTTGAGGTATTTTTCCTTGGTCTGAAAGTTCTTAAATTCTTATCATTATAGAACGGCTATACTTATATACATTCTGATCTAAACATATAGAAATTATTAAGAAAAGACTTATATAAAAATATGGGATGCCTGGGTGGCTCTGTCAGTTAAGCATCTGCCTTTGGCTTAGGTCATGATCACAGAGCCCTGGAATCGAGTCCCTCATCAGTGTCCTTGCTCAAGGGGAAGTCTGCTTCTCGTTCTGCCTGCTGCTCCTCCACTTGTGCTCTTTCTCTCTCTCTCTCTCTGACAAATAAAATTTTTAAAAAATTATGTAAATCTGCAAAAACTAAAAAACAAACCCAAAATGTGTATGTATATATCTCCATCCAATATTATATAGGAACCGTAAGCAGTGAATGGAAGCTAAACTCTTGAGGCCATGGCTTTTTAAGACAAGAACTTGGCAGTGAGGATTGGTATTAAACTACTTTCAGTGAACTGGGATCCAAAAGACTGAACTGTGGTGTGGAACAAAGTCAGTCTCCCTGCCTGAATCCAGGGCTGATGCTGTGAATTCCAGCTACTACTAGCTTACTTGTGACAAGGGAGGGGAAAAAAAAAAAAAAGCTATAATGGGAAAAATGACAAATGTAACTACCTCAAAATTAAATATTCTGTTAAAGAAAAAGATGACATAGAAAGTCAAAAGACAAAGATAGCCTGGGGAAAGTTATTTGAACATACATCAAACACAGTATCAGAGCTCAAGATATAAAACAAACTGTTGCAAATAAGACACAAGCAAACAATTCGGTAGAAAGTTGGATACAGGATTGAAACAGGCATTTCACAGAAGGCAAAACCCCAATGGCCTGTAAATATATGGAAACTGTTTAAACCACACAAACATTGAAGGATTGGAGAAGTGTCTTCTTCGCTCTCCTTGCTGATTTTTAAACTGTTTTTCTTCCTCCTCCCTCAAAATTCCAGGTCTTCTGAAATTTGTGCTGTGAGTCTTCATGAACTAATGCTCCTCTTAATGCTTTGATCTACCAGCTAGTAATGTCGCTTCTCATTTACCATTGTGTTCAGCAGACAGCTTACTCTATTCCTTTCTACCACTTCTCATGTCATAATGTACTTGGACAGCTCAGCATCTGTAAAGGATGATCTCTCCCATAATTTGTCTTCCCAGTTCCTGAACAGCCTGCTGCAATTTTCGCTTCCTCCATCAAGCTCAATCTCTGACTCTCATGCCCTTGGTATTAAAAATGGTTGCAGGCCTCCAAAATCTGTGCTGCAGTCTTCCCAAGCTCTCGCCAAGATGCCCTACCTTTTCGGTTTATGTAGTCTAGAATTCTGTCTTCTGTAATTTTTCAAGCTCACTGAGACCTCCAGTTTGGTATATCATTTATTATTATTACATATTAACTTCATAGCTTCACACATATTTCCTTCCTTTGTAATCCAGCTTGGATTTTGTGTTCCAAAATTGTAGTGACTCATTTCAAGCCCATCATCTTTCTCTCCCTCCATAGAACACAACTGACAAAGGTCGGTCTCAGCTATAACAAGATATTTTTCTTCTCATTGGTTTTCCTTCATCACGGATGAAGGCTGATTGGAGAAGAGGGCCCATTATAGTGGATCTATTTACTATTAATTTAAGGACTATTAATATTAAAAAGGCGCCCTCTTGCTGGTCAGAATTTCTTCAACATTTCTCTGGTATATATATTTACATTTTAGTTCTTTGGGATTATTCCAGAGTGTACTTATCTTTCAAACCCTGTATATGTCTCCCCCCTAAAATTGTACTGAAATAAGAAAAATACAGAAAAATTTAAGCCAGTAGTTTCCTTATGTCTCACCAAGAATATTACCAAGTCATCTGTATTTGCTTGTATTCACTGCCTCTTCTCATGTTGTAAATGAAATAAATTGCATACATCAAAGCCAGTTCCCCTAGGTCCTGCCCTCTCTCAGCATCTCAGAGACTTAATTTCTAAGTTATCACATTCTCTTTCTTGTATCATCAATTTATCTCACTCTACTGGATCATTCCCATTTGCATACGAATATATTCTTCTCAAAGAAACATTTCTTAATTAGCTAAAAATATAAAACAACTTCAGTATTTGAAATGGGAAAGTAAAATAAATTTAAACATAATATGAGATATTTGTAAGATATTTTAAAAGATGAAAGAGTTCTGTGAGTGCTAATATGGAATGGTCCCAAGAAATAGAAAGTCATACACAGACACACACACATGCACGCACATATGCACACATGCCACATGCATACATGTATACCTCTGTTTGTACACACATATAAGGCATTATGCATTTGTACATGAAATTTCTGGGAGTTACATACCATATTTTCATAATAGTTATTCCTAGAAAGAAAAGATTTGATTATGGAAGTAACATTTATATTTTTTTAAATTTATATATCTCTGTATTACTTGCAGAAGTGCAATTTTGTAAACTAATCTGGCAGTAATATAAGTAATGGAGTAGAAAGGATGTTTTAGTTATGTATTCAAATTTTTACTATTGCAATAATAGTCAAAGGTTCAGAGGAAGATAAAGGGAAATTAAAATTCATTGCGCTCCCACTACCTCCTGTGCTTGACTTTCACATATAGCATCTTATTTATTCACATAATTTTTATGTGTAGTGTTGGGTCCATGGTCAAAGGAGTGAGACTGATACAAAGCGAAGGTCAAGCAAAGCTTTATTTTGTGCCAAGCATCGAGAATCAAACTGGCCGGGGCCGACTCTTGCAAAGAGGTGACCTCTCTCTGTCTTAAAGACTAGGTTTTAAGGGCAAAGGCCATGTGGTTGGGCCTGGCCACGCACAGGTGGCCAATGAGATTGTAACACAGAGAAAACTGCACAGTCCTGCTAGGTCACACATAAGTGACCAGTTGAATTACAATTTACCCTATAGTAGATATTTGAACTAGTCTATCACCTTGGTGAGAATGGGCGCCTAAAAGGCACCCAACGGGCAAGGCTCATACTCCTTGGTAGCTAGGGAGACAGCATGCACCCCCACTGATTGGATACCTCCACCTGGCCTGACCCACCCTTGTATTTGGGCTTTGATACCTGGGACTAATTTCGGGGACTTGTTTTAAGTAAGTCCCCTGGGGGAAGGAGGGGGCAGGGACAGTTTAAGTTTTACTATATAAACAGCAAGGCCATTGTTTAACCAGATGGTATCACTCTGGCTAAATAGGCCCTTACATGTAGCAAGTAATATATTGCCTTTGATAGGAAGAATAATTCAGTGCTCCTATCTGGTTTGTGGAAGGTGATGGTGAACTCAATGTTTTAAAAGTCGTTTCCTCTAAGGCTTTTTCCTTTCTCCTCAACTTAAGGTTGATACATGTTGGAAATAAACAACAAAGCTTCTCCTAATTATTTTACAGGAAGAACCAACAGATCAGAAAGAGTAACATATTCAAAGGGCTGAATACATATGTTTAATTAATTAATTGATAAATCTTGATCAGTTCACTTTTTGCTTATATAAGAAAATGAACATAAAATTAGTAATGAGTCACCTGATTATAATTCACCATGATATTTATCAGGTCTTTTATGAAATAAAGACTGCATACAATTACACAAACCTCAAACTTATTGTTTTTTCAGTCTTTCAGGAATATTCTTTCACAAAAATAATAGGTTCCCAATTATAACCATAGTTGTACTGGTGTGGTCTTTGCTGTGATTAGGCAATTCATTATTATTCTATTAATTAGTGTAGTGATTTTTAACCTCAGCTGCACATTAGAATCACTTGGGGAGCTTTTAAAAATCTCATGCCCAGGAAGATGAACTCCAAACCAATTACCTCAGAATCTCTGGGGGTGCGACCCAGGCATCAGTCCTTATAAAACTCCCCAGGTTGATTATAATGTGCAGCAAGTTTGAGAGTCACTAATTTAAGGGAAGTCACATGACTTGCCCTCATAACAGGAGATGAGAATTCTTTCATCAAAGCTACTATACCACTGAAAACTGTGGCAGGCAAAGTAAGCAGAAATATCTGCATTTTCTTTTTGAAGAATGTTACCATTTTAAATTTAGAACAGAAATGAAACAGAAGGTTCTCCTATTAAAATGTAATTCTGTATCTTCATTTAGGCACACAGCCTGAGAAGGTGTTGGTAAATTGTATTTATTTGGGAAAGGTTGGCATCTTATACATAGCTTCAGCTGAAGTTGGGATTTGCCCAGGGCAATAGTACAATTAATGAAGACCGGGAAGTGCTAACTCACAAGGCCAGTGATTTGTGTTTTGATTGACTTCATGGAATTGTGAGAGTTACATTTTAAGTCTGATCCTCACAGGCTTTCTATAATCAATTACGGTCTAAAATAATCATTTCTGCTTATTAAATCTGAACTTGTGAATGCAAATACATGTATGTGAATACAGATTAGAATTTGAAGATAAATGGAAACTAATGCTTCCTATATATTTGATTTTTCCTTCCAGCAGAAAGAGTAACTCAATTGCATGTTTAATTTTCCTTCATTAATTGTACATTATACTTTTAGATGTTCCTTTAATATCTATGACTCAGGATGTTGTACGTTATTATTCTACACAAGCATAATATTCTTAGGAGATTTTGCATGATTTCCTGAGGCATCAGAATAAATTTTTCAGAGTGATATTTTTCATGTAGTTTCCAATTCATAACATTTCCGAATTCATAAAATTATATTCATAACTTAAATTATGAACTTAATTTGTTAATTGTATCTATTCTATTCAACAAATACTTTTGATAATAAACCATATCTCATTATTATGGTCATGCTGCGGTCTATGTAAGGAAAGACATGCCATTGGTCTTACTCTAAAAGTATTCAGATATTTTGGGCACCTGGGTGGCTCAGTTGGTTAAATGACTGCCTTCAACTCAGGTCATGATCCTGGAGTCTCAGGATGGAGTCCCACATCGGGCTCCCAGCTCCATGGGGAGTCTGCTTCTCCCTCTGACCTTCTCCCCTCTCATGCTCTCTCTCTCTCTCTCAAATAAATAAATAAAATCTTTTAAAAAAGAAGTATTTAGATATTTTAAGAGTCAACATATGATATGCATGACAACAAAGAAATATATAAAAAATTGAATATGCTCACATAGGAATATACTATACTCGCATAGGAAAATGGATAGCAGATGAAAAATTTAATTCAGTTACCTTATAGTTAGGGCTTGTGTTGGCTTTAAGCTTACTTACAGCAACAAGATAAAATGACCAATGTCTTTATAAACCTTACTGACGTGAGTGTATGTGTGTGTGTGTGTGTGTGTGTGTGTGTAGGTACACAGTTATTGTGTAAGTGTATTCACTAAAACTTGATCATAGAGGAAGTGGATGAAGAATGCACACTGAAGGGGCTAATCCCAACCTATGGTAGAGCCTGGGAAAACTAAGACCAAATGAAGCTACTGTACAATATTTGTGGCAAAGATAAACAGAGATATCAAATAGATTTTCTGATAAAGACGAGGAGACCCAGGTAAGGCTGAAGAGGTAGGCAGTGATAACGCTAAGCCAAGGCAGATTACGTACTACATCAGGTCTGCATGAGGGCCTTGCTCAATGACATTTTCACTGACAAAACCTCGGTGCCTGAATTGGCTATTGAAAGGGAGGAGATTCAAATACATTCAGGTCCCACCATGACCTCCCTTTATAGGAAACCAGGAGTGAAGTGCCCTTTCACTCCTGTCCACCACAGGTTAGGGTTAGGGTTAGCCTGTATGTCTGCATGGAGAGGGGTCAAGCAGCATCAAGTACTCAAGTTGTGCCTACTCTGGTACTTATTGGCTGTTAGATGCAATAAAGTATTCCCTATACCAAAAAACTTAAGTAAGTTTAGGCTTTACTCTCTGGGAGACATTCCCACTGTTCTGAATTTGAACTCCAGGAAATTTCCCCATTCCAAAACACATGGGTCTGCTCCCACCACCAAAGTTATCAAAGTTAGCAAGTTATCTTCAGTGCTTGGGGGAGAAAGTTGTGGCAAAGAGAGACCCATGATCATCACTACATTGAGGACAGTTTTAACTAAGGCTCCCTCTGACTGGGTCCCAAATTTTAAAAGAGCTGATAAGCACTTTGAAGGTATCAGATCTTGTTGTACAACCCCAATAGGTAGACTTTGAAGAATTTTAAAGACCAGCATGCCATGAATGATTTTTGCCTTATGATAAAATAATTCTAGGTCCAGAATAAAGTATTAATTAGAAGTTCTAGGGGCGCCTGGGTGGCTCAGTGGGTTAAGCCGCTGCCTTCGGCTCAGGTCATGATCTCAGGGTCCTGGGATCGAGTCCCGCATCGGGCTCTCTGCTCAGCAGGGAGCCTGCTTCCTCCTCTCTCTCTCTGCCTGCCTCTCTGCCTACTGTGATCTCTCTATGTCAAATAAATAAATAAAATATTTAAAAAAAAAAAAGAAGTTCTAATTTAAGGTGTCATATAAGAATATACTGTTATCTCTTACTTCAAAAACATAGAAATATGAGAAAAGTTATGTATTTTATAAACTTTTCACAAAATAACACAACACACAATATGAAGAGGAAACAGTGAGGAAACCCTGAAAAATGAAAAGCAAAAAGGAATATTTCACACACCTTGAAGGACTAGATTAACCTGAAGGAACTTATGCTGAAAAGTATCTAGAAGTTTTGAGTAAAATATTCAACAAAGTCTTACATGCAGAATAAAATTTACAAAAAATTAAGAGGGAATCCCCACAGAAGGGAAAAAAAAAAAAAGGCATAGAAAACAAGAGCCTTAGTGGTGTTAATGATAGACTGAGTCACTTTAAAATTTGTTAGAGTTTATTTGAGCCTTCGATTGGAATGGAGCAGCACCAAATCAAAAGCGGTTCACTCCAGCAACAAGAACCTTGAGGAGAGGTTTTTAATAGAGAAGACATGTAAGCAAAACCACAAAATTACTTGACTGACTGTAGCTTAAGCATTTGCCATATTTGGGAAAGCCTAGTTGGCCATTTGTGATCGACTGTTCTTAAGTTTCATTTCTAAGACACAAGTGTGTTGACACTGGCCTAAGTTTTGGTTTCCTAACTTGGGCTACCAAGACGTTAGGACCTCTCAGTCTACTTGAGTACTTGCTTAAATACTTTCACAATGGTAAATGGGTAAAGAACCTTGATTCTCCTAAAATAATTTTCTGGCCTCTTGAACCAAAATGCTTAGGCCATAATGGCTGGAGAGGAATAGAATTCAAAATAAAGGCATACGTGAAACCCCTGAGAATATTGTCCAAGAAAAGACTTCACCTTCAGTGGAATATAAAGGGGAGAGGAGGAGATAATCTGCTGGCAAACAAAGGGAGATGAACCAAAATTTGTATTTACTAACCTGGACTTTGCGTAAGAAAGCATACATTAATACTTGAACCACATTCTTGCCTTGATGAAATTTTGGAACTTTAATTGAGGCTGCTAGCATCGACTAAATACCTGGAAGCTGAAAATGTGACAAAACCTAGCACTGGACTATTAATGACCTTGGGTGCATCTAGGAGTAGCAAATATAAAAATCCCCAGGAAAATGTACTTTCAAACTAAACCTCAAAGGATTCTCCCTATTAAACCCCTGCTGAACAGAAACTCACAATCTAAAATTAGAAAAGACAGTAGGAATCTGTCACTGTAGGCCAACATCAACAGAATTAGCAAACAGCAGAATTAGAGTTCTGGGCTATTCAGATAGTAGAATTATTAATTTTAGGTGGTAAACTGAATATGTTTCATGTGATTGCATAAAGAAGAAAGGATAAGATTTTAAGAAAATTTAATAAAGTGAATTTTGAAAAGAAAAGTGATAAAGCAATAATAGTAGAGGTCACAGATTAGCAGGGGGGAAAAAAAAACTGGTAGGTATCTTAATGTTGAAAAGATCCCCTGAATGCAGAATAGACTAAGTAACTATAACAAATACATGAAAAATAACAACTAGTCCTCAAATCTAGACATAACGTATATTCAGAAAACCGAGAATAAAAAGAGAATTCCTAAAAATTTCTAGAAAGTTTCAAAAGTTTCTAAAAACTTCTAGAAAGTTTCCTAAAAACTTCTAGAAAGCTACTATAAACAAGTAGCTTATATTCACAAAGGAGTACATATCAAGTAACCAGCAAAATATCTCATTAATACTGGATGTTAAAATAACATGGATTAGTTTTCAAACGTCTGAAGGAGAATAACTTTGGCCTTAGAATCTTACACTTAGGTAAACCATCACCAAACCAGAAAGATAAACAAAAACAATTTGAGTTACACAAGGTCTCAGAAAGTGTCTCATAGATCCATTCTGAAAGAATTATTAGATTATTTACTCCAAGAAGAAGGAAGAAAAAGGAGACAAAAATGAGATGATATAGTCATAATAGGCAAAGAAATAAGAAACACTTACTGTTAAATTGCAAAGGCTATGGTTTTAAATGCATGAATTAAAAAACAAGATAAAGAATAAAGTAAGTTTCCAATTGAAGAAACATGAAAAGATATTAATGCAAAATTAAGGAAAGTACATAAAAGACTTAGTAAGAAAGATCGGGTTGATCACTCAGACTGAAAGTAAGATGATTTTTAAAGTTGTGATTAAGCAAATAGAGTGAAAACATACAAAAAAGTATTTGCATTTATTTCCTGTTTAATTCCAGAAAATAATCCTAAAACTGTGTATGCCTAATAACATGGAATCAAAACATATAAAAGCTGAATGAACGAGTGAATGAATGAATGAAATGTTCAATTCCACAATCATACTGAAGGATTTTAACTTATCTCTTAGAAATTTATATGTGGAACAGATAAACACCAAGAATATAGAATATTTGTACACCATTACAAGTGATCTCATCAATTTCTGTATAGAATCCTACACTCAACAATCAGTGAATGTATATCCTTTTAAAAATATGTATTTTATTTGTTTATTTGAGAGAGAACAGAGGGAGAGGGAGAGGGAGAAGCAGACTCCCCACTGACTAGAGAGCCTGATGTGGGACTTGATCCCTGGACCCTGAGATCATGACCTGAGCCAAAGGCAGACACTTAATTGACTGAGCGCCCAGGCGCCCGACATATGTTCTTTCTTAGCGTGACCATGGACTAAAATCCAGTTATATGTGTTTCAACAGCAGATTCTATATCTAGGAGCTGGTGCCAAGAAAGGTATTGGTTGATATTAGCTAGGCTTAGAATATTGCCAGACAGACACTGCATAAAAAAATGGGTCAAGAGATTCTTAGATCTAAAGACTTATTATAGCTACTTATATAGGTAAAAACATCTTTTTTTTTCCCCTCACAATTAATATGTATGTTCATGGAACCTGAAGAATAGATATATTAGAGTATTTCTCAAGAAGTCAGAAGCTCCGTGTACAAGAACCTAATCAACAAAGCTTTCCTTACTCTTCTTAAAAAGCCATTTATTTCATCTAATGTTTAGACGTTTGGACATGATATCTTAATTACCCACCCATCCCTAAGGTTTTTTATTTTTGGATTCCTAATGATTTTGGTTTTAGGTTTATATTCTCTAGCAGCATCCTGCGGACACCTAGTTAGTCCTCAGCAACTCATCTATAAAGCTTTACCAGCCAAGGATTTTATCTTCGAGCATTACATTCCAAGTGACTATCAGAGTCTCCATCACGCAGGAGACACTCAGGAAATGACTAGTGAATAGCTGAATTACTAAGTGATAAGTATTTCATTACAACAGTTCTAAAAATGTGTTCCCGGAAATGCTTGACATCACTGAGACCTTTTCAAGGGTTTACAGAGTCAAAAATATCTTCATAATAGTGGTAAGACATTGCCTGTTTTTTTGTTTTACTTCTAGTCCCTTTAAGGCATGTGGAGATCAGCAGGCATTAAGGAATGGAAACTATGGAACTAGAGAGTCAGAGAACAAACTGGAGAGCCAAGTTTGTCCACCTAAGATCATGACTGAGGACCAGTTCTGTTACTCCAATTCAACTGCTCTAATTTGATATTAAACATGTTCATAATACATAGAACTAATTTAACTTCCCTTCTTTTTTCTTTCAGCTTCAAAATATACCCTAAAATTATTGGAGGCCCCACATGCTTTAATTGTTGAGTTTCTCTCTCTATCCTTGCATTATTTGTGTGAGCTCTAACATTTGACTATATATGTAGAAGTGCTCTGAGCTCCCCATGGGAGATTTATTATACTTAATACCATCTAAAATACTCTGTTGTTATAAACCTGGTTCCATAGCAAAAAATAAAGAGAAAAGCTCCAGGGAGAAATCTCTCCTTCCATGTAAAATCCTAGCAGTTTAGAGCTGCCAGAGTCTTTAGTGATAATCTGATTCACTGATCTGATTCAAATGATTAAATTATGCCCTACCAAAGCTAAGAGCCCAGTGCCTTCTTTAGGGAATAATTTAGCATTCTGGAGAAAACGAAGACTTTTCTCAAATTATCTATTAAAGAGTTAAGCATGAAAAAAAAATTTTTAAATTAAAAAAATAAAGAGTTAAGCATGGATCCAATTACTTGCAGATGTATTTTGGGTCAATTTGGAGGACTAGTGCTCTTTCCTCTAATTCTCATCACACTCCGTGAAAATCGTTGCAGCGTGATGTCTTCAATCCTATCAAGAGGAAAGGTAAAGGACAATCAGTACTAATTGATACTAGGCACTGAAAGTAAACCAAGCAATGATGAAATGTATCTACTGTCAGACACGGCTTATTCACTTCGTTGTCTCATCTGATACTCTTTGGGAAGAATTTTGAACTTTACTCTTTACTCTGTGGTTTGTGAAAAAAGTCTCCTGGGACTATATATATATTTTGTGGGTTATATTGTGTGACAAGGATATTCATTTCTAACAGTCACAAATTACCTATGCTCTTTTCAGAATTTCATGTATACGAAATCCTGAAATTTTGCACTATATTAATACTTTTCCAGAAAAAAGAAGGAGCTAAACAATACAACATAATGTAATCTCTCTCCCCACCTTACTCTTCTGTGCTATCACTATATTAGGATTGTTATGTAACTTATATTTTTAAGTTGTATCAAAGCAGAACATAGTTTTTCTTCAGGGAAAAATTTTTATTTGCATTTTTGAGGATAATGACTTTCCATATGTACAAATCTAAACATAAATATTTAATTATACTAAAGAACATAAATGTATGCATGTGCCTTCTGATCTATTTCCTTTCAAGTTTTTTGGTTTTTTGTTGTTTTTTTTTAACCAATACAGCTTTAGCCAGTACTCAAGAACAAACATGACATATTTAGTGATGCCAAATCATATGTCCAAAGGGATGGAGAATATGTGTGAGGAGCTGATGAATTAATGGTGATTATGATGATTAGGAATAAATGATAGGTCCTGGATATTTTGCAGTTCTCACCCCCTCCCATTTGTATAACAGATGACAAATGCAATGTACAGCTGCATCGCAATTAAATCCCTTTTCCTTTGTAGAATTAGAACACTTTTTGATACCATTTAATATGCTGGGTCTATAAGGCAACTATACACACATTAATGTGACATTAATGATTTAACCAAAATTATAGAAAATGATACTGGTCTAAATAATTTACAAAATCACAGAAAATATTTATGATGTGGGTAAGTGTTTAAAAATGACAAAAATACCAAATTTACATAAACCATATACATTTTACAAGAGAAAAGTGTTTATTGTCAGAATTCCAACAGGCAGATTATTCCCTTTTCATGTAAGGCATCTATAAAAAGGCACAAATGCCAAGTTTTGGCATGGATGCTCTCTTAGAATTAGTTTAATCAACATATCTACAGGTGGCACAAGAGAAAAGGATTGAGAAGTTTGTTGATAATACAGGGTCATTCCCGAATCCCATTTTGGCTGTCCTCTTCAGCAGCATTTTAAGCCTCTGGAACTGACTCATAAAATCTTATTGATTTGGGAAATAATTTTTCTGCTTTCTGCCATAAAACTAAAAATCCTTATTTTGTAACAACAGTATCTGTAAAATGTCAAAAACTTGCTGTGTGTTTAGCAGAGTTGAAATGCTCTCATTGGTTCAAGAAGATGCCAGTGGTAGTTTAGATGACTCACAAGGTAGGTAGTGATCATTGTACAAGTACTGTCTTTGTTTCAGTGCTAGACTAGAATGTATAGCAGCAAATAGTCCTCACGCTAATTGGCTCACTACCTGGTAACTTTTGAAAGAACTTATTTTTGATCCAAGTCAATTTTTTCACATTTTTTGTTTTGCTACTATAATAGTTTCTTAACCTTGTCACGGATTGAGACTAAGAATAAATGAATTTTGCCTTACTTACTTTTAAATCCTCAGTACTTAGCACACGGCAAATAGTATGCATTAAATAAATGTTTACTGTGTGATGATAATAATGAATGAGCAAATTATTCTATGAATACTGCTAACTCATTCATTTCTCTGTGAATCATTATAATAACACTTTTAATAAGTTTCCCATTGTTGTTATTAGTAATTAAGAAAGCGCCAGGATTAGTATATGCTCAGTTGGAATATAAATAAATAACAGAGTAAAAACCATTGCTTTGAAAACCCCAGCCATCCACCTAATTTAATATTTCTCTGAAAATATTGGTTGTGAAGCAAAACCTACATAAATCATGATAGAAATTTCAGGCATCATAATTAAAACTGACCTTCTCTCTCTCTTGTCTATCATCTGATTCTTTTTTGCAAAAATACCACCAAGGCTTTTGTTTATCATATTGGCTAAAATGTCAAGGTCTCTGAAGATTATGACTCTCAGAGAAAAGCTTTACCAAAAAAATGTAGCACTTATAATACTTCAAAATTTAAAAAACTTACTACATAAAAATGTTTTTATTTTGAGCTCTGCAGTATTGTAACTTTGTAGCAATTTCTTATATTCTCTGAATTTTGGAAGTTAAATAAACACAATAATAACAGTAACTCATACTTCTCAATGGGAAAGAGAGAAACAAAGTATCAAAACAATTGTACAATGGGATAAATGACAACAGCATCTAAGATTAAAGTATGAGCCTTCACCAACCAATATGAATTCTATGATTAGCCTCTTATTTGTGGGATAGTCTGGTGTGAATAAAAGATAGGGAAGAGGGATAATTAATTCTGTAAAATATTAGGCATGTTCAGAAGAGCAGAACAGAAATTATAAAAGGACCAGGGCGTTGGGAGCTCCTAATGGATTAATTTCAAGGTCTAGCCAGATTGAAAGCTGTGCAAATTTTTCCAAATTATCATGCACACAAAACTAGTATATATTAATAAAATTTGCACTATAGTTGTATCTGCAGATATAGGGAGGACAAAAAAACCTTTAATATAGTGCACTAGGCTCTACATGACTTAACTCCTGTTTCCAGTTTGATCTCTCAGCAACCACATCACCGTATGTTTCTATAAAAAGTAACTCCTTTCAGATTATTAAGCTTTCTTATTGCCTCTCATTTTGGACCTTTTCAGACTGTGTTCTTGCTGTCTGGAGTACTTACCCCTCGCCCCATTCTCACTTCCTTGGGTGACTCTTATTCACCCTCCATAATCCAACATGGAAATGACTTGGCAAATGCTTGGCTGGTTCCACCAAAATTACATTATGTGTCCTTTCCATGTTCTCATTTTTCAACCCAGATTTTATCACATTGGATTGTAATTCAAGGTACGCTCTCTACCATAAGCCTCTTAAGTTCTCTAAAGGCAGGAGATCTTCCAGTATCAATATCCCTCTTGTTTATTTTATTTATTTATTTTTAATTTATTTTTTTATTTTTTATAAACATATATTTTTATCCCCAGGGGTACAGGTCTGTGAATCACCAGGTTTACACACTTCACAGCACTCACCAAAGCACATACCCTCCCCAATGTCCATAATCCCACCCCCTTCTCCCAACCCCCCTCCCCCCAGCAACCCTGAGTTTGTTTTGTGAGATTAAGAGTCACTTATGGTTTATTTTACATGCCTAATTCCTAGCACAGTGCCTGTTTCAAAAATGCCCCTACTGATTTAATTCAAAATCAAAGGGTGAAGAAAAGTGGTTATTCATTCAGCTCTTATTAACTTTATTACAGTGCCTAAATAACCCAAAGGAATCAGAAACTAATAATACTAGACAAGGGCATAGAAACAAAAACAAAAGTTCAGCTGCAAACAGTTCAGGAATTCAGACCAATATAGGCAGAAGGATAGTTATGTCATTTAATGGTCTGGGCAGCAGGATTGGAAAAATGGGTCATTTGATGGTAAAGAGGGGATCAAGAATATAGCAGCAAGTAGAACTGAAAACAAACCTCAGCTTTGGACAAAAAAATATTCTGTGCACTTATTTTCAAGACAAAAACTGATCTTTAATCAAAGTTGAACAGAGAATAGAGTGACTTTTTTTTTTTAAGATTTTATTTATTTATGACAGAGAGAGATGGCGAGAGAAGGAACACAAACACGGGAGAGCTGGAGAGGGAGAAGCAGGCTCCTCTCTGAGCAGGGAGCTCCATCTGAGGCTCATCTCAGGACGCAGGAGTCATGACCCAAGCCAAAGGCAGATGCTTAACGACTGAGCCACCCAGGTGCCCCTAGAGTGACATTTAGCATTTGCCTTAAAAATGAAGGGAGTTGGGGGAAATTGGAAGGGGAGGTGAATCATGAGAGACTATGGACTCTGAAAAACAATCTGAGGGGTTAGAAGGGGCGGGGGGTGGGAAGTTGGGTACCAGGTGGTGGGTATTAGAGAGGGCACGGATTGCATGGAGCATGGGGTGTGGTGAAAAAATAATGAATACTGTTATGCTGAAAATAAATAAATTTAGTTAAATTTAAAAAAACGTATTACTTCATATAATATGAAAAGCATGAAATCAACTTGAATCATAGACTTAAATGTAAGCCTGAAACCATAAAAATCATTGAAAAAACATAGGAAAACATCTTTGTAAATTTGAGGTAGTAACATTTCTTAAATACAAAATCAAAACTTATTCTTAATAAATTTATATTGGATGTTACATATGTGTAAAATTTCTGTTCTTCTAAAGATGTTGTTAAGAGAATGAAAGGAAAAACTACAGACTTGGGGCACCTAGGTGGCTCAGTCATTGAGCATCTGCCTTTGGCTTGGGTCATGATCCCAGGGTCTTGGGATCAAGCCCTGCATCGGGCTCCCTGCTCAGCTGGAAGCCTGCTTCTCCCTCTTCCCCTACCCCTGCTTGTGTTCTTTCTCTCACTGTATCTGTCTCTGTCAAATAAATAAAATCTTAAAAAAAAAAAAAGAAAAACTACAGACTGTGGTAAATGTTTTCAAACATAGCTAGTTGAGGACTTGTGTCTAGGATATATAAAGGAATCTCAAAATTCAGTTACTAAAACAAACATCCCAAGTACAAATGGATAAAAGATTTAAACAAACACTTCAATGAGGAAAAGATAGTCTGACTTTAAGCACAAGAAAAAGAGATACTCAGCATCATTATGCCACTATGAGATATCACTACATACCAGTTAAAAACACCAAAACACAAATAAAATAAAAAACAAAGTAGAACACTCAGATAAACAATCTGACAATCGTAAGGGCTAGAAAAGATGTTGAGCAACTGGAATGCTCATACATTGCTCCTCGACATGCAAAGTATTATAGCAACTTTGGAAAATAGTCTGACCCTTCTGCTAAAGTTAAATATTTATTTTAACTGATGGGGGAGAAACTTATCTTCACACAAGAAATCTGTACATGAATATTTATGTATATTAATATTTACAGTGTCTTTATTCATAATTGCCAAAAGCTAGAACTAAATCAAATGGCCTTCAAATGGGAGAATGGATAATCTGCGATATACCCTATACCAGAATACTGTTCAGTAATGAAAGGTAATTTTAATAAATACTTACCTGCACTTGAAGAATGAGTTATATTCATCTTTCCTTATGGATATCTAACAGTTGCAGAATCGTTTGTTGAGAATACTATTCTTCCTCCACTGTATTACCTTTACACTATTCTCAACATCAGTTGACCACCATCTCACCACTCCTTTTCATCATAGTCCTAGAAGTCCTTACTAATGCAATAAGACAAGAACAGGAAATAAAAGATGTACAGAGAGGAAGGGACTAATAAGACTGTCTTTGTGGATGGCGTGATAGTCTAGGCAGAAAATCTGAAAGAATTGACAAAAGAATCCATTGCTTTCAAGTGAAATTTGAAATTAAAAACATAATACCATTCTATTAGCATTGCCCAAAATGAAGCACTTAGGTATAAATCTAACAAAATATATGCAAGCTCTATATGAGGAATTGTTCATTAATATTGTCTAGATGTCAGTTCTTCTTAACTTGATCTATTGATTCAACACAGTGCTGGTCAAATTTCATAAAGTTGTTTTATGGTTATACACAAACCGATCCTAATATTTATATGGAGGCCAAAAGACATAGAACAGGTGACACAGTATTGCAGGAGAAGAACAAAGTTGGAAGACTGACCCCATTTTACTTCAAGACTTGCTATGAAACTACACTGATCAAGGGGCACCTGTGTGGTTCAGTCAGTTAAACATCCAGCTCTTGGTTTCAGGTCAGGTCTAATCTCAATGTCATGAGACAGAGTCTTGCATCAGGCTCCCTGCTCAATGCGGTGCTTCTCTCTACCATCCATGGGCTGAAAATAGGGTTAGTCAAGTGAGGCAGAGACTGTTGGGGTCATGCAAGTGCAGGGTCAGATCCTGTCTCTTGTTTAATATTTTTCTCTCCACTCCCCTCACCTTGATCCTGGTCCCGCCTGACTCAGTAACATATACACTTGACTCTTCCTTGTCTTCCGGCTACTAGGAAGTATTAACATACTCTCTTATTTCTGACATTTATTCAGAAAAGTATGAATAAGAAGAGCATAGAGGATTTTTAGGATAGTGAATATACTCTGTATAATACCCTAATGATGGGCATCATTAGATATTTGTCCAGACCCTTGGGATGTATAACACCAAGAGTGAACCCTAAGATGAACTATGAATTTTGGGTGATTATTATGTGCCAATATAGGTTCATCTTTGGTAATAAATATACCATTCCAGTCAGTGATGATGATAGGGAAAAGAATATATGAGAAAGCTCTCTGCTTTCTTCTGTTTTGTGAACTGAAAACTTCTCTAAATAATTAAATCTTTAAAAACATTGCTTAACCAAATATTTGTAGGTCTATAGTAAGACTATTTTGTGCCATGGAGCTATGATTCTATCCGTTCTCTAATACCACATTTTCTTAACTAGTCTAACTTTATAATAATTATTAACATCAGGAGAATTGTATCTTCTAACTTTATTCTTTTACCAAAAATGTCTTTTTGCTCTTCTAGTTCCTTTGCATTTTCATATAAATTTTAAAAATCAACTTGTTGATTTTGGGAAAAATTCTTCCTGGGATTTTGATTCTTGCTGGATTAGTTGAATCTATAGATGAATTTTTTTTTTAAAGATTTTATTTATTTATTTGACAGAGAGAGATCACAAGTAGTCAGAGAGGCAGGCAGAGAGAGAGAGGGAAGCAGGCTCCCTGCTCAGCAGAGAGCCCGATGCGGGACTCGATCCCAGGACCCTGAGACCATGACCTGAGCCGAAGGCAGCGGCTTAACCCACTGAGCCACCCAGGCGCCCTCTATAGATGAATTTTGTTAGACTTGCCATGTTAATGCTATTGAGTCTTCCAATGCATAAACACAATATATTTTGCTCTACTTATTAAGTTCTTTTTTGAGTACCATTAATAGTAATTTATACTTTATAGCACATAGATTTTGAATATATTTTGTCAAATTCATATCTAAGGGTTTCATGCTTGGGTGCAAATTTAAATGTTATTTTTTCATAAATCTTTAAAAATTTTAGAATAGAGTTAGATTAACAAAGTTTTACAAGTGCAGAGTTCCAGGATAGCCCTCATCCATTGTTAACAAGTAATGAACCCACATTACATTGTTCCATTGTTATTAATTAAACTTCACACTTTGTTAGTATTTTGTTAATGTCCTTTGTTCCTAGATCCTATCCCAAATACCACATTACATTTAGTTGTCATGTCTCCTTAGGCCCTTCTGATCTGCTACAGTTTCTCAGAGTTTCCTTGTTTTTGGTGATCTTGACAGTTTTGCAGAGTATTAATAAAATGTTTTGTGGAATATTTTTCAATTGAGATTTGTCTGGTATTTTTATCTCATGATTAGATTGGAGTTGGGAGTTTGGGAGGAAGATCATGGAAATAAAGTGCCGTTCTCATCACATTGTATCAGGAGTACATGCTATTGACATCTTATGACTGTTGATGTTAACCTTGACACCTGGCAGAGTTAAGTTTGTCACATTTCTCCACTGTGAAGCTGCTTTTTAAGTGGTATTTTTAAAATTATGTTTCCCGTTTTTCACTACTAGTACATAGAAATACAATTGATTTTTTTCTATATTGACCTTTTATCCTGTGATCTTGCTAAACTCACTTGTTCTTTAAGCTTTTTGTAGATTATATTGGAAATTCAATCTAAAAAATCATGTCATCTGCAAATAGATGCTATTTTATTTTTTTATATCTAATCTGTATGCCAATTATATATGCATGAACATTTGTATCTATGTATGTATATCTGTATGTACTGTCTCATCGCATTGGCTAGGACCTAAAATACCATGTTCAATATGACTAATGAGAATAGATATCCTTTTTCCTGTAACTGTGAGGAAAGTATTCTGTTTTTTCATCAGAAAGTACTACACTGCTTGCAGAGGTTTGTCTTCTTAGATACCCTTTATCAGATACAGCAAGTTCCTTTGCTTAGTTCTGAGAGTTTTTGTCATAAATATATATTGGATTTTGTGTGAAATCTTTTTTTTTTTGCATTTATTGAGACAATTATATTGTTTTGCTTCTTTAGTCTGTTGACATGGTGCATGACATTGATTATTTTAAACCACCAAGGGATGCTTTCTCCAATATTCCTGTTCACAGTCTTTCTCTTCAGCACGTGGTAAAATCTCTGGAGAAGAGCCCTCAAGTGTTTGCTGTCTCACTTCGTGTTTGTAGCTCTTGGGAGCTCTATAATCTCATGCTACCCAATATTCAGCCTTTAGCAAACTGTTAAATCTTGTAGTTGAAACCTTTTTAACCACTTCTATACTATCCCTCCCTGTCTTCCTCCTGTGCTCTGCTGTAGAAGGAGAGTCAATGGTTGTGCCACAACTAATCTTGAAGTGCCTGTTTTTTCAGACATTTCAGCCTTGTTGGCTCTTTTATAACTTTCACATCTCTGATGGGTTCAAGAAAATGTATGATTTTATGGTTGCACCACATTTTACTCATTGTTAGTGTGGACATGGCAGGTTTTCCAGCTCTCTAAATTCTCGGTAGAAGATGGTAGTCATTTTGATTAAAAAAAAATTTACTTACCTCTAACAATAAAATGATCCAGGAATGTCCTATCCCCAGAGAATTTAAATATAACTCTTTTTTGAAGAGTAAAATGTAGCAATGGTGTCAGTTTGGGCTCAAGTTCAGCATAGGCAAGGTACATTTTAACATTTGTTCTGCATAGCATTTAGTCCAATGTTAGAACATAGGTCTGGGATAATATTTGCATTTAAGGAGACTCTCTCTCTATGCTTAAAATTAAGAAGCGAAGGGATAATTATAGCATTTTGGCGGAGTAAATGAAAAAGCAGATTAAGATATGAAGCTCTTTGTAGTTACATAAATCAAGCCTGCTGATTCTTTTCCTTAACTATGATACTAGCAAATGCCACTCAAAGGAGGATTTCACATTACTTTTTAAGAAGTATATAAATGGTAACAACAAATGTGGTTTAGCATTGTTCACATTATGGAATTCTATATGAATGTACATCACATAAATATATTGATTCTTTACTTCAATAATATTTACTGAACATCTAAAATGTGAAAAACACTGATGTGACAGTTATGGAAGAAACATTCATAGAGGCAGTTAGGAGATCTGAGTTTAGCCCTGATGTTATTACTAACTTTTTACATTATGTTGGATGAATCAATTCTCTGGACAAAATGAGTGGGAGTGAATTATATCAAGGGTTACAGTTGTATAGCCATACCACTACATCCCACTCAAATCTATTTCACCTATGATAAACCAGGAAATTCATATATGATTATTCAACTTAAGACAAGTTGGATTGCTTTTAAATTTTTATGTTAAAGGGATCAAAGAGCTAACAATAGTAAAAAAAAAAAAAATTAAGATCTGGGAGAGGACAGAGACATTGAGAGGTGCACCTAGTATCAAGGCTCCCTGTTGTGCTGAGAGTATATGCCAATCAATTATACAAGACTGATGAATCACTGACCTCTACCTCTGAAACTAATAATACATTATATGTTAATTAATTGAAAAACAAAACAAACAAAAAGTATAACCTGAAAAAAAAAAAAAAAGTGACTGAGAGCTGGATATATTCTTTTTGGCAGCCTTGCAAATTCAAATGGACCCAAGTGGGAGTCTGAGGAAGATGATTAGCAGGAATGTAAGAGGAGATGTTTAGAAAACAAAAGTTGTCCTGTTCTGCAGGTAAGTTTCTAAGGCAATGAGGAATCTCTGTTAATAGCTCTCTTCCAGGTAAAGGCAACCATTGAGGGAGAAGCAAAGAGCTTTTCTTAAATCTGCTGGGTTTTGATTGCTTTCAACTCAAAATAATGTTCATGCCAAAGTGGCCTATCTTGGAGTGGCCTGACTTTTGCCCCTGCATATACATATATTTTTATAATTTATAAATGCATGAAATATATATATTTATTTATACACTTGGTATAAATGTATAAAATATGTAAAGTGACATTGATGACTGATTACCTTTTGAACATGGTGAATTAAGCTGTTGTCTTTCTTCTAGTCTATTTCCTCATTCTTAATCATCTTTTAATTAGATGTTGGAACTTCTAAATCAATCTTCTTCACCTTTCAAATTCTCTTTGAAAAAAAATTTTTTAAAAATTTTGATCTCTGTTGCCATTTTGGGAAAGAACCATTAATTGGGTGTAATTTTCAGTTCTCTCATCTGTCCTCTATCTATTCCACCATTTAATTTAGTCATCATCTCTGGTTATTTCTTACACTTAATAATGCAGTCTTTTAAAGTAACTTCCTTTTCCTGCTCCATGCATGTAATATTAATATTAAGTAAACTTATTTCAATTTCCTGTGCTTATAGTTACATTAACAATATTTCTCTGTGTGTAACTTCTATTTCTTGAGTTGCTATTCTGTCATTCACATTATTGGCTCCTTTAAACAGGGCAATTTTATAAAGTGATGATGTGGAAAGCAAGTTAGAATGGGTTAAAGCTTGGATGAAAAGTCAGAAAATGGAAATCTAATGATTACCCTATACGTCTAGAAAAATGTCTTTAAAAGCTAGAAAAAGAAGTGGGGGGACACAATAGTTGGAGAAGATAAGGTGCCAAAAGAGAGGTTTTGTTTGAATATTGGTGTGTTTTGATTTTTGTATTTTATTATTTAGAAGGTTGGAAACCACATTATGCTCCTTCACAATATGACCTAGCCGTGTCCAGTCTAGTGGTGGCCTCTATTTCCCTGCCTCTTGAATCTGGACTCTGCACTAGTATGTGGAATAAGAAACAAAGGGTAACTTGTAATATCAGACATTAAGAATTCTGTAACTATAAACCATACCATTTGGAATGCTTCCTCCTGGGAAAAAATAATCAACAGGTAAGACATACAACTACCAGAAGGCAACTGTGCTGTGAAAAGGCTTAAATAAACACCATGAGGAGAGGAAGGCCATGGAAGAGCATGAAGGTGTCAGACCCGTGAGTGAAGCACTATAGACTTCAGCCTAGCCCAGTCAGCACCTGATTGCATCTGAGTTACTAAAGCAGGACAGCCTCTCGGAACTCTGAATTTCTGACCTGTGGTTTCATGAGCAAATAAAATGGCAGTTTAAACTTTTAAGTTTTAGGGTAATTTGATATGTAACAATAGATAACTAAAATAATTAGAGGATATTTATTAGCAGCTACGTTTTTCCTTCTGGGCACAAATATTTTTAATGGGTTAGTATTCTACGGAGAGGTTTTTTGTTTTTTAATTAACTTTAAGACATACAGAACATTCATAAAGATTAAAATAGCAAACACTCCTGTGTTAATTACCCAGTTTAAGAAATGAAAATTACAAAAGGTAATAACAACCCCTGCTACAGCCCTCCTCTTGTGAAAAACCACTATCTTATAATGCTGTTTATTATTCTTAATAATGTCCTGTTTTCTACATATATTTTTTTTCCTTAAGCATTACAGATTATTCTTATGCACATTTAATCTTCATACAAATGACATTTTACAAAATTGTCTGTAAGCAAATTGCCATTTTTTGGTGGGCAATATTAGTTTTTAGAGATCCATCTGTATCTCTGAATCGCTTTATTTATTCTGAGTTGTTTCCTATTGTTTGTACTATGGTGTTTGCTATAAATATTCTGGCGCCTTTGCACCCAGGAGTAAAAGTGCTGAGTTGTAGGGTAGGTAGTCTTGCTTTTGTTAGAGATGATCAAATTGACACAGGCAGGCTGGGTATGAAGACTCAGAGGGGGTCACACAGGACCAGACGGGGGTCCTTGGCTTTGGACAGGATACAAATCAAATGAGAACCAGGGAGACGTGAAAACAGAGTTGTATTGGATAATGTAAGTGGGGGCACCTGGGTGGCTCAGTGGGTTAAAGCTTCTGCCTTCGGCTCAGGTCATGATCTCAGGGTCCTGGGTTCGAGCCCCGCATCGGGCTCTCTGCTCAGCAGGGAGCCTGCTTCTTCCTCTCTCTCTGCCTGCCTCTCTGACTACTTGTGATCTCTCTGTCTCTGTCCCGTAAATGGATAATGTAAGTGATGGCTAGAGTCTAACAGATGGAGTGCGTGGGAGACTCAGAAATGAAAGGAGAATGTGTATGTCTGTCATTCCAGATTAGACGTTTATATTGGAAAGGGGTCCAGGACACATGTTCCTTCAGGAATCCAGGGTAGGGTCTGACCAAATGTGAGCATGAGGTAAATAGTAAGTGTTATTTCATAAATTGCCAAAGGTAGGGGATATCAATGTTGGTGTCAGACAATGTTTGTTCCAAGCTAATGTCCTTGAACAGTTGGGGATCCAGTTCTTCTTAGATCTTATCAGGTGTTTGAGGCCCTAGGGCGAAACCCAGAGAATGATTAACTTTCTTGCTTCCCCTTTGGAGCAGGAACATAGCTTCTTTGGTTTACTCACACAGAAAATACAGAACGTGAGTCAATGGGGCGTGGTAGGAAAACAGCAGAGATGGAGCCTTTCTAAAAATGGAGTCACTTCAGTTTCCCTATCTCAAAATTGTTTATTAAAAGTAAATTTTTTACACAATACTACCTACTTTCTTGAGATTCATTGAGCTCAAAACATAGTAATGGAGATGTGCTTCCTTTTACGGTTTTGCCTTGGCAAAGTCAATATGTAGATTGTCTCAGCCTATGATGTGACATGAAATATAAATGTTATTTAATTATTTGTGTAGCTGGGAGAGTAATGGTTCAGAGTGTGGGGTGAAAACCAGAAATGGTGAACATTTCATCTTTTATGGACTTTAAATTCGGCTAAGAGTTCCCTATTTTCTCCTCCTTCTTTTTAAAAAACACATAGACAAAAATCAAAAAGAGAAATTTCAAATCTTATTTACCTCCCATGCCAGCATATTCACCTCCTGGTTATCCTTTTTTAGATTAGAAGATTAATTTTTCTCCCTGCTTGCCTCTTTCTCCTTTGATACAATTCAGTATTCTATGTAACACTGACTTCACTTTTCCTCCGTAACTTCGTCTCTTTCTGCAGGACATAACTCTGAAGAACAAAATTAAACAGAACACAAGAGAGTTTTAAAGTACAGATAAAAAGTTATTTCTCCACACTAATGGTGGAATAGATTTATACATATTGCATTATTGGTAGTTCCCAATCCACACCAGAAATCAACAGCAAAAGATCTACACACTAGCAGTCTGAATTGTTGCCCGGAGTGCTGTATTTGTAAATATGTAATGGAAAAGGAAAAACAATCAAGCTCTAAATTGGGTTTCACATTCCCTTTGATAACACCCTCCTCATACAAGAGGCAGCACCTGAGCTACAGTACTCTACCAAATTAGGTTCCTTCCCAGGGAAACACATATATGTGGAGGGAAGCATTTCTTGGCTCCAAACATTTAACCCTTCTCTTATATTGTTGCAGAGAGAATACTCTCTAAAACTCTGTACAGGGGCACCTGGGTGGCTCAGTTGGTTAAGCAACTGCCTTCGGCTCAGGTCATGATCCTGGAGTCCTGGGATCGAGTCCCACATCGGGTTCCCTGCTCAGCAGGGAGTCTGCTTCTCCCTCTGACCTCTCCCCTGTCATGTTCTCTCTCTCAAATAAATAAAATCTTAAAAAAAAAAACAAACTCTGTACAAACAGTAATATTTTGTATAACAATCCTAGACATCATTTGAAAAGCCCCTCCTTTGTATCATCTTAAGTTTAAATGAAATTCTTAAAAGTTACAGGGTAAAATTAAAGTTATCAAAGATTTATATTCACAAGAAAGCAGGGTAATAAAGTCTTTGACGATTATTAATTTGAAACTACTGATAACTCTACTCTATACTTGAGGAATGAGAAAAGACACAGTTTGAATCTTTAAATATCTAGTGTATGAATCTGCTTTATGTCATTATATAGCATTGTTTCTGTTTTAATCTTACAGTACTTAATCTCAATTTTCCTCAATTTGTAATTGGAACCCAAACAAAATTATAATTACTAAGACTTATTAAATACTTACATATGCCAGATATTATATTAATTACTTTATACATTTTTTAATTTATTTCCCTCAACTTATGTATCAATAATGTCCCCATTTTACATATAAGAAAACTGAGGCATATGACTTTCAGACATTTAGATGTATTTATAGGAAAATCTATTATTTTTTGTTTATTCAATTCCCTACCTTTAAAACAAACTAAAGCTGAGAGGACAGGAATGCCTGGATGGCTCAGTCAGTTAAGCATCTGCCTTTGGCTCAGGTCATGATCCCAGGGTCCTGGGATTGAGTCCTGCATCAGGCTCCCTGCTCAGCGGGGAGTCTGTATGTCTCCTTCTGCCCCTCCCCCTGCTCATTCCCTCTCCCTCTCTTTCTCCTTTTCAAATAAATAAACAAAATATTTTTTAAAAACTGAGAGTATATACACATAACCTTTAAGAATGGTATTTAGAGATTGTGAAGTTAAATTAAACAAAATGTAAAAATAAATAGAAAAGTAAATTAATTGCATAGAAGCTCTCTTAAAAAATAAACCAATGCAACTCCAAAGCCAATATGAAATCAAGAGTAAAAGATAACTAAAATAGCTTCATTCATACTTTAATTCCTCATATGAATTACAGGAAACTATTTATAATGAAAAATAGTCCTTCTATACATTATAGATTCTCAGGCATTGGTAACATCATTGGACCTTGGGTTGTGATCTTGACCCAACACTTCTGTCCTCCTTGGTTTGTAATGGCATTTTTTACTCTATAAATCCATCTCCTGTTAGTTACTCATTGAACAACCAAGTTTATGGTGTGAACAGATGAGACACTTGATTTTAGGAAGGTAGGGGAAGGACAGTAGAGTATCCTCCTATCTCAGAAGGCACTTTGAGATCCGAAAACAAAAGAAGTGACTCTATACAGTTTATGTAGCATTTTATTCAGGGTCACTTATAGCAGGAGTAGAGCAGTTGATGATCCAGAGCTGTGCAGCTGTTCTCTACAAAGTCCAGACCTTAGTCCACAGATTTTATAGGGTGAGGGTATGTGTAGAGGGCATTGTGCTGAGGCTCTAACACTTAGCAGACCTCATGGTGCCACCTGTGCACCAGAAGTGGGGAGGGAAACTGTTATCTCTACTAGTTATCTAAACAACTTTAGGAATACCAGAACAAGTCTTTCCTCATTCTGGTCAGGGCATACAAAAACGTCCAATGGGCCTAGAACATGTAGCCCCAAGGAAAGTCATCATGTAGACATGAACAAGATGGAGGGCCAAAGATGGGGTCAGTATTGTCAGCAGTTTACATTTGGTATTAAGTCCTGTTAAGTTTTTCTCTCAGATTTCTGTTTCTCAGAAATGAATAGAATTTGGAGGAATACAATTGTATGTATTTTTTTTCTTTTATGTTTGTTAATATTTAACAAATACTAGAGGGAAATAGGGAAAAGTTTCCTATAATACCTAAGTAAATAATTCCACCATTAGTTTACATTTTAAAAGAGGTGATTCCACATAATTTGGTATTAGTGACTGAAATAAAGTTTTAGAATATGTAATGGCAGAAGCATACATTTAGAAATATCATTTTGCCTTGAGCTATTTATTTTGTCTTTTGATAAATTGTTGGGATGCAAACCTAGAATATAAAATCAGTTATTTAATTTGTACCTCTAGGAATAATCAAGGAATAGTTGTATGCTTTGTATTTAAATATGTATTTTGTCCTTTATAAAATAACCCATTTATTATTTTTTATTAGCTTCCCCTCTGTGTAGAATTTAAAAGGCATATATATTTAAAAAATTTTTTTCCATTTTATTTTATTTTATTTCTTTTCAGTGTTCCAAAATTCATTGTTTATGCACCACACCCAGTGCTCCATGAAATACATGCCCTCCATAATGCCCACCACCAGGCTCACCCAACCCCCAATTTCCCCTCTCCTCCAAAACCCTCGGTTTGTTTCTCAGAGTCCACAGTCTCTCATGGTTTGTCTCCCCCTCTGGTTTCCCCCATCTTATGTCTCCTCTCCATCTCCCCATGTCCTCCATGTTATTTGTTATGCTCCACAAATAAGTGAAACCATATGATAATTGACTCTCTCTGCTTGACTGATTTCACTCAGCATAATCTCTTCCAGTCCCGTCCATGTTGCTACAAAATTTGGGTATTCATCCTTTCTGATGGAGGCATAATACTCTATAGTGTATATGGACCGCATCTTCCTTATCCATTCGTCCGTTGAAGGGCATCTTGGTTCTTTCCACAGTTTGGCAACTGTGGCCATTGCTGCTATGAACATTGGGGTACATACATACATACATTGGGGCCCTTCTTTTCACTACATCTGTATCTTTAGGGTAAATATGCAGTAGTGCAATGGCAGGGTCGTAGGGTAGCTCTATTTTTAATTTCGTAAGGAATCTCCACACTGTTTTCCAAAGTGGTTGCACCAGCTTGCATTCCCACCAACAGTATAAGAGGGTTCCCTAGAGGCATGTATTTTTAAAGGCATTTTTTAAAAATATTATGATTTAATGAGATGAAAGTAGCAATGGCAACGAGAAATACAACTGAATTATATATTGTTATGCATGTTAGCTTTTTAAAAAAAGATTTTATTTATTTATTTGACAGAGTGAGAGAGAGTGAACAAGCAGGGGGAGCAGAAGAGGGAAAGGAAGAAGCAGATTCTTCACTGAGCAGAAAGCCCTAGGCAAGGCTTGATCCCATGACCCTGGGATCATGACTTGAGCCAAAGGCAGAGATGCTTAACCGACTGAGCCACCTAGGTGCCCCCAAAGGAGCCAGGTCTCATTTTTGTCTCTTATTGACAGTAGACTGTGCTATAACAAACAACCCCCAGATCTTAGTGGCTTAACAAAATGGAGGTGTATCTCTTCTTATGTCATTACAGATAGTTTGACTATTTGGTGGGATGCTTTTCAAAGAAGGATTCAGAATGTGATGTTCCTATAACTCAGTGGATCCACCACTTTTAAGGCCTTAGAGATCTCATCTGAGCATTCTGCTGCTAGCCTAGAGACAATGGAAAGGTAAAAGGCATGGGGTCAGAAGTGGGCCTAGTAGTCTGGACTGGAAGTGCCATTTATAAATTCTGCCCATATCCTGTACGCCAGAACTTCATTATGTGACCCAAACTTAATCGCAGGGATTTGTGGAAAAAGAGAACTTAGATAGTATTGAACAACTTGCTAAACTCTACCATATATATTTTTTCCAACCCAGCCTAATGCCTGACAGATACTTGTCAGTGATAAATGTTTATTGAAATTTCAGTTTGCATTAAAAAGAACTTGATCTTCACGTGCCTGGGTGGCTCAGTTGGTTGACTCTTGATTTTGGCTCAGGTCATGATTTCAAGGTCATAGGATCAAGGTCATGGGATTGAGCCCCGAGTCTGGCACCCTGCCTGGTGGGGAGTCTGCTTGAGTTTCTCTCCCTCTCCTTCTCCCTGCTTGTGCTTTCTCTATAAAATAAATAAATCTTTTTAAGAAAGAGAGAATTTGATCTCATTCTTTTTTATGGCTGAATTATATTCCATATATTAGTATCCCAAGACTTGCTTGTTGGTGTGGACACTCACCCAGTGGGAACTGGTACCAGAACCTATTTAATTTTTCTTTGATAGATTAAGAAAACATTAACAAGGAAAAGGGATTTGAAGCAGTTTGAATAATGGCAGTGTATTCTAAATGTAGATACAAAAGCAAACTCAGTGGCATTGACTTTAAAAAAACTGTGTTTTCTGAGGTAGCCCAAATGATTTTACACAATCCTGGCTACCTGCCGAGTTGTTAATATCAGGTATTCTGTCAGTCATGGAGGTGTGAGTCAAAAATATTGGTTAAAAGTAGTTCACCAAGGGCTCCTGGCTAGCTTAGTTGATGGAGCATGAGACTTGATATTGGGATTGTGAGTTTGAGCTCCACATTGAGCATAGAGATTACTTAAAATTTTTTTTAATTAAAAAAAAAAAGTCGTGCACCAGTATTTTAAAATGGAAGATCAGTGTTCTGAATGTTCATCACTAATAATCTTTTGTCTATGTGTAAAAGAAGGTATCTTTAATGTAGTTTGCCTCCACTGCTAGGACACACTATGTATCATTAGTCAGATACTGAGAGTTAATGTGCACTAACACTGAGGTAGAAGACTGGTCTTCTAATGAGGGGTTGTGGGATTGTTATGTCTTCTTAGAGAATTGTCCTCTTTATTATTATGTGATACCCCTTTTTATTCCATATAATTTTCCTTGCTCTGAAGTCTGCTGTATTTGAATATAACATAGCTACTCCAGCTATCTTTTTTTTTTTTTTCAAAGATTTTATTTATTTATTTGACACACAGAGAACACAAGTAGGCAGAGAAGCAGGTGGGGTGGGAAGCAGGCTCCCTGCTGAGCGGAGAGTCCAATGCAGGGCTCAACCCCAGGACCCTGAGATCATGACCTGAGCCAAAGGCAGAGGCTTTAACCCACTGAGCCACCCAGGCACCCCTCTAGCTGTCCTGTGATTAGTGTCAGCATGCTGTATATTCCTCCATCCCTTTGCTTTTAATCTATTTGTGTCTTTACAATTAGTTTTCTTGTGAACAACATATACTTGAGTCTTGTATTTTTATCCACTCAGACAGTTGGTGTCATTTAATTAGTGTATTTAGGACCATTCATATTTTAAACTAATTATGAATATACTTGGATTAATATTGGCCACATTTTAACTGCTTTGTATTTGTTGCCTCTTTTCTTTTTAGGGAGGAGGGGACGTCTTTTGTTTGTTTTTTTGCTTTCTTCTCTTTTTCTGCCTTCTTTGGCTTTAACTGAACATTTTATATGATTTAGATTTTTCTCTTTAGCATTTTCTTTTAATTTAGTGTTTGGTCTGGAGTTGGCAATAGATATTTATGAATTCTATACTTATAACTACTAATCCTTTTTCAAATACTATAGTACTTCATTGATAGTGTGGGTACTATTTATTGTAGTATTATATAACTATCATAACAAAATATTCCCATTTCCTGTCTAATCTTTATAAAACTGCTATCCTTCATTCCATTTATCTGTAACATATAGTCATTGAATACATTGTTGCCATTATTTATTTTGAGTAAACTGTTATCTGTTAGATCAATTAAGAATAGGAAAAGCAAAAAAAAAATTTATTTCCATTTAATCTCTCTCTAGTGCTCTTCCCTTCATCATGTAGTTGTAAGTGTCTAACCTATACAATTTTCTTTCCCTCTGATAAACTTTGTTAAACATTTCTTACAAGGCAGGTCTACTGGCAACAAATTATCTCTCAATTTATGTTTTTGTGTAAAAGCCTTTATTTTTTTCTTCACTCTTTTTCACAATTGTGGAAAAATATAAAGAATGTAAAATTGGCCATTTTAACCATTTTAGGTATATAATTTGGTAACATTAATTACATTACTCATCTATTTCAAAAATTTTTTCATTACCCAAACAGAAACTTTGCTCCTTTCTCTCTCTCTTCCTTTGAATATTCCCATTCCAAAGTATGTTACACCTTTTTGTAACTGTCTCACAGTTCTTGGATATCTCTTCTTTCTTTCTTTTTTTTTTTTTTTTCTCTCTTTGCTTTTCAGTTTTGGAAGATTTTATCGACTTATCCTCAAGCTCATTGTTTCTTTCTTTACCTGTGCCCAGTTGCATTTCTAGTATTTCCTTTTGATTCTTAAAGTTTCCATCTCTCTGTTTACATTAGGCATCTGATCTTGCATGTCGTCCAATTTTTTCATTAGAGCCCTTAGTATATTTATCTTAGTTATTTTAAATTCCCAGTCTGATGATTCCAATGTCTCTGCTATATCTAAGTCTGGTTCTGATGTTTGGTTTGTTTCTTCAGACTGTGTTTTTTGCCTTTTGCCATGCTTAGTACCGTTTATGGCATGTTATGTAAATGGAATGGGGGAAAATAGATCTTTGGTGTGAGGTTTTAGGTTTATCTGACTACATGTTAGACTATATTTACTGTTCGCTATAGTGTTGGTGTCAGAGGCAAAAATGTCTTCTAGTGTTCTTGTTTTTGTCACTCTCGTTGGATTTAGGGGTTTCCCTAGAGACTCCTTAAACAGAATCTGAGCATTGGAATTCTTTTTAGCTGCAATGCCCTCTTATTATTCAGGAACCTGTTGATGTGGTACTTGGTAGGGAGCAGAGGAGAAGTGTTCTATATTCCTATGATTAGGTCTCAATATTTTAGTGAGTCTGTGGCACTGGACTGTGACCTTCTCATGTGCTTCTCAGAATTTTTATACAACACAAGATGCCTGGAATGGGCTGGATTTGGATTTGTTCCCTTCCCTCACATGGAAGGCTCAAGGTGCCTGGAGTTGGGTATTTCTCTTCACCCATATCACTTAGGCTCTGCTAAAATCCACACTGGTTAGACTCTGGTAAAGTAATTTCCCTTGAGGGCAGACTTGTTAAGGAAAAAGACCCTCTAGGTTTATTTCAAAATAGTTACTTTTCCATTCCCACTGATGGATGCATGAGATTTTTCTCAGATTTTCACCCAGAAAACCTGGTGGTAAAATTTAATACCTGTTGGCAAAAGTGTGGAGCTCCCTTAAAGATGGGATGCAGGACTTTTTATCTCAAATTAGTTTACACTCACTCTACAACAATTAGTCATTTAACTTTAAGTGTGTGTATCAATCTCTAGCTGTACCTTCTGATCCTGTTAAGTGCTGATTCTCTGTATTCACATCTAGTTTTTGGACCAGTGCATTGCCTTGTGACCTCAATTCTCTAATGGATCTCAGACATGTTGTTGGTTTTTGTTCTGTTCGGCTTTTTGTGAGAATAGGAGTTTCTCTCTTCCAAGCTCCTTATATGTTAGACTGCTAACCAGAAGTTACCATGGTTTATGGGAAGAGCTCACTATGAAAGTCTATTTCCTTCAAAAGTTTTCTACTGTATAGCAAGGAGTTCTAAATATTATGGCAAGAAATTTGTCTTAGAAAAAATCAATATATATGATTTCCTAATAACCAACTTTATAAAGAGTAAACACAACCATCATTAAATATATGATAGTTGCTTGTGTCGTATATTTCAAAATCTTCATTTCAATTCACATAACCTACAGTCCCTCAGTTTTTGTCTCTGAGTCACTAGTATGAACCACAGACTAGATACTCCTTAATTAGCCAATTATTATAGGTTAATGCACTAGTTGTTAAAAACATTTCCACTACATTATTACATAGCATCCTAATCAGAGCAATTTGACAATTTTTCACATAATGCATTAGTTGAAGTCTTTGCTTACAATGTTTTTAGAAAATATCTGCCCTGTTGAATGCAGAGAAGTTCTATGACATTTAAAAATGCCTATACAATTACTTACAGGTACTGCAATGAAATGTGGTGGATTTTAAAAACGAGTTATTTCCTTGTACAGCGTTGAGGAAAAAAAAAATGTTCCTTTATCCTTGAAGATTCTTATGGCTGGTCTAAGAATTAAAGTAACCTGAGACAGATTAACAGGAAAAAAATCAAACAGAATTTTGAAAACATGTATACCTCCTATATACCTGGGACATACCCAGGAAAATTGAGTAAACTTCTTGAAATGGCTAAAGCCATCCCCTTAAATATAGTCTTCAACTAAAGATAAAAGAGAGTGTTGAGGGTAAGGAGTCAGTTATGGGAGGTTACTAGGAAAAGCCAAGTAAACAAGAGTAAGGTTATTATTACAGATTCAAGTCTTTACCTTCTCCATTGATAACAGTTGCCAGAGGTTTAGAGTCATTCCCTTCCTCCTGAGGGATGTAAGGAGAAACTCTTACAAATGAAGATTTCCCTTATACTTGTAAATATCTCACAAAAGGGTAACTCCTACTTGTTTTTCAGAACTTCTTTTGTGTCTGAAGTTTTATATTTAATAAATCAACCCAAAATAATCAATATGCCAGGGATCGATATCTTGGGGTGGCAATATTTGCTCCCCTATGATAGAAAATTATGAACAGAGGGATCATAGGTTGGGTTTGCTGGGAAGCCGAATCTGAGACAACATTAAGTTAGCAGGGTTTTTTATGCTGGAGTAACTTGTGGAAGGGAGAAGAAAGCACAAGTCAAAAGAGGAGGAAATCCATTGTTGGAGGCAAGTCCATCAATAGTCTCAGCCCATCCTTTGAGGGATGTTCTAGAATTAGACAGGCCCTTTAGAATAATCCCTCATAGAAAAGGTAGGTCTTTATACCCCATCTTTTTTTTTTTTCCTTTAAGATATTATTTATTTATTTGACAGAGAGAGATAGAGAGAGATCACTAGTAGGCAGAGAGGCAGGCAGAGAGTGAGGGGGAAACAGGCTTCCTGCTGAGCAGAGAGCCCGATGTGGGGCTGGATCCCAGGACCTGAGCCGAAGGCAGAGGCTTAACCCGCTGAGCCACCCAGATGCCCCTATACCCCATCTTGAACAATCATAGTATCTGGGATGCCAGAGATAGGCACAATCTTGGGCAAGGTACCTAGAAGTACCGAAAGTAACTGGGGCATCAAATCCTTCCTGGAAGAGAAGCTATGTATCTCCTCTCTCTGTTCATCACAACATGATAGCTGGGTAAAGAACACATTCCATTAGCTACTTAAGTTAAATATCATTTGAAGTTAAACAACAGTCAAGGAATTGAGAGACCATTATTTTATAAACTAAACAGATATTCAGATATATGTGAGACTAGCTAACATATAAAACAGGTATCCCTCTTACAAGGGATTTTTGTGAAGGAATGCATTACAAACAAAAAAATACACCAGAAATTAAAAAACAAAGTATGAAGCATAGTAGCCCTGGAAAGGTTTTTCTGTGAGAGGGCCGCTCTCTATTTTAGTAAAATTGAAAATTTCAACACAGAGTCCTAAAGGTTTTAGTGAAAGAGCAGAGAAACTATTTCTATTTTGCACTTTACTAATTCTCATTATTTTGTAGTGTCATTGAAGTAATGTAAGTTCATCTGCGGAAATTCAATTAAGTGTTTCAGAATGGAAATATGACAAATAAGAGATATAATTTTAAAATATTTTATAGCACTAGAAATAAAGAAAATAGGACAAATGTCTATATAATCTCGTGCCCTGAGTTGAAGGTGAAGATTAATTATAAGGATCTGATGTTAGATGACAGAAAATGTGACTTTTATTTTGAGACTTTTTATGAAGTTCCTAAACCAGCACTACTAAAGTATTACCATCTACTGATTTTTCTAAGTAGACTGGATATACAAATAGCTACTTACAGGATTTAGGGGAAGAAAGGAATACATTTTTTTTTCCTATAAATTTTGAACTTCTTTCCCCCAACAAAAAGTGACTGAAGTATTTTGATTTTTAGAAACATCAGCAGTTTGAAAAATGCCTTTTTAAATTAACATGCAATAATTTTTTTTTTTAAAGATTTTTTTTTTTTTAATTTTTATTTATTTGACAGAGAGAGATCACAAGTAGGCAGAGAGGCAGGCAGAGAGAGAGAGAGGAGGAAGCAGGCTCCCTGCCGAGCAGAGAGCCCGATGCAGGACTCGATCCCAGGACCCTGAGATCATGACCTGAGCCGAAGGCAGCGGCTTAACCCACTGAGCCACCCAGGCGCCCAACATGCAATAATTTAAAACACTTCCTTAAAGAGCCAGTTTGTATTTGAAATTTATAATATATCATTTTATTTATTTTTTGGCTGTATAAGGTAGTACATTAATATTGTAAAATAAAATAAGTTTGATAGATTCTATTTCTTGATTATTTTAGTTTGGATAAATGTTTAAAATCTTTAATAGAGAGACTACTAAGTCTTTTCACTGAAAAGTTTATAAAAAGTAGAATAATATACACAATATTACTTGGTGTTATAAATATGATAGGTTAAGCATATTAAAATTTCTGTCAACATCAGGCCATTTTTTAAAAAAATTGAAAGGTAAGTTAGTCACAGAGGTAGAATTCAATGAAATTAAACAATAACAGAGATTTCATTTAGATATAATCTCACTAAGGAGTTCTAGAAAATTCTACAATCGCTTTAGGGTTTGGATGTCATAATCTGTGAAGATAACATACACTTTTCCTGTGCATGCATGCTTTATAAACATTTTTAAAACAAAGAACTTAAAAGACTGCTTTTGGTTTTAAACCTGCATGCTTCCAAACCTCATTCATATTTTGAATTTTAGTTGTTCTCAGTATACTGGCAAGGTGGGTCTGTTCTAGCTATTGATCTTGAATAGAACAGAGGAGAAATTTAATGTACTTTGTGGAACCATAGACATTATTTTAAATTATTAAAGTTCAGAATAGCAATGCCCATTCCCTTAAACAAACTGCATGTATCTTGTTTTTCTGCTTCTCTTGAAGCTTGATTACATCTCTACTCAATTACAGAAATGAGCTTTTAATTGGACTTCCTTAATTGGAAGTTTGTCAGTTGCAGAACACAACTGCTCACTTGTTCCTTAAGAATGGGTTAGGTCTGATCTCTGTGAATACAGCGTGAAAGAATGAGGAAGATTGGCGAGGTCTTTGGAAATACCATGTGTTTTCTAATGCAGGCTACTAAATTACAAATGATACACAATGATTAGCCATGTCCAACCCTGTCATTTTATTTGTGTGTTGTTGGAATCTGGTAGTATTACCTTTAATAAAAAATGATGATATTATGGTTTGTTAGAAATTTAAACATGCTCATTTATAAAAATTTAACTACAGTTGACCCTTGAACAACACAAAAGTTAGGGGCACTGACCTAAACATTTAGATTTTCAAAAACATTAAGAATTTGGTGCCATTTTGGTTTCAATACATGTTCATGTTTCAAATCTACATGATACATTTTGACACCTTTGGAAAACAAGGGAAAATGAGCCCTCAACCACTTTTATTCCAACTCTCCCTTAACCATCCTGAGCTTTCTCACTTGTAATTCTCACTTTTGTTATTCTCAAATTTTGTAACATTTATACACTCTTCTCTAAACTTAAAATACTATCAGTTCTTCAAATTGATTTATTTTTTATCACCAGGTTTACTCTCTGTGTCATTTCTGATTTCTTTAAGTCACACAGCCAGCTAGTTATATTTTATAATCAAGTAGTTTTTGTGTATAAGTTTAATTTATAAGAAGGAAGCTTTATTTTCTGGATGTTACATGCATTAGAATATTTTCTGTTATCTTTTCACTTGAAAGATTTGGCTGGGTATAAAATTCTTGAAAAACTCTTTCTCTGACAGAGGCATACCTGTAGTGCATTATCTTCTTGAGTTGAATGTTGATTTGTAGGAGACCATGGACATGATTTGTTTTGCCTCTATCAGTGTTCATTTATATAGTTTTAATATATTTAATATTCAGTATTTGGCACCACATGCTTTAGCACTCAGCCTTTCATTTCAGTGTTTCTAGAAACAATGTGCCCTTTTGTGTTCATACTTAAGTATTTATTTCAATGATGACTTCTTCTACTTCACATTTACATACTTTTTATGTTTTCCCTTTATTCCCTATTTATCTTTCCTATAATCCCTTATTAATTTTCAGGCCTGATCTTTTCAGTTTTGTTTTGGTAATAATCTCAATCCTGTTAGCCATGTTCTTCATTATGTTTTCAGATGCTTGTTCATTTGTATTAATTCTAACATGTCTGCAATTTCTCAAATTATTTTTCTTCTTTGACTTCCAGAGCTCTAGCAAACTCATAATTTATTTTCTTTTCTCTACTGACATCTATGATATTTTTTTAAATCTTTACACAAAACATTAAACACTTTTGTGTTGTTTTTAGGAGGGAAAAAAGAATCTTGTCACTAATTTCTTTAAGGTGATAAAAATTACTTGTTGGAATTTTTTTTCATGGTATTAGTTTTTTTGTTGTTGTTGTACATCCTTTGTTGAGTGTGTTTGTGTGTGTGTTATTTGTATAATTCATGTTGGTTTCATCATAATTATTCAAATTTGAATGTGAATGGCTACTAAAATTTTATTGTGCACAATGTCTTGGAAGTAATCACTTGTTATGGAGTTCAACCTTTAGAGAATATTATGCACATTACAAAAGTGTTGTAGGAAATGTTATTGACAGAAGGAGATCTGTGCATGGAGAAGGGCATTAACTACTACTTTTCTGAGAGTTATAGTGTTATATATTCCATTCTATATATTCTATTCATGTTATAATTCCATGAATCAATTTAAAAATATTTAAAGACTCTCTCACCAATAATGTCATAAAAATAAATAAAATACACTAGGTATTGCCAGACATTTAAATGTTGATTGCAAACTTAATGAAATGCTCTTAAATGTATCTGTATGATGATAAGTTCAATATGTCAAAGGTCCTCAGTTCCTCCAATACCTTCACAATATACAGATTATTACTATGATAATGAAAGTTATTTTACATATACAGTTAAACTAATATTAATATCAACATTGAAGATTTGTTCTATTTCTTTATTAACTTTATACATGTCCAATTCTACCTGAAGGTACAGAAAATATTACCAGATCCCAAAGAAAAAATACTGTGTCACATTGCTGATTTATAGGCTCCAGTTTCATCTTTTTTTTTTAATTTTATTTATTTGACAGAGAGAGACAAGGTGAGAGAGGGAACACAAACATGAGGAGTGGGAGAGGGAGAAGCAGGCTTCCTGCTGAGCAGGGAGCCAGGTGCAGGACTCAATGCAGGGCTTGATGTGAACTTAATGAAAGGCTTGATCCCAGAACCCCAGATCATGACCTGAGCTGAAGGCAGATGGTTAATGACTGAGCCACCTGGGTGCCTCTCCAATTTCATCTGTGAATGGGGTTTAAGCCTTAACTAACATTCACAGGCTGGGTCCCATTGTAGAGTTAAGATTCAATACTAACTGAATTGGAATTTACAAATCCATGCCTGATCTCAGGTCATGGTGTTTCTCTCTACTCACATTTCTATCAAGTTTTGATATGGGCATATTTTCCTCAATTTAAAACTTATTTCATAATACCATGTAGAAGTTTATTATTAGGTACTAGTTTATATACACTCCAAGAAAACTGTGCATTGTGTCTTTGTAATCAATTCTTGAATCTGGATTTTTAGCTAATTTATCATCTTGTATCTCTTTGCTGTGCTCTAATGTGTCAGGTCATTGTATGTGAACACCAGAGCTGATTACTCCTCTTGATTTTGTAGAGTGCCTAACTTCCAGGAATTGTGTAGATTTTCCTGCAGTTCCTTATAGCCAGTGTCATGTATTTAAAGGCAATACAGATCTGTATAGCAACCCATAATTAAAAAGAAAACAAAACAAAAACATATCAAATTCCCAACAGGTTGCCATTGTATTAAGCATATTCTGTTAGTAATCTTTTGTAATTAACTTTTGTACATTTTAAAATAATTTTTACATTTACTAGTATTGTTAAGTACTCAAAGATTTTTCATAGATAAAACAAGTTCCAAATAATTGTAATTTTTTTTCTTTTTGATTTTTTAGTTTTTCACAACTTGGCTACTGGGAGTGTTTTTAGGGCACAGCTTTGATTTTTTTTTTTTTTCAAAGATTTCATTTATTTATTTGACAGAGAGAGATCACAAGTAGATGGAGAGGCAGGCAGAGAGAGAGAGAGAGAGAGAGGGAAGCAGGCTCCCCGCTGAGCAGAGAGCCTGACATGGGACTCGATCCCAGGACCCTAAGACCATGACCTGAGCAGAAGGCAGCGGCTTTAACCCACTGAGTCACCCAGGCGCCCACAGCTTTGATCTTTTAAGTCGGTTGTAGATCTATTTTGAAGGCCTCTTTCCTTTCTGACAACAGGGTCTTCCAATCCATTATTCATTTTTTTCTGTCTGAAGACATTAAATCACTTACTCCCTCCAACACACAATTATTTTCAATTGGAGAAGACTCTTAAAATTCTACCAATTGGTGGGACGCCTGGGTGGCTCAGTTGGTTAAGCAGCTGCCTTTGGCTCAGGTCACGATCCCAGCGTCCTGGGATCCAGTCCCACATGGGGCTCCTTGCTCAGCAGGGAGCCTGCTTCTCCCTCTGCCTCTGCCTGCCATTCTGTCTGCCTGTGTTCGCTCTCTTCCCCTCTCTCTCTCTGATAAATAAATAAAATTAAAAAAAAAATTCTAGCAATTGGAATTATATTCAGGTACTGGCAGCAAGGTCCACAAATGACTTTTATTTAAACACATTAAGGTTTTATTTTTCTTATTCTCAGGAAGAGTTTCAGAAGTCAGCAATTCAATATTAATTATAATATTAAATATTTTTGCCTTCTTGTCACCCTCATGTCTGTTTTGACATATACGTTGAAAAATATCCCTAAGCAGAAATATGTTTAGCTAAGTACCTTTTAAAATACACTGAATAAGGGGAGCCTGTGTGGCTCAGTGGGTTAAGCCTCTGCCTTCGGCTCCGGTCATGATCTCAGGGTCCTGGCATCAAGCCCCACATCGGGCTCTCTGCTGCATTGGGCTCTCTGCTCAGCAGGGAGCCTGCTTCCCCCTCTCTCTCTGCCTGCCTCTCTGCCTACCTGTGATCTTTCTCTGTCAGATAAATAAATAAAATTTAAAAATAAATAAGTAAATAAAATACATTGAATAATTATAACAATAATCATTCAATATGCTTTAGACGTCCATGTATTTCTTTTCATTATAAAATATTTCCTAACAGTACCAATTAATGAATACTAGAAGACTGGGTTGTTCTTTTCTCTATTACTGAGATACCATTAACATATTATCTAAGTTTAAGGTGTATAGCATGATGATTTGCTATACATTTATATTGTGAAATAATTGCCAAAATATAATTAGTTTGACTATCCAGCACCTCATGTAATTAAAAACTTTTGTATGTTACAAGAACATAAAGGATTTACCCCGTTAGCAACTTTCAAGTACATAATACACTGTAGTCATCATGTTATACATTAGAACCCCAGAACTTCTCATAACTGGAAATTTGTACCCTTTGACCAATATCTCCCCATTTCCCCCACACCCTAGCACCTGGCAATCAACGATTTTACTTTCTACGAGTTTGATGGGGTTATTTATAGATCCCACATATATGGTGAGTATTTGTCTTTCTCCATCTGACTTATTTCAGCTAGCATAATAACCTCAAGGTCCTTCCAGGTTGTCACCAGTAGCAGAATTTCCCTTTTTAAGCTGAATAATATTACTTTGTGTATATATACACAACATTTTCTTTATCCATTCATCTGTCAACTGTAACTTAGGTTGCTTTAACGTCTTGGCTATCGTGAATAATGCTGCAATGAATATGAAGGTACAGATACCTCTTTGAAACAGTGATTTAAATTCCTATGAATATATACACAGCTGTGGGATTGCTGGATCTTATGGTAGTTTTATTTTGAATTGTTTGAGGAACCTCTCTACTGTTTTCCATAATGGCAGTACAATTAACTTTCCTACCAACAGTCCACAAAGGTTCCCTTGTCTCCATATCCTCACCAACACTTGTTATCTTTTATCTTTTTAATGATAGCCATTCTAACGGGTGTTAAGTGATATCTCAGTGTGGATTTGATGTGCAATTCCCTGATAATGAGTGATGTTGAGTGTCTTTTTGTGTGACTGTTGGCCATTTACAGGTCTTCTTTGGAAAAATGTTCCATTCCTCTGCCCATTTATTAATTGGGTTGTTTTCTTGCTATGGAGTTATACAAGTTTCTTATATATTGTGTATAAATATATACACTATATATATATAGTATATTGATCTTTTATCTGATATATGGTGTGCAAATATTTTCTCCCATTCCATAGGCTGTCTTTTCATTATGTTGATTTTTTTTCTGCTTTGAAAAGAAGCTTTTTAAGTTTGATACACTTCCTCTTGATTATTTTTGCTTTTGTTGCTTATGCTTTTGGTGTCATATCCAAAAATATCATTCCCAAGACCAATGTCAAGGTACCTTTCCTTGAAATTTTCTTCTGGGATTTTTACAGTTTTAAGGCTTTAAGTCTTTAGTCCATTTCAAGTTAAATTTTGTGAGTGGTGTGAAAGAGGGGTCCTATTTCACTCTTTTGCATGTAAATATCTAGTTTTCCCAGCACCTTTTTATAAAAATACTGTCTTTTTTTCCATTGAATATTCTTGGTTTCTTTGCCAAATAGTTAACCATATATGTGTGCTTTTATTTCTGGGCTCTCTATTCTATTCTGTTCTCCCATGTGCCTCTTTTTATGCCAGTACCACTCTGTTTTTTATTACTGTAGTTTTATAGTACAGTTTGAAATAAATATGATACCTACATATAATATCTTTTTTCTCAAGATTGCTTTGGGTATTTAGGATCTTTTTAGGTTCCATTAGAAAATATAAGGATGATTTTTTCTGTTTCTGTGAAAAATGCAACTGGAATTTTGATAGAAATTGCATTGAATTTATAGATGCTGTTCAGTAGAATGGACATTTTAACAATATTAGTTCTCCTTCAACCCGCGAACATGAGATGCCTTTCCCCTTATTCATGTCTTCTTTGATTTCTTTTATCAATATCTTAAGTTTTCAGAGTACAGTTCTTTGAACTCTTTGGTTAAATTTATTCCTCCGTACTTTATTGTTTTTGATGCTATTGTAAGTGGGATAATTTTCTTTATTTCCCTTTCATATATTTTGTTGTTAGTTCATAGAAATGCAAGTAATTTTTATACATTGGTTTTGTGTCCTGTGACTTTGTGGAATTAATTTATCCTAACAGTTTTTTGATAGGGTCTTTGAGGTTTTTTATATAAAATTTTGTCATCTACACACAGAGACTATTTTACTTCTTCCTTTCCAAATTGGATGGTTTTTGTTTCTTTCTCTTGCCTAGTTGTTATGGCTAGGATTTCCAGTACTATTTTGAATTAGAGTGATAAGCCTGATAAGTTTTGTTTCTCACTTTAGAGGAAAAATTTTTCATTTTTCACTGTTGAGTATGATGTTGGCTATGAGTTTGTCATGTATGGCTTTTATTATGTTGAGATATTTTCCTTCTCTACCCAGTTTGATAAAACTGTTTCATGAAAGGTGTTGAATTTTTCAAATGCTTTTTCTGCATTATTGAGTGGATTGTACGTTTTCATCATTCTATGAATGTGAGGTATCATGTTCACTGATTTGAATGGGTTGAACTAGCCTTAATTCCCAGAAATCAATCCTACTGAATCATGCTATATGACTCTTTTATGTGGTATTAAATGTCTTTTGCTAGAATTTTCTTGAGAATTTTTGCATTTACACTCATCAGAAATATTAACCTATAGTTTTCTTGTAGTGTCATTATCTAGATTTCGTATCAAGGTAATGCTGACCTCACAGAATGAGTTTGGGAGTGTTCCCTCCTCTTGAAGTTTTTTGGAAGAATTTCAGAAGCAGTAGTGTTAATTCTTCTTTAAAGGGAGAAGGGGGTGGGATTATGGACATTGGGGAGGGTATGTGCTTTGGTGAGTGCTGTGAAGTGTGTAAACCTGGTGATTCACAGACCTGTACCCCTGGGGATAGAGTATTATGCCTCCATCAGAAAGGATGAATACCCAACTTCTGTAGCAACATGGATGGGACTGGAAGAGATTATGCTGAGTGAAATAAGTCAAGCAGAGAGAGTCAATTATCATATGGTTTCACTTATTTGTGGAGCATAACAAATAGCATGGAGGACATGGGGACTTAGAGTGGAGAAGGGAGTTGGGGGAAATTGGAAGGGGAGGTGAACCATGAGAGACTATGGACTCTGAAAACAATCTGAGGGTTTTGAAGGGACGGGGGGTGGGAGGTTGGGGTACCAGGTGGTGGGTATTATAGAGGGCACGGATTGCATGGAGCACGGGGTGTGGTGCAAAAATAATGAATACTGTTATGCTGGAAACAAAAATAAATAAATAAATAAAGGTTTGGTAGAATTCATCTGGTCCTGGAATTTTTATTGTTACTGTTGGAAGACTTTGAATTATTGTCTCTATTTCCTTAGTCTTTATTCTTTGTTAAGATTGGTAACAGTCTTCTTAGGATTTTTATTTTTAGGAATTTGTCTCTTTCTTTTGGGTTATGCAATTTGTTGGAATATACTTGTTCATAGTAGCTTCTTATGATCCTTTGTATTTCTGTGGTGTCAATTATAATGCCTTCTCTTTTATTTAGAATTCTGTTATTTGAGCCTTTTTTTATTGGTTAGTCTAGTTAAAATTTTATTATCTATCTTTTTTTTCCCTAAGATTTTACTTATTTACTTGAGAGAGAGAGAGAGAGAGGGGAGCAGAGAGGAAGGGAGGGGGAGAAAGAATCTCCACACTGAGCACAGGGCCCCATGTAGGGATCAATCCCATAACTGCGGGATCATGACCTGAGCTAAAACCAAGAGTCAGACACTTAACTAACTGAGCCACCCAGGTGCCCCATCTTTATCATTTTTAAAGAAAAATAATTTTTCTATATTATGATTAGTCTCTATTTCATTTATTTCTGCTCTATTAGTTTCCTCCATCTACTAATGTTGGACTTTGTTCTTGTGCACTGACAGAACTGTATAAACTTTTTAAGAAAATTTGGAAGAGGGTAAGGTCACACTGTTGTATTACCTGACCATAAGAATCAATAACAGTTGATATATTTTATTTTATCATATTTTATATTTGTATTATATATGTTATATATGTATTATATATATTTTATATATGTATTACATATTTTATATATGTATATCAAGTACACAACACTTGTCAATTTGCCCAAAACTTATTCGCAAAACTATGCTCATATTTGTAGTTGTTAACAGGTATATAAGTAACATATCACAAACATAAAAATGAAAGTATAGCAAATTCATTGTAGTGATAATGGAATTTAGTTACACTTTGATAAAGGGAAGTGGGCATGACCCACTTAACCCCAAAATATCTATTCAACATAGAAACAAGAAATGGGTTTCTTGGAGTTACTTCTTGGAGTTACATATGACTTAGAGTAATAAGTCAAAACATCACCACTAAAGTGAAAAATAAACTTCATTGCTTATTTGACTAAAGTTAGCAAAGGCAACACAAGGCTGGCTGGACAATTTGAGTTATGATATCAATATAATCTTAGTTGAGATTCTTCACCTAGCATATACCTGAAGACTTAAAAGGTATTGTAATACTTTCTGGGATCTATCCTGGGCGCAGGTCTTCCAACAGTTGTAAGCAGTTCTAGCTGTAGTCATGTAAGCCCTAATAGAACTATGGGTCATTTTACTAATTCCAGATGTGAATTGACACGTTTTGCTGTTTCTCACAGGAGAAATTCTGAGGTTAGCCCTGAGTTACTACAATCTGTTTAACATTTTAAAAGTCTGAGCTAAAATCATTATTATTGGTACATCTTTGGTTATTGATATCTGGCATAGATCATCAACTAACACTAGAATAAGTAAAAGGATAATCTGAAAAGTGAACTACTACTACAAGTGGCCAAGAAATGATAAATTGATTATGAAGAGCAATTACTGGAACACAGATGATTTTTTTGTGAAGTAATTCTGTTTCTTTGATAATGACAAAGAAAAATCACATAAAATATGCAAAATGTAGTTTTGATAAACTGATTATGAAAAACAGTAATTACAACCCAGTGGAAAAAAACCCACTTGAAATGCTTAATAAGGAGTGCACGAGACCCATGTCTCTCTCTGACCCATACACAAACACATACATCATTGATATACTCAAGGATCTTAGAATTTGTCCTTGTAAGTTCCGACGATGCAACGTATAGTACATCTTATGAACCAAAGTAGTGATCTTTCTTTTCTTTTTTTGCAAAGATACATTAGAGATATATTATCATATATTATTATTTCATGATAAATTATTGGGTTTTTTTGTTCACTTTATCCTATTTAGCTTTCATTTCCTCTCATATGTATCATATTTGCCATATATGATATGAATATATCATAGGTCACATTAAAAAATGCACTCAAAGGGAATTGACATTAAATTATAATATGAAAATGTTATGTATCATTATTATGAAAGTGTTCTCAGACTATGTCATTTAATTCCACTACCCAAGTACAGATTCAGTGGCTTTGGTACTAAGGATTTCCCAAGAAACAATTAGAAAACCTGTTAATCAAGGAAAACAAACTTAATTAGATTTACTTCTACAAAGGAGGACACTACCTTGGCAGAGTCTTAATATTATATTAGAATAGGGTGTCAGGAGATCAAGTGAAATCAATTGGTTTGTTGGTCTTCCAAGGCAGGAAATTGGAGATCTGCTAGATTGGGCTACAGGTTACTAGCGATGAGCACTCCTAGGCAAGCATATTGACATGAGTCTTAATGAGTCAACTCCTGTCTCATAAGTGAATTGTTTGATAATCTGAACCATCTGTTTTTCTCAATGAAGATCTGTTTGTCCAAATTAATAATCTGTATGCATGTACAAGTTGGTTTGTGCACAAGTTGGTTTGTAACAATTTTTTGAAACAATGGACAAAGTAGCAGAATATTGGAAGAGTTTTTGTTGCAAACAATGCCTTATACATTATCATCATCAGTATTTAAAAATTAGTTAATTAAACAGAAAGTAACAGGCAAAAATGATAGAATTGGTGGATATGAAATGGTCATTGGAGACTGTGTCTGATCAGGAAAGGAAAGGTTGTGTTTTCAGCAGAGATTTGTTATATTCTGATCAGTACAAATTCTTTGATATAATCAATGAGTATTAATGAAACAAAAGCAATCAACATTTTTGAAGCTTTCCAGGAAACTGATAATTATCAGGAAGAGCAAATTCCATTTTTGTTATCTATTTATCAGGAAACTACCTATGTGAAAAGCATATATACTTTAATTCACTCATTTTGTACCCATTCATAAGGTATACCCTGAAAGACTAAAGTAAGCCTCTCTTAAGGATAGTTTTTAAAAGAGAAATATGGGCAAAATAACTACAATGCCAACATTGTAATCGGTTCTGATAAACTATGACTGCATTCTATTAGGCTGATGTATTACTTCTTTATGAATGTTAAATTACTTCTATTTTAAAGATAGTAAACTTCAATAAAAATTATGATTTTCCACATATCATAAATTTATGTGACAGTTGGGGAAATTTCCTGTTGAAAGAATGAGTATTAATTTATTGAACATTAGGATGAATAACATTGAAGTTCATCCATTTTATTGACATTCTACAGAGGAGCAAAACATAGGAAATACTGATAATTTTCCTTAACAATCTATAATAGACTATAGCTATATACTTGAGTTAAAAAAAATAGATCTGAAAATATCTGTGATCCTAAAAAATTTGCAGTACATGATCTTTATTTAACTCTGGCAGTCCTACCTTCTAAATGATTCTCACCCCTCATTGTGAGATGATTAAAAAACACATACACTTTTTACTTCTCTACCCATCCCTAGCCTCTGGTTCCTATCAAGCTCTAGAAACAGCTCAGGCTATTTCCTACAGTATTAGTTTTCTGCTATTGCATAACAAATTACCACAAATACAGTGGCTTAAAGCAACACACATTTATTATCACCCAGTTTCTGTGGCCAAGAATCTGGACATGATTTGGCAGGGTCCTCTACTCAGGCTGCAATCAAGATATGGGCCGGCTGGCATCTTATTAGATGCTTGACTAGAGAAGAATCTGCTTTCAAGCTTATTCAGGCTGTTGAGAGAATTAATTTGCTTATGACTATATGACTGAGGTCTCTGGCTGCCTACTGACTGTTGGCTGGTGGACAACCACAGTTACCTGCCACATGGCCCCTTTCATAGGCAGTTCATAACATGACTCTTTGTTCCTTCAAAGGAGGAAGTGTTCTACCAGGAGAATGTCTCTGTTTCTGTCTCTCTCTGCCTCTCTCTTTCTCTCTTATTAGATTCATACATAACGAAACATCATCATTGGAGTAACATCCTATCATCTTTGTCATTTATTTATTAATTTTAGAGAGAGCGTGCAATCAAGTGGGGGCAGGGGAGAGAAAGGGAGAGAGAATCTAGAGCAGACACCACACTGAGTGTGGAGATGGATGCAGGGCTCAGTCTCAGGATTCTGAGATAATGATCTGAGCCAAAACCAAGGGTCAGACACCTAACCCACTGAGCCACCCAGGTGCCCCTCTATCATCTTTGTCATATTCTATTGGTTAAAATTAAGTCACAGATTCTCCCTGCATTAAAGAGGAGAGGATCATATAAGGGTGTGACTCATGGAGGGTTCACGTTTGAGTGTGTCTACCAAAATCAACTCTGAGGATACTACAGAGATAAAAAAGGTAGCATTGATTTAAGCAAAAATAACAACAGAAAGTTGTTAAATGCCTGAGGAGTCACAGGCTCCCTTAAATGGTGTGTGTGTTTACCAGGTGTGCTACAGCTTGGGGCAGCCAGTAACCTGCAACAGAGATTAAAAAAAAAAAAAATGATGGAAGGAATATATTAAGTTCTGTTTTGCTTCCCTCCTTTACCTTGAAACAACAGCCATCAGCCCTTTAGCAAAGAATTCTGCAGCAAAAGAATAGGCCACTGGTGTAGAAAATAACAGTGTAGAACAAAAGTCCTGCAAGGATGAGTTCAAAATAACAGATGTGGACTAACCAGGCACTTATGGGAGTTCACTGCTCTGTGCCCCCACACTCCTACCCTAAAGGCCAGTGGATTATAACCAAGGGAGACCATCTCTACCCATGCTGCTTTTTCTGAAGAGTTTAAAGTGAAATCCTGGCCAGAAGGGTTATTTCGTTGAGTGGCAGCTTTTGGGAGTGACATACGGTGCTTCTGGCATTCCAGATACTCTGCCTTTTTTAAAAAAAAAAATTCACCCTGAGGAGCTGTCCAAGACCTTGACTTTGACTTTATTCCAATACCAAGCAGAATAGCTGGCACTACCAGGGAGCATGAGCTCACAGACCAAATATATTAGATACCAAAAATACAGTCACTTTCAAAAAAAAAAAAGAACCCATCCAAACGAAAGACAACATATGAAACAGATCAGAAGCACCAAACATTTAAGCAGGTTTAAATAGCTAGAAGATGATATAAGCAATAAAAAGCATTAACAATGAAACTTCAAAAGTGTGAATCTTTGATATAAAATCTGCAGTATTTGAAACAAGAATAAAATAGTTAAATAGTAAGATAGAGGGGCACCAGGGTGGCTCAGATGATTAAGCAGCCAACTCCTCATTTCTGGTCAGGTCATGATCTCAGTGTCCTGGGATCAAGACCCATGTGGGATTCAACGCTCAGCAGGGAGTCTGCTTAAGACCCTTCGTATTATTCTGCACCCCCCCAGCTTCCACTCCATCTCTCTCACTCTCTCTAAAATAAATAAATAAATCTTTAAAAAAATACTAAGATAAATATATATGAAGAATTAATGAACTGAAAAATGAAGTTGATGAAATCTAGATGGTAACTTAAAAAAAGTAAAAATATAAAACCAAAGTTTGAGGAAATAGTGTCTAGAAATTCCCCAGAATGTAAGAAAAATGGATCCAAACTAGATTTACAGTATTTCTAGAGAGCTAAGGGGGAAATAAATCCACACCAATTATGTACATTATAATGTATATGTGGACACATGATAATGTGGAACACCAATGAGAGATACATATGTTAAATGATACTAAGTGGAAAGAAAATAGTCTACAGAAAAATAAGGTTGAATCATTGTATCAGAATTATCAACAGCAAAATCCAACACAAAAGAATGAAATGTTATAAAATAAAGGAAAATATGTTTAGATCAAGAATACAATGTTGAACTTCAAATTCATTCAACTGCGAGAGCGTAACAAAATATAATTTTCAGAAATAGTGTCAGGATGGGGTGGCTCAGTTGGTTAAGCGTCTGCCTTCCCCTCAGGTCATGATCTGAGGCTCCTGGGTTGGAGCTCACATCAGGCTACCTGCTCAGTGGGGAGTTAGCTTCTCCCTTGTACTCTCCCTCTGTTCTTTCTCTCTCTCTCTCTCAATAAATAAATAAAATCTTAAAAAAAAAAAAAAGAAAAGAAATAGTGTCAGAATGTTCACCAAGGAAAGAAATACACGTTCACCTGGAAAAATTATAAGAGAAAGGAACCCAGACACATTTCATTATGTAAGAGATGTAAGAATGGTATAATCTTTTAGCAGACTTTTTGTGATCTTAAAAATAAATAAAAACTAATACCTCAAAGGGATAAAAACTATGTATATAATATCAACCTAGAAATAAAAATCCAGACAATTTTAATATAATGGGAGATTTCAAGGGCAAGTATAAAAAGGACATATTTAAGTACTTGCCTTTTAAATATCTAATTGTTAAGGGATAAGACTTTATATGTTTAAAACTTAAAAACGAAAAGATTTTCATTTTGATTTAAGTTTGGATGTAGAAAGTCAAAAGAGAATGTTGCCCTCAACCTAAGAACCAGAAACTGAAGACACAAAAAACCTTAGATGAGCTAAGCTCCACAGAGTGAAAAAGCCCTTGTTAACAAAAAGGAGACCCGCAGCTGTTCTCCTGCTTGGTAAAGAGGAGGAAGAGGAATCCACCATAGTCGTAGGGTAAGAAGATACCACCTAAATTTGTACAGAACTTTTAATATTGGGCAATAAGACAAATTCTAATGTGGAGGTTCCCCAGCCCCAGAGCAACTATATACCCATCTGCCAGCAATTTCCCTTCAGGTGTTCACCGAATTCTCAGTGGTAGTGCACTATATACTAATGCAATTTAGAAAATATATTAAATTGATCAATTTTAGACAACTGCTATACACAGATAGATACATTGATTGATCTCTATCATATAGCTTAGAAAAGTGAGTATGATAAATATTTTTGAAATCTCAATGGTCAGTATCAGTAAATATGATCAATATTTTTTATATCCTCCTGTGAATCTTTCCTATTCTCTGCATATAACTACTATCCAAAACTGTCCATGGGGTATTTAATTCACAGTTTTATAATGTGTCATTAATTTTACAATTTTTTTCTTTTTTATTGTGTTATGTTAGTCACCATAACATACATCATTAGTTTTTGATATAGTGTTCCAAGATTCATTGTTGACATATAACACCCAGTGCTCCATGCAATACGTGCCCTTCTTAATACCCATCACCAGGCTCACCCATCCCCCCACCTCCCTCCCCTCTGAAATCCTCAGTTTGTTTCTCAGAGTCCACAGTCTCTCATGGTTCGTCTCTCCCTCTGATTTCCCCCTCTTCATTTTTCCCTTCCTTCTCCTAATGTCCTCCATGCTATTCCTTATGTTCCACAAGTAAGTGAAACCATATGATAATTGAATTAATTTTGCAAGTTTTTAACCCTTATGTAAATGGAGTCTCATAATTCTTTCTATTTCTTCCTTCCTTCCTTACTTCCTTCCTTAGGTTTATTTATTTACCCTGGAGAGAGAGAGCATGCAAGCCCAGAGAGGCGCAGAGGGAGATGGGGAGAAGCAGACTCCAGGCTGAGTATGGAGTGCAACAAGGGGCTCAATCCCATGACCTCTGAGATCATGACCTGTGCCCAAAATCAAGAGTTGGTCATCCGACTACTGTGCCATCCAGGGCCCCTCTGTAGCTTTCTTTTAATTTCAGTAATATAGTCGTTCATTTTGCTTTGTTATTTTTTTCTCATTCATTATCACATAGTAATCAGTCCAGTAAATTTATCACTGTGTATTTATCCACTCTTCTGGTGATGATCATTTGGATTGTTGTAGATTGCCTGCTGTTACAAACTATGGTACGATCAAGATGTTTACTGAAAAAGTAAATTGTGCAAATGTGTAAACATTTATCTAGATTATAGATGTATAAAATTGGAACAGCTGATATTCAAACAGTTTTGAAAGTGTCTATACCAATTTACAAGAGTTTCTGATGAACGGTATTTTTGGCAATGCAAGATATTACACAACTTTTAGTAAGACTTTACGAACTTTTAAAATTATATCTTATCATGCATGTGTCTTTTTGTTTTCTTTACCTGATTACCAACAGAATTGAACATATTTTCATATAATTACTAGTCATGTTTTCTGTCTATGAAATGCCTGCTGAAAGTTTTATTGCCTTTGTCGGGGATACATATCTTTTTGTTTTTCCAAGAGTTCATCGTACAGTCTAGATTAAAATTTTACTTCATTGTAAGTGTTGTAAGAATCTTTTCCCCCTTTTGACCTTGTTTTTAAAGGCTGTGGACATAGACCTTTTTTTTTTTTAATTTTTTTTTATTGTGGTATAAAACAATTGCCATCTTAGCCATTTTCAAATGTACATTTAAGTAGTGTTAACTATATTGGCAATGGGCCCTTTGTGGAAGAGAGTACCTGGCAGGGGAGGGCAGGGAGGGTGAGTATGGCTCCACTCCTGCCTCCCTACCCCCCACCCCCGCCACATAACAGCTTGTGGGATTGATATGGATCATCCTTTCTGGCCTCTTTCCGTCAGGCCTTGGAACTTGATGGTACCTGTCTTGTAGCAGTTGGATGTACTAGGCAGGGTTGGGGTGATTCCTCCTGTCCCTTCCCCATTTCAAGATTAACAGGGCAACTTAAAAAATGTATATTCGAAATGTTGTGCAACAGATACCTAAAACTTTTTTGTCTTAAAAAACTGAAACTCTGGGGGGGACCTGGGTGGCTTAGTGGTTTAAAGCCTCTGCCTTCGGCTCAGGTCATGATCCCAGGGTCCTGGGATCAAGCCCCGCATTAGGCTCTCTGCTCAGCAGGGAGCCTACTTCCTCCTCTCTTCGCCTGCTTCTCTGCCTACTTGTGATCTCTGTCTGTCAAATAAATAAATAAAGTCTTTGGAAAAAAAAAAAAAAACCTGAAACTCTATGCCCATTAAAATCCACGAGACGCTTATTTCCCTTCCCCTCAGCTCTTGGCAACCATTTTTTAATTTTCTCTTTCTATGATTTTGGCTACATTTTTTTTTTCAGCAGTGAGTATGATGTTACTTATGTGCTTTCCATATATGGCTTTTATTTCTTTGCAGTAGTTTTCTTCTGTTCCTACCTTGTTGAGAGTATTCCTCATGAAAGGGAGTTGAATTTTGTCAAACACTTCTTCTGCATCAATTGAGATGATCATTTTTTTTCTTTATTTTGTTAATGTGGTGTGGTGCTAATCATTTCATACATTGAACCATCTTTGTCTCTCAGGTATAAATCCCACTTGATCATGGTGTATGAGCCTTAATGTGCTGTCAAATTCAGTATGGTAGTTTTTTTCTTTTCTTCTTTTCTTGAAGATTTTTGCATCAATATTTATTATGGGTATTAGTCTATAGTTTTCTTTTCTTATTGTGCTTGTCCGGTTTTGGTATCAGGGTAATCCTAGCCTCATAGAATTAGTATAGGAGTGTTCTCTTCTCTAATTTTTTGGAAGACTTAGAGAAGGATTACTTTTAATTCTTCCTTAAATATTTGTCGGAATTCTCCAATGAAACCATATGGCCCTAAGTTTTTCTTTGTTAAGTATTTGATTACTGACTCAACTGCCTTAGTATTTGTAAATCTGCTCTGACTTTATTTTTTCATGATTCAAGCTTGGTAGGTTGTATGTTTCTAGGAATTTATCCATTTCTTTTAGGTTATCTAATTTTTTGGCATATAGTTTTTCATATTTTTCTAATTCTTTATATTTCTGTGGTGTCAGTTATAATGTCCCCTTTCTTATTATTAATTTAGTTATTTGTGTTTTTCTATTTTTTTCTTTGTTATGCTAAGAGTCAGTTTTGTTGATCTTTGGAGAAAAAAAACCAACTTTTGGCTTTCTTTAGTTTTTCTATTGTATTTATTTTCTCTATTTTACTTATCTCCATTCTAATGTTTATTACTTCCTTTTTTCCTGGTAATTTTAGATTTAGTTTGTTCATCTTTTCCTAGTTTCTTGAGGTGTAAAGTTGGATTGTTGATTTGAGATCTTTCTCTTTCTTTCTCTCTCTCTCCCTCTTTCTTTTTGTAAGCATTTACACCTGTGAACTTTCCTCATAGTATTGCTTTTGCTACATCCCATAAGTTTTGTTTTGTTTTGACTTTGTTTTCATCTTGTCAAGATATTTTCTAAATTCTCTTGTAATTTCTTCTTTTACTTGGTTATTTAAAAATGAGTTTTTTTGATTTCCATATATTTGTGTATTTTCCGGTTTTCCTTCTGCTGTCAATTTCTAGTTTCTTTCCATTGTGCTTAGAGAAGATACTTTATATAATTTCAATCTTCTTGAATTTGTTAAGACTTGTTTTGTGGCTAATATGTGGTCTATTTTGGAAAAGGTTCCTTTTGCACTTGCTAGGACTATTTATTCTGCTGGTGTTAGATGGAGTATTAAGTCCTCTGTTACCTTATTTATTTTTGTATGGTTGTTTTATGTATAAGTGAAAGAGGGGCATAGAATTCTCCTACTATTATTATGCTGCTGCCTAATTTCAGTTCTATGAATGATTTGCTCCACATATTTGGGACCTCTATTCTTAGATGCATATGTATTTATAAATGTTATTTCTTCCTGGTTAAGTAACCATTTTATCACCATATAATGTCCTTTGTCTCTTATGACAGTTTTGGCATAAAATCTATTTTGTCTGGTGTAATTATGGCCACTACTGTTTGCTTTAGGCTCCCATTTGTATAAAATATCTTTTTCTCTCCTTTCACTTTCAGTGTATGTGTGTCCTCAGATCTAAAATGGGTCTCCTATATACAACATGCAACTGATTCTTGTTTTTCTTAATCCAATCAACCGATCTCTGTCTTTTAATTAGCAAGTTTAACCCACTTTCATTTAAAATAATTACTGATAGGAAAGAACCTACTAGTGCCATTTTGTTAATTATATTCTGTATACCTTGTAGCTTTTTTTATCCCTCCTGCCTGTCTTGCTGCTTTCTTTTGTGTTTCATTTATTTTTTTGTAATGATAAGTTTTGGTTCCCTTCTCATTTGTGATTTATATACCTATGTTACATTACTACAGGATTCTATAATTGTCTCTGTATTTACTTTTACCAGTGAGTTTTACATTTTCACACGGTTTTATGCTACTGGGGGCCTCTATTCATTTCAAGCTGAAAGACTCCCTCCATCAGAAAAAAAATTAAAAACTTAATTTTACATTATTTTATACATACTAAGATGACTGAAATTTTAAAATCTGATAATAGCAAGTTTTGGTGAAGATACACAACAACTGAACCTTTCATACATTGCTGATAGGAATGCAAAATTGTATGACTTTAAAAAACAGTTTGACAGTTGCATATTTAATTAAATATAGATTTCAGAATGACTCAACAATCCTATTCCTAAGTATGTACCTACGAGAAATGAAAACATAAGTGTCCCCAAAAGATTTGTGCTTAAAAGTTTATGGCACCTCTATTAATAATAGTCAAAAAATATATGAAAGCATTTTGGTATTTCTATTCAGTAGAATCCTACTGAGCAATAAGATGTAATTAACTGATACATACACAAATATGAATAAAACTTAAAGTATACCATTGATTCTATATATATGAAATTCTAGAAAAGACAAAACTATAGTTATTTAAAGCATATCAATAGGTACCAGAAACCAATGGTTTGGGGGGTTGACTTCAACTGATCACAATAGAACATTTTGGGCTGATGGAAATATTCTATATTATGATATTGGTGGTCATCTCACAACCAAACAGATGTCAAAACTCACTGAATTGTACACATAAAATTAATGAGTTTTTGCATGTAAACCATATTTCTGTAAAGTCGATTTTAAAATTAAACATGTAGGGATGCTTGGGTGGCTCAGTAGGTTGAGCCTCTGCCTTCAGCTCAGGTCATGATCTCAGGGTCCTGGGATCCAGACCTGCATGGAGCTCTGTGCTCAGCAGGGAGCCTACTTCCCCCTCTCTCTCTGCCTGCCTCTCTGCCTACTTGTGATCTCTCTCTCCCTCTGTCAAATAAATAAATAAAATCGTTAAAAAAAATAAAATTAAATATGGAAAGGACCCAGTTTGAAAACAAAAAGATCTCAAAGAGTTATGCTAATTGTAAAAAGAAAAGAAACATTTGCTTATATGGATGTCTTGCATACCCTGGGTTCATTGAGTGTATTCATGCCTTTTGGTAATCGTTAAAGAAAAATACCTTAATAGCGTCTTATGAATTTTGGGAACTTTGGAAGTTAGTGAAGTTTATTTTTAATAATACAATTGGCCTAGTGTTGAAATTGAATTAATAAGTTTTTAGTATTTATTACATTAATAACAAATCAAAACATCATTTAAGTGCAAATGATCAATTTGCTTTTATAGACAGTCATGCTATGAAGCTACCTAACAGGCAATTTAAAGTTCGTACGTCCAAATAACAACTTTTTAGCTTCTTGATCTACAGCTCTACCAATATGGGCCTTCCTGGTTATTCAGCAGTAGTCCTTAAATTACAAGGCTTTCTTAATTTATTTTCCTACCTACTCCATAAAATCCATCAACATATTTGGCTAGGACTATTTTAAAATATCTGCTGAATCCAGTCACTTTTTATAAGCTGTATCACAACAATCATATTTTCAATCCCAATTAGCTCTTGCCTGAAAAATTGCAACAGCTTTCAAACTGCATTCAGTTCTTGCTCCTCTATAACGCATTCACTACAAAATCACCACACTGACCTTTTAAAAACCTAAATTAGATCACTCCTGTCCTCTACATATAACCTAAATAATGACTTTCCACAATATTTAAAATATCCCAGGAGTTTTTCAAGATTCTAGTGCCCTTTATATCATACTATAAAGCATTTCATTTTTTGTTGTTAAAAAGAGCAAAATTCAATGAGTTTGTTTTATTAAAAGATTGTAGACTTTATAAATATGAGCTTGACTAAATTGTTTTATATATATACATGTGCGTGCACACACACACACACATACACACTCTTTATTTAATTCACTTACTATATGTATTGCACTTACAATTGTCCCTGGCATGAGTTACTTGCTCAATAAACATGAATTAAATTGAAAAGTGAATTAATGAATGGGGAACGTAGTTATGTCTAAGTCTGAATTTTGGCAGGTTTATCTCTTATTTAGTGAACATCAAATTATCTGACACATTTTAATTTAACTTTTCCTAATATTTATGCTGTAAAGTGGTATAATCGTGTATGTATTAGGTTGTGAACAAAACTCTACAATCATCATCATCATTATGCCAGAGTACTTCTCCGGAAGAATTTTATAGACTCAGTAAAATAAAAATAATGGCTTAAGCCAAATTATAGAGACCTGACTTGTAGACACATGTTATACATAAAATCACAAATGTAGTTTTCTCCATACTACTTAGTCCTAATTAAAGAGACCCTCATATAAATCCCAAGTCCAAACAGTTATCAAACTTCACAGAATTATCGAGTGGCCTAGAGTTTAGGGTAGGGAAAATTCACTACTCAATTCATGAACCAAAGCAAAAACTGAGAATGATTCATTATCTAATCTATTAAGTTAGCAGTTCTCTATGTGTACTATGGGAAACTCTGGGGGCCACTGAGACCTTTTCAGGTGGTCTGTGAGGTCAAAACTATTTTCACAGTAATACTAAAATGTTATTTGCCTTTTCACCTCATTCTCTCATGAGTGTACTGTGGAGTTTTCCAAAGGCTACCTGAAATGACGTGGCAACAAATTGGACACAGAAGCAGATATCCTATATTAAGCCAATAATTCAAAAGATTTGCAAAAAGAAAAAAAGACATTCTTTTCACTAATTTTTTTGTAGAAGTATATTTTTCATACACTATGTTTTTGGTTAATGTGTAAAGAGCTTATTAGTGTTGTTTTAAATGAAATCATTTGTGTTTTAATTGCTAATATGGTAAATATTGATAGATGTAACCAACACAAATGAAAGCCTCTTTGGGGTCTTTAGTAATTTTTATGTGTATAAAAGAGTCCTGAGAAAACATAGATTGAAAAATGCTATATTAAGAGAATCTTTAGAAAATCTTTGTTTTTCCATCACTTATTCTCCTTCCATCTCCATTTTCATCAGCACAAAGAAATAATAACACATTAAATTATTAGGAGAAATAAGATAAAGAATGCAAAAACTTAGTATAATACTCAAGAAAAGATAACTATTTTTATTATAAGCAGAATCATAATTTAGAGTGGGAAAATGTTATTTTAAAATATCATTTCAGATATGTACCTATATAGCATGACTAAAAACAGACCTAATGTGATATTTAGCAACATATACCCTTTTCTACTTAATATCAAGTGATATTTTTGACTGTTTTTTTTTTCTTCAGGCAATTTTTGCTAAGTAGATATAGTCTTAAATTACAAATACAACAACAACAAAAACATCTTCAACACAGATCTAAAATGTTGATTTCATTTGGAACTAAAAGTGTCCATCATATACAAATTTGAGGGCAAAGTGTCTCAAAATGCCTTTTTCCTTTTTTGAGGTATTCTTTTTTAGATAATTACACATTTTCATTTTATGATACATGGTGAAGGAAGGGAATGTAATTTCATGTACAAATGTAAATTTGTATAAGAACTATTGGCAAGAATCTTGATGAGGATAGTTGGTTAAAAAGTCATAGTATGTTGGGCTATTTAACAAATTACTTCTAAAAACCAAGTTGCCTGGCAGTGGTTATTTGCAGTCATCTGTAAATATTTGACTTAATTTTATTTTTTGCACCTAGAGGAAAACTAGGGAAAAATGATACTAAAACATGGTCCCATGAAACACAGAAAAATGAGGTAGAGGAACAAGAATGAATATTGCTTTCTTCTCTAGGCCTTACCACCTATTCACCCTATACTTTCTGAAAGAATGAAAAATCACAAAACTGTTTATATCACATATATATGATTTATTAGGGATATAAAATTAATGGACGACCTGCTAGCACACATTACTGAGGTCAAGTTTACCCTAGAGTTATTTGGCAAATTCTGACTTCATATGAAATGATAAAGGTCAATATAGTCATTCTGTGTTCCTTGAAACATAAGCTTTAATAGCTACTGTCCATAGACTGGGGGAACAGGAGAATGGACGAGTTCTATGGCACTCTGTATAAATATGCTGTCAGTGGACTATGAGATCTGTTTTTCCTCAACACCAGCAGTTGAAAAGTTGGAATACTTACTTAATATCGCTTTTAAAGCAATATTGTTTTGGATTACAAAATTGATGCATGAATTTCAAAGACTTTAAAAGCTAAAGAAAATATAAATATGGAAATAAAAGTTACCCTTAATCGCCCCCCCCCACAAAAAAAGGATGCTTAAATTGACACAGGGTGTAGTGCAACAGATTCTAATTAGCATGAAAGAACGTGGAAAGAAAAGTCGTTTTAACATCATCTAAAAGAAGGTTGGTATTTAAGATAAGTCTGAAGTCCCCTTGATAATAAGGTGAAGGAAAATACATTAAAGTATGATAATAGTACATTCATGTGGTGGTAATAGAAAAAATATAGTAATTCAAACTGAATGAATACTCAAACTTGAACACAATATTTATTGCATATTCCAGTAAGATACTCTGGGTAAGATGCCCTTTGCCTATATAGAAATTTATTTTTTTTGTTTATTTATTTGACAGAGAGAGAGATCACAGGTAGGCAGAGAGGCAGGCGGGGGGGGGGGGGGGAAGCAGATTCCCTGCTAAGCAGAGAGGGGATGCAGGGCTCGATCCCAGGACCCTGAGATTATGACCTGAGATGAAGGCAGAGGCTTAACCCACTGAGCCACCCAGATGCCCCCCATATAGAAATTTATTACACGGCACCTGGGTGGCTCAGTCATTTAGGTATCCAACTTCAACTCAGGTCATGATCTTGGGGTTCTGAGATCAAGCTGTGGGTTGGGTTCCATGTCAACAAGAGGTCTACTTGAGGAATCTCCCTCTCCCTTTGCCCCTACTCCCCATTCACATTTTCTCTTTCTCTCTCTCAAATAAATAAATAAAATTTTTTACATATCTATAGAAAGAATATATTAATGAAGATGACTTGGTTTGTTATGAAGGCACAGAAAAGCTGAAGTAGCAAAAGAAATACTGATAGACTTCATCAAAGCACTATCCAGGGGATGAGTTTTTTGTTGCTGTTTTATAAAGATTTATTTATTTATTTTTTAGAGAGCAAGAACACACATGCTTGTGCAAGATGGAATGGGGGGACAGAAGGAGGGAGAGAGAGAATCCTTAAACTAACTCTCCAGTGAGCATGGAGCCCAAAGTGGGGCTCAATCCCAGGACCCTGAGTTAGTGAACTATGATAAAATCAAAAGTTGGCAACTCAACAAACTAAGCCACTCCAGTGGGAGAAGTTTTGACCAGAGTATTTTGAATAGTAGAATCTCAAAGCAAAGCTATCCCTCCCGATTTCATTATATTATAGTTTTAATATGTTGAAATTAAACATTTTAAAAAAGTATTTTCAAATCATTTTTCCTTTATTCTCTGCAGACTAAGCAACCTTTTGAGAATAGATGGTATGAAGCATACATCTATCTATATGGAAACACATTGGTAGTTATAGGAATACAGTTATGCCATGGCAGTTCTAGTCTCCGAACTCAGGCCTTTCCAGGAGTACTAACATTTTTTTTTTGTATATAGTTCTAAACATTTTCTGTATCTCCATATTTCAGAGATTATTTAATAATTTGATGACTAGTATTCTATGGTATGGCTCTAACTTTATTTATCATGCCTTCTCCTGCTGATGGGCAAAGTTAATTTAGATTTTATTAGGGACGGGGTATATAATTTTTAAATAATAAACTGTCTTACATTTTTTAATGCACTATCTCAAAAAATATTAATATGAGACTGCCCCTAAAACCTAGATCTTTTTCAGTGTGATTAGTAAGTGATTGTGATGAAGTATATGAAATCTCAAGAATGTTGTTGGGTTTAACTAAATTGATCTCAAAAATGATAGCTAACCACTTAGATTAACTCACAAATATTGATTTCATTAATAATATAACTGATTTGTATAAGCGAATATTTATGTATTACGTGAAGCCAAAGGGAGATGGTGATTTCCTATTTGGGTCTCCCAAATATATTCCCTCACCTCTTGACATCTCTAAATAGGTTCACGGGGACTGTTTCTGTCCTAACTTATCAGGACACAGGATCCCAGTAGAGTAAGGACTATATGGGCCTTAGTAAAGAAGTATCAAAATGTTGGTCATGTTACTCTAATCGAATAATTTGTGTTACTAAATATATGATATGTTGCCAGATTTTCTCTTTATGTTATTTCTCATCTATGTGTAGTAAAAAGATGCATTATTGATGTAGGTCCATTGTTAGATAATGGCCCAAACCAGATAAGCCTATGTATATGTGGTCTTGAAAGCACAATTATGAGCATTTCTAACAAGCACTCATATCTACTGATAAAATAGGCTGTCAGTGTTTGGTTGGTTTCGAAATCTCCTAAATTGCCTTGGTGAAATTTCCAGCTTGCACTAAAATCCATGCTTGGAGGGATAATACTGACCCTGCACCTGTCAGTAAGGCTGCAGATGGTGCACGTAACACACACGATTGCCTTCAAAACAGGAAGGAGGAGGAGATGAAGGAACAGATTGCTGTGTGAAATGAACACACACTTCCAAAAGGCTAATTATTTGTTCCCTAAAACTATTTCCAGTGTGTTGCATCTTTAAACACTGAGGCTCACTTCTGTGCATGATTAAAAAGCCAAAGAAAATTTACAGCAGCAAATGCAATACGTAAATACACTGTGCCGTTGTTCACCAAAATGCATACTTTCTATTCATATGGAATTATTTGCCTTTGTGGTAGAGAATTGTAGATTATAGATTAAACTCTCTCAGTTAAATTATGCATAGATAAAATGTATATTTTTCATTTTTTAGGAAACTGAAAAATTGGTATGAGCTTAAATGTAAATCTTTGAGATGACTAAATTACACCAGAGTATTGATATTTTTTTTTAAAGATTTTATTTATTTATTTGACAGAGAGAGATCACAAGTAGGCAGAGAGGCAGGCAGAGAGAGAGAGGAGGAAGCAGGCTCCCTGCTGAGCAGAGAGCCCGATGCGGGACTCGATCCCAGGACCCTGAGATCATGACCTGAGCCGAAGGCAGCGGCTTAACCCACTGAGCCACCCAGGCGCCCCCAGAGTATTGATTTAATCACATAACATTTAAAGAGGAAATGACTACCACAAAAACTCTGGCATTGATTATAAAGAGTAAAGTTGAAAGGCATTATCACAAATAATCTAAAGTAGAACTTTAAAAGAAATGGAAAATTAATAATTCAGTCATTAAAAATAAATGTAATTAAAAAGTAACTATATAGTAGTGATTATATATATACATTTGACCCTGGAACAATGTGGGGGTTAAGGATGCTGACCCCATATGTAATCATAAACTTGCCTGTAACATTTGATGCTTCCAAAACTTAACTACTAATAGCTTGATGCTGACCAGAGGCTTTACTGATAATAGTCAATTAATACATATTTTCTATGTTATATATATATTATATACTGTACTCTTTCAATAAAATAAGCTAGAAAAAAGAAAATGTTCTTACAAATCTCATAAGGAAGAGAAAATACATTTACAGTACTGTAGTGTATTTATAAAAAAAGACTTCACATACAAGTGGAATTGCACAGTTCAAACCTGTGTTGTTCAAGGATTAATTGTATATGTATGCATAAACGTAATTTTCTCTAACTTCTGTATAGAGTTTCACTTCCTCAATTTTGGCTTCTCTCAATTTTTCTCTAATGAAAAACATCCTATCATAACCTCAAATAGCCTCAAAAATCAGTTAAATATGTTTTACTTATAGCACTTCATTATTTTACCAAATACTTCATAATCTTGTTTTCTATTTTAAACTGAAAAATATCTAAATTTATAATACCAATTCAAAAATCCAAGAACGGAGGTAGATTATTTATTTAGTGTCCCAATTACCTAACAAGGCCACAACAACATGGCATGCATAATTATATAAAAGAAAAGGACATAGTGCAGAATCTCAACAGCTGGGAGACTGAGGATATGTTACTTAATTTTTCTGAGCCTTATTTTCCTCATTTGTAAGGTGAGATTGCTAGTAACACTCACATCACATCATTATTAAAAGCTCAAAATGGTACACTGAATACAAGTCTCCTGCAGAATGTCTAGAGTTCAGGAGGAACTGAAAATGACAGTTATTATTCTTGACTGTTGGTTTATAAAAATTATGAATGAATAAATTGGTGAATAGATTACTGAAAGTATAAAATAGGTAAAAGTGCACTATGTCACATTCTTTTGCTATTGTAATAGAGCTAGTATGTTATGTTTACAAACCTTATGAGAAAAAGTAATCACATTTTTGCAAACATAATGGTTCAATGATGATGAGGTTATAAATATATTACCTCTAAAAAGCATTAAAAAATTTAAACCAGTGCAGATTCAGTGTGCTAGATATGTACTCTGTTCTATGAGATGAATGGAAAAGATTTGCATGCATTTCAAATTGTACATAGAATGATAAATCCTCCCCATTAAATGTAAATATAAGAGTTGACATTTACTGTCATAAGGAATATTATAATAAAACTCAGCCAAGAATGCAGGTGTGAAGTAACCACTTATTGGCCTTTATTCTGTGTTCTTACTATAATAATAATAATCACAGGTTCAATGATTTAAAGATTGTTGGGGGTACAGCAGGTAGCAAGTGTCCAGTTTGCCTAAGTAGGCATTTGCAGTGGAATTTCAATTGTATTATTTTTTTAATTTTAATTAGGCAAAATTAGGCCTGTTAAATAATATGAAGCTGTAGCCTTCTTGAAGGCAGCCAGTGTACCTGCCCTGGTTTTATTTTTTTTCTTCTGAACATCTAACTCAGTTCTTTATACATGATAAGTGCTCAATTGTTAAAATAATGAATTAGGTATCCTAAAAGACTTTTTATGTATCTCTATTTTTATTAAAGATTTTATTTATTTGAGAGAGATATAGGGAGAGAGAGAGTGTGCATGCATACATGAGTGTGGGGGAGGGGAAGGGCAGAAGGAGGAGGACAAGCAGACTCCCTGCTGAGCAGGAAGCCTGAAGCCAGGCTTAATCCCAGCACCCTGGTATCATGACCTGAGCCAAAGGCAGATGCCCAGGTGCCCCCTTTTTATGTATCTAAAATGGAAGGTTGGAAAGCCATAATTGAAAATTGATGAGAAACATGGCAGCTGAAATTAGATGTGTGAATTTTGCAGGGATGTTTTGGTACCACTGTAACCAATTTGAACTTGTCACCACTTCCCAAGGATGTAGGAAACTGAGCAGCAAGTAGTCAAAGAGGACAGATTGGAGGTGACAGAACTCTGGCATAGGTCACTTCACGATGGAGATGCAGCCTCTGCTCAGATAGTTGTCTTCAAGAGGTCCTTGCTATTCTCAGTTCCCACAGCTCCCATGAGAATCACCAAAGGCTGTGGCAGCAGTCAGGGTCACAGAAAGAAGGTTACCTATTACACTGACCCACCTAAGTTTCTTTATTCCTTCATTTTTTACCTCGTTCCTTCCTTTCCTCACCTTCATCGTCAAAGACAAAAGAAAACACGCTTACCTCTCCGTTCATCTTAACAATGTTCTCACTTATTCAGTTACTTATCAACTATCAGAGTGAATATCAATTATATTTATATTGACCTGTAACTAAGTATTCTTTATCAAAGATAGAGGTGGAGATGGGAGAGATGCAGATTCTACAGGGATCGTCATCTACCTCCACCTACATAATGGAGCATCAACAGTTACTGTCTTTAAAAAAAAAAAAAAGTTACCATCTAATATTTCTGTAATAAGCAAGTGAGGTTTTCATATGATTTTGAAAATTATAGTGACTTGAAATTCTGCTTTGAATGTGGTGATGTAAAGCCAAGATTCCTCTTTTCTTATCCTTTAAAATCATCTAACAGCAATGGGAACTAGAAATGAAAATATAAATTCCATTTTTATTTTCTTATTTTATTGGACCCATGAGACAACTAAACCTTAATCCATAAAATAAATGGAGAACATACCAAATACAGAGGAGTTCAGGCATAGGTGAAAGTGAGTACGAAGAATCTTAGCTCTAGATCTCACAAAGAACCAAGAAGGCTGTGAGCAGGAACTGAGAATGCAGGCTGTGATAGAAGTGCTTCAGTGTCTAGTTCGAGTTCAAGAAGTTGAAGAGTCTGAAGTCAATATTTATTTAACCATTGCTACATTTTCTTTTATAATAGCAAAATGTTGGGGAAAACTTAAATGTGCACCAGTAAGGATCTGGTTAATAGACAGTGATATACCTGTCCATACAACGGAATACTGTTTAACGGATAGCGAAAACTATCTATGCATATGGTGTTAACTCCAGAATGTATTGGGTTTTTTTTTTTTTCTTTTTTGGGGTGTTTTTGTTTTGTTTTGTTTTAAAGATTTCAATTATGTATTTGACAGAGACAGTGAGAGAAGTAATACAAGCAGGGGAACAGCAGAAAGAGAGGGAGAAGCAGGCTTCCTGCTGAGCAGGGAGCCCAGTGTGGGGCTCCATCCCAGGACGCTGAGATCATGACCTGAGCCAAAGGCAGACGCTTAACCACTGAGCCAAGCAAATGCCCCTGTACAATATATTGTTATATGAAAGAAACAAGAGTTGGAAGAGTTAACACTATAATTTTTAAAAAATTAATGTTAGGATGCATTTGCCTATATATGTAAAAATCTATCTGGAAGGATATAAAAATAAACGAAATTGTGATAATAACCAATTGTAGAGCTAAAAATAATATAGCTTTCCAAACTGAGAAGTGGCAACAAGGGAAAGATAGTAAATAACTTCAGTTGAATTTCTCTTTCTTCATTTTGAAGTAAATTGAGACCTTCAGAAACTAAGCTACATGGAAGTCCTTCTTAGGAGTTTAGTGGTAAGAACACACACATATACACACACTCCTGAGACCATAAAGAGTTAAAAAAAAAAATCTCTAGGACTGAGACTGCTATTTTCTGTCAATTATGTTTCTCCTCACTGCTGAATAGGAATCTAAAAGACAATAATTCGTAATTCTTATAACACACAATATCAAAGTCCATGTAGATTTTATATATATATATATATAAATAGATTTTATATATATATATAAACACCATTAAATGTTGAGAGTTAAATCTAAATATATGTATTTATGAAGTGACTGAATTGAATCTGGAAACTCTAACTCTGCTTTAACAAAATGATATTTATCAATTCAGATCTTGGTGGTAGGAACCTATGAAACTTTTTGATCCGTTTGGGTGATCAAGGCAAAAGTCACTGTAAGTTAACTATTACTGAGTAGATATGAATAAGGTATTGAATTGAATGATGACTTTCTGAGAATCTAAGGCCTCCTCTGGAATTGGGCACAAAAGAACTCGCTTTGACTAATGGAATACTGTGGGTAAGGTATATGAACAGGACAAAGAAAAAGTGTTGTTTCTTATTTTGAGAGAAATAGATAATCCACAAACCAATAGTTCAGTGGTTCTCAGTCCTTAGTACACATTGGAATAATTAAAAGAGATTTTTAAAAATATGGATGCTTAGACACCAGCCCCAGACATTGATATGATCAGCTAGTGGCAGAGTCAAGACGTTGTTAGGTTTTAAATTTTTCCAGATGATTCTAATGTGCAACTAGCTGTGCACTAGTATCTTAGAGCAGTGAGTCCCAAAACTTGCTCATATTAGAATCATCTGGAAAGCTCTTAAAAATTCTGATACCCAGGTCTTATCCAACATAGTTTAGATTGAAAAGTCTTGGGATGGAGTCAAGAATCAGTATTTTTATATGACTTGAAGGTAATTCTAACATGCAGCACAGTTTGGGAGCCACTGGCTAGACAAGTAATAAAGAAATGAGAATGACATTAGGAACTTAACACTCCTGAGCAGTATAACCAGTAGCGCTGGTCATGGCTCTCTATGTGATTTTGGTCACTTAGTTTCTTCATCTGCAAAAATAAGTCAAATTATTCTCTTCCAAGGCTGTTTGAGAATGAAGGTAAAATACAAGATAAAGTAAATTATTGATATTTAACTAGATGACTTCCGTGATACTTGTTATCTATATAGTATTTATTAGTCTTGCTACATGCTTTGTCGTAAAAATTTTTCTTTGTCAAATTATACTGCAAACTAGGGTGACCAGTTATCCTGCTTTTCCCAGGACTGAAGTGTTCCCTGAGACATGGAACTTTCAATTTCAAAACCAGGATAGTCTGAGCCACCTCATGCTAAATACCTTTTGAACCCAGCACAATTTATTTTTTTAACTCCGGTTGCTACATTAAACCTCAGGAGACTTTTTTTTTCCTCATTTGAAGATTGAATTATCTACAGAATTTTTATTAAATGCTACAAATTGTAAAGAGGTTATTAGACTGTGAGGTGAGGTCCAAGGCAGTTCAGAAGAGAAACCAAAATAAAGGAGGAGAAAGATGATGAAAGAAGGGGTTGAATTGACAAGATTGCCTCAAACTAGAACAGCCAGCACAGAGCCCATTCCTAATTCTGTCATGCTTTACTCAACATTTGCATGGGGAATAACTTTTCATCTACTTCTAGACTGCCTGTGTTTCTGTATTTCCTACCCATCTCTCCACCTGATCCCCCAACAGAGATTATTATGTCCTGTTGCACTCTCTGTTCACCTCGAATATGAAGAAAACTGCCCCTTCTGAAATGTCTTCCTTCATTTTACTGCCTTATCAACTCTTTTAAAACATTGCTTGAATACTTAAGATGTTCTTTGTAACAGGATTATTGTCTTTATCATTTTTTATCTTCTTTTGTGGAAGTTATTTAGTTTGGTGTGATATTTTAGGATATTACTATTCCTCAAAACTTCAGATAAGATCCAGGAAACTGAATCCCTGTTGACTAATATAACAGGATTAGGGGTAATAGAATACCAGATTTGACTTTTAGAAACCTCTGGTTTCAGTTACTTTATAATACCTTCAAAAGAATGTGGCAGTCATAACTCAATATATCTGTATCAGAAACAAAAAGTGACTATAAAATCTATTGATTCAAGAACTACTATAAATAAAAACACAGAATATAATATAGTCTTCCTGTAAATGTCAAAAGGAATTTTTAAAGATCACACAGGAAAAAGATGATATTATAATTTGCCTCATAATTTCATAAGCATGTTCTGTACAATCAGAAATAATACAGAAAATAATTGTAATAATATGACAAAGAAATTTAAAAATCACTTAAATTAATTTTTAAAGTAAGTACAAAAGACATTTAAAACATAATGTCCAGCAGAGTTAAGGGTTTAAAATGGTAATTTCCTTCCATTTGAACTAAGTTCTGTAATTATAATTTTTCTCCTGACTGAATTAAGTGCCCATTAATTATCTCCCTCTGACCTTCTGCATATGGCGACCGTTCTCCCAGTTAGGAAACCTGTGGGTTATCTTCTGGAGCAATTGATGTAAAGTGTCTCCTAATTCAGGGTTAGGAGTCATTCCTGTCTGGCAGAATTCGGTGGGGAGAGAGATGAGGTTGAACAGAGGCAGTCAGTGGCCATCTGTATAGTGAATGACAAGGACTCCATTGCCCTCCTACTGTCCAGCTTTGTAAATATTTTGAACTAGGAACTCCAGGCAAGATCCTGAAGAATTATATGCTAGAAATACTCAGTAACTCCAGAGATAAAACTTCAGTTTCCAAAATTTTGAAGATTTCCCCAATTTAAAACTCACTACCTATTCACTGCATTGTGAATTCTATCAGTAAATAAGCCTCTTTGAACACACAGTCATCTTTTCAACCAAATATGGTTATAAACACCCATGAAAATCCTCTAAAGTGAAACACAAGCACCTATAAAAACCTAAAACAAAACAAAACAAATAATAATAATAATAAAATAAAATTGGCAAAAACAAAAGTAATAGAGAAGATAAAATATTTTTTTAATAATTTGTAATCTCATTGTGATATTATAAATGAAAGAGGAATTAAAGTATTTTGATGAAATGATCATAAAAAATAGTTCTTGGAAATTGGATATAGGTTAACCAATATTAGAAATAAATAGCAGGGCTAAAAAAATAAAGTTGAAAGCATTTCTCCAAAAGTGGAGCAAAAAGAACAAGAGATAAGGATTAGCAGATAAAAGCAATGGAGATTGGAGAGTGAGTCCAGAAGATCCAACAACCAAATAAGAGGAGTTTTAGCAATGGATGGGGGTGGAAATGGAGGAAAGGGAATATAACAGGAAATTTTTTTCAGAATGGACATATCAATTTTTATATGAAAGAGCCCATTTAGTGCCCAAGACAGTGAGTGTACTAACATTACCTACAACGGGTCTGCCTCTTGGTGGGTGTTGAGCCAAAGGACAACCAAGGAAAGAATAGGAAAAGGAAGTGTTTACTTGCAACAGGTAAAGGAGAACACCTGGGCTATTTCCCAAAGCAGTGTGTCTCCTTGAACAACAAAGCTGAGGGATTTTTAAGCTCAGCGTGTATACACATTCATGAAGAGACTTGCACAATAGGGAATTCAGCGTGTAAATGGAGCAAAATCATCTTAAGGTGACAGAGTCCAGGTCTTGGTTTATCAAAGTCAGCAAGGGTCAGCAAGGGTCAATATTATCAATTCTCTGTCTCCAGTTGGTCAGATATTTGAGTGCCCAAAGGGGTTTAAATGCTGCAGAGATAACTCAAGAATGTGTATCTGGTCAGTGTTTACCAGTACTGGGAGTTTTATCTTCATTTGTTGCCCCTGATATAATTAGGCCATTTCCTGGTCTGATAGTGACTATTTACTCTTACATTATTTTATTCCATTAAAACCATTAATTACTGAGGTCTATTCTGCAATTTCAACATATACCATGAAGTTCTGTGAGAAATGTGCTTTGGGCAAGAAGTGCCAGTCAGGCATATATCACAATATGGTGGAGAACCTAAAATGATTTTTCTTATGTGAAGAAAACTCTCTCTTGTCTTTCTTTTTCCAGGGACCCCTAACTCTCTCTGCCTACAGTCATGCATAGCATCCCTACATCATGTCTATCATATCAGTCACAATGGCATAAATATAGGGAGGGTAATTCCTTGAGTGAGGGTGAGCAGCATGTAAGTTATACAAAGGAACAACTGGATTGGTAAGTAGCTATCCTGTGAAACAAATCTCTTCAAAATTTACAATGTTTCATTGTTATTGTTTTTTTTTTTTTTAACCCAGGCTTCTCTGTTTGGTTCCATTATTCTAAACTGAGAATAAGGATATGGTCACCCCTTAAAGAAAGTACATGTTTTACTAACACATAGATAGACACATGCATATCAGATATATATAAGCATATATATATATTTATAAGCATATATATAAGCATATAAGCATAAGCATATATATACACATACACATACATTCACATATATATACACATATATTCACATATTTATATATAAATAGATAAATTATTGAAAAAATAAATATATGGATTAACTTGTTTATTACTTCTAGTTTTAGGATGCACATAATATATGCTTATATATTATAATATATTTAATGTATATTATATACTTAACATATTATTCTTCCATTTACCAGCAATCACATGCACACAGAATGTGCCGTTTTTCTTTAATGCCCTGATTATTTCTTTTATTTATTTACAAATAACACATTTACTGCAGAAATAATTGGAACATAAACATAGTCAAGAAGAAGAAAAAGTCTATATGTCTATCCATTTAATTATATTATTATGTATATTCCTACATATACACACACACATATATACACATCCATATGTGCTTGTAAAACATATACTTTATATGCTGTTAGGATAAACACATTATCATTTAACAATATATCATTTTTCAAAATAATTAAACACTCTTCAAACACATAGAATTTTTAAAAAACACATAGAATTCAATGGATGTTTACAGAAAACTTACTATATTCAAAGGACTGTATGAGTACATTCGTAAGGATTTTTATTATAATATTTTTCTCTAGAGATAGAGACGTGAAGACAGTCTGGATATCCATAGTTGAGATAGTTGGTAGGAAATATATTGATAACACATCCTGAATATGCAGCAGTTTGAAGCAGCAAATGAGATACAGAGAAAGCTATGTGGATCTTAAGATATAATGAGTACTGTGTGGGAAAAAAAGTTAAAAAGAAGCATGGCATACATAATCCAATACCATATGCATAAATATTTAAAAATGCATGCATATAAGATGAGAATACCTAGTCTGGTCTTTGCAAACTTGAAGAGATCATTGCTGTACTCCCATATCCATAGTAACTCATTCCTTCGTTCCTTAATCTACTTGAGTCATAAACTTGAAGTTTTTATCTTCAACTTATTATCTCTCCTAGAAAGTCATGCATTTTTTTAGAAGCCTCATGCAAAATCAAGAATGTTACTTAGTGGGCACCTGGGTGGCTCAGTGGGTTAAGCCTCTGCCTTCAGCTCAGGTCATGGTCTTAGGGTCCCGGGATCAAGCCCTGCATCATACTCTCTGCTCAGCAGGGAGCCTGCTTCCCCCCTTCTCCCTGTGCCTGCCTCTCTGTCTACTTGTGATTTCTCTCTCTGTCAAAATAAATAAATAAAATCTTAAAAAAAAAAAAGAATATTACTTAGTCTATGTAGCCATGTGAGCAGGTAATATTCTCTGAAACTGCAAATACCTTTTATAGAGATGGACTTGCCATGGTTTTTCTGGATGTTATTCTATAATAGGATGTTGACTGTCATGTAGAAACACTTTTCAAGCTATCAGTGCCTTAATAATTTGGTCAACTACATCTAACCTACAGACCTAACCAGTATTTAAGAGATTTATTAGTGAGAAGTTGCATCTTTTGAACATTTGAACATTCTCCCCAGCCCCCTTTTTCCTTAAGATGGTATTTGTGGAGGGACGCCAGGCTGGCTCAGTCAGTAGAGCATGTGACTCTCCATCTCGAGGTGGTGAGTTTGAGCCCCACATTGGGAGTGGAGATTACATTTAAAAAAAAAAAAAAGATGATCTTGGTGGACCTGGCAGAAACAATACATTATTTTTCCACTTTAATCCATGGGTTTTTATACATACAATTGGACTGATAAGACTAGAAGGTTTTTTTTTTTTTTTTAAGATTTTATTTATTGGTTTGTCAGAGAGAGAGAAAGTGAGTACAAGCAGACAGAGGGGCAGAGGGAGAGGGAGAAGCAGGCTCCCCACTGCATAAGGAGCACAACGTGGGACTCAATCCCAAGACTCTGGGATCATGACCTGAAATGAAGGCACATGCTTAATCAACTGAACCACCCAGGCATCCCAAGAAAGAAGATATAGTATTTTTTTTTAAAGATTTTATTTATTTATTTGACAGAGAGAGAGAGATCACAAGTAGACAGAGAGACAGGCGGGGGGCGGGGGGGAAGCAGGCTCCCTGTGGAACATAGAGCCCAATGTGGGCCTCGATCCAAGAGATTATGACCTGAGCCAAAGGCAGAGGCTTAACCCACTGAGCCACCCAGGCGCCCCTAGAAGACATAGTATTGAGAGAAGGAGTGAAAAGTTCCAAATTTCTCTTAGTAATTTATGGTTACTATTCATTAATTCTTGTTTTTATATTTTAGAATTCTTGAAAAATATGACTTTTTTATTGTAATATATTCTATTATATATATTTTATATTCTCTTAATATAAAACATACTAATAAAGCATGTTGTCTATACCAAGGTCAGCAAACTCTCTATTAAGGGCCAGAGAGTAAATATTTTAGGTTTGGTGGACCATGTGATCTTCGTCTCAATGGCTCAACTCTGCCTTTGTATCTTATGAAAGCATCCATAAACAATATGGAAACAGGTAAGTGCATAATGTATTCCAATAAAACTTTATTAACAAAAATAAATGGCAGACTGAATTTGGTCTAGGGGCCTTTGTTTGCTCGCCACTTGCCTATGTTCTCACTACTCAAAGTGTGTTGCATGGGCCAGTTGAATCATCATTACCTGGGAGTTTATTAGAAATCCAGGTTCCAAATCAGAGCTAGTGAATCAAAATCTGCAGCTTAACAAGATCCCAGGTGATTCATATACTCATTGAAGTTTGAGAAGGAATGATCTATACTATAGATTATCTGGATTATTTATGCTTGTTGGTGTTGTTAAGCTTCAAAAGTTCTAAGAATGAAAGTGGCTTTCTAGTACAAGGAATAAGGGATTACTAAATGCCCCCCCAAGTACTTGTGCTATCTCAATGTATAATAATACATACTAAATAACACTTGTAAGGGGCCTGTTGTGTCATAAGTAAGCACTGTGATGAACATTTGTAATATATACAACAAATCCCCTGAGGTGTGTGTCACCAATATTCTCATATACATATGAGGATATTGAGAAAAAGAGGGTAAATAACTTGCTTCAGTTCAAAGATGGTATAGGGGTGCCTGGCTGGCTCAGTCGGTGGAGTGGTGACTCTTGATCTTGGGGTTGTGAGTTTGAGTCCCATATTGGGTGTACAGATTACTTAAAAATAAAATTTTTTTAAAAAGATGTCATAAATGAAGAAAGTGAGCAATATTATACATACTAAAAATATTGTAATGTCTAATATTCTTTTATATCAGTCTATTCATATTGAACTGTTTTTCTTTTGAAGTATGTTTAAGTGTGTCTTTGTGTATTTATACATAGCCTGCAACTCCTATTATTTACTTAGGATACAACCTAAAAAGAGAAATGTTATTAAAGTAGTTCCCCTAACTGAAACTCTTGGTTCATTAAAAAATACTTTGAAGACACATTCTGTGTAGCTCTACAACCACTGACAATAAACAGAAATATTTCTGTGACTCTATCCATACCAGTCCATAGTATTATTCTTGTTTACAGTCTCATAATCCACACATTTTAAAAGGTAACAAATTTAATTTTAGATTCTTATAATTTTTCACAAACTTGAATTGCATTCTCTTACTAGGCACATATATTTTATCCTTTGAGAAATGCAATTTTATTATCTTTAACACATTTTCTACAGGTGTTAATTTATTTTTCAACACTTAATATTGTTTGTTTCAAGGATGTAATTTTTCACTTTGTTTATAAATTATTTTTGTTTGCCTTTAAAACAAATAAAATTACATAAATTACATTTAAATGATAAAACTAAAATAGAAGTTGGGGCGCCTGGGTGGCTCAGTGGGTTGAGCCGCTGCCTTCTGCTCGGGTCATGATCTCAGGGTCCTGGGATCGAGTCCCGCATCGGGCTCTCTGCTCAGCGGGGAGCCTGCTTCCCTCTCTCTCTCTCTGCCTGCCTCTCCATCTACTTGTGATTTCTCTCTGTCAAATAAATAAATAAAATCTTAAAAAAAAAAAACTAAAATAGAAGTTGCTTTTGATTTTTAGTGTATAGACATATCAAAATTTTTATGCACAAACATTGGCCTCCAGATATAATGGAGTAATTTGTGTCAGACCAAACTTTCCATTGAGAATAAGTATAAATTTGGGTGAAAACAAAAGCTGATATTTGAACACTTTGGAGAACAACTAAGTTTTGGAAGGTTTGTGCTTTTTGTAAATGGACACTGGTTAACATAATGCTGAAAAAAAAGACTGATCTTAAAGCCACTCAGGTGGTTTCATACGCCAAGATTGGGTCATAAAACCAAATCTAAATCATAAGTGGTGGGGAAAAAAAGAGACTATAATAATTTACTTTCTTCAGTGAACCCCTGAAGTCTGAAACCAGTCCCACTTTACCTAAAACTGTAGCTGCCTATTCTTTTAAGAAAACAAACACAAACAAGGGGGACTCTGTGGAGAAGGAAAGAATGATTTCTGGGAAGAAAGCCAAAAGGGACTGAATAGTCTTTTTCTCTTGTTACTGGACATCTGTGCACCCCTTTCTCCCTCAACATGATGAGAGATTTCAATTAGAAGATTGTAATGAATGTGAAGTGTTAGGTTCATTTTTGTCCAAGTCACAAATATTGTAAGCATACCTCATCTCCTGTTCTCCAACAGACTGGTAGTGCTGATAATTACAATAAGGCATGATAAAAAATAGATTTAAACATTTTTAAAAAGAAGTATGGGCATTCATAAATTACAAAGAGTGTTTGTATCCTGAGTAAGATACAAAAGAATCCATTGACAAGCTTTTATGTATCATCTGTGGATTAACTTGGCTTTATAAAGCAAGAAATATAACAGGTGTTTTTATAGACGTTTAAGAATCATTTAAAGAAGTTATAAAAGGTAAAAAAAAGAGCTTATTAAAGATTATATACACACTCTTCTATATATTAAGAGATTATAATTAGCAAGTCTTCATTGAGAAAGCAATGCAATATTACTGGAAAACCTAAAGGAAGACCTTAAAAGTAGAAAGCTATACTCCTTCATTCCTGGAAAAATTAAATATCAAAAATTTGCCAGGTTTTCTCAAAATGATCATTAAAATAGTTAAAATCATGATCACACCAAGGTTTTTTTTTTATAAAAGTGGACAAGCTGATTCAATTTAATGCAGTTGAGTAAATGTGAATGATTAGGCAAGAAGAGTTTTAAAGATATACAAAGACAGGACCCTTTGTGTATATGTTTCCATACATGGCAAGAAGGGTTTTGCAGATATGATTATGTTGAGGATTTTGACCAGACGAAACTATCCTGATTATCTGGGTGTGCCAGACTAATTAAAGACATTAAGAAGGGAGAACCATTCTTAGGGGGTCAGTCCTGAATTCAAGGACTGGGTATAAAGATTACTTTAAAATTCCCCCCCCCCCAAGAGACAAGAAGAGTATTTATTTAAGGAAACTGGTGACTATATTTTCCTTTCTTGTGCTAAACAAACAATATAACTTTCCACTACTTTTGTCTCAGAAGTTCTAAGAATTTTGGAGGCAAATTCACTGCTTTAAATTCGGAATTCAAATTGTCCAAATTTCTAGAATTCCAATATCTGTTATTTGATATTTAACTTTATCATGACCTTCTTTTAGATAGAGAACGGTCCTTATTTTAATTTATTGTGAACTTGTTTTCTCACATGCATTACCTATAGGCTACCCCTTTGTGAAGGAGAGAGACTTAAATAAAAAATATACATTTTTTTGAATTAAAATACTAAATAAATAGACCAACAAATATATCATTAGAAAATTTAGTAGGGAGTACACAACATTATAGGCGTGATAAGTACGTACTCTTCAAATATTTGAAGGGATTGCTATTTTGAAAACAAAGTAAGAAGGGATTTGTTTTGTTTTGTTTTGTTTTAAGATTTTATTTATTTATTTGACAGAGAGAAATCACAAGTAGATGGAGAGGCAGGCAGAGAGAAAGAGAGGGAAGCAGGCTCCCCGCTGAGCAGAGAGCCCAATACGGGACTCAATCCCAGGACCCTAAGATCATGACCCGAGCCGAAGACAGTGGCTTAACCCACTGAGCCACCCAGGTGCCCCGGGATTTGTTTTTTGTTGTTTTTTTTTTTTTTTTTAAGATTTTATTTGTTTGACAGAGAGAGAGATATTATACACAGGCAGAGAGAGGGGAAACCGACTCCCTGCTGAGCAGAGAGCCTGATGTGGGGCTCAATCCCAGGACCCTGAGATCATGACCCGAGCCAAAGAAAGAGGCTTAACCCACCGAACCACCCAGGCACCCTGAGAAGGGATTTGTTTTGAAAAACACCTAGATTCAGTGAATTGAAGATACAGGGATACAGATTTTCCTTCAACATGCTGGAGACAAATTCACCAAAAGGAATTTTTGCATGAAACATGCATGAATTGTTTCATCCTAGATTTTGTCATGGCCGACCATCTCCCTCTTTTAGATCCTTGTCATGTCAATTGTCACCTTTTCAATGAGATATACTCTAGCCATCTCTATTACAATTCTTTTTTTTTTTAAGATTTTATTTATTTATTTGTGAGAGAGAACACAAGCAGGGGGAGTGGCAGGCAGAGGGAGAAGCAGGCTCCCTGCTGAGCAAGTAGCCCAATGTAGAACTCCATCCCAGGATTCTGAGATCATGACCTTAGCCAAAGGCAGACACTTAACCGAATGAGCCACCCAGGTGTCCCTTGTTAAAATTCTAATTTCACTTTGAACCATGTCACCGTTGCACTCCCCTTATCCTGTTCTTATTTCATTTTATATTTTTCCCTTTTTAATAGGTTTTAAATATTTTATTGTTTTGTTTTATTTTGTTTTAAGTAAACTCTGTGTCCAATGTGGGGCTCAAATGCACCACCCGAAGATCAAGTGTCATGTGTTGTACCAACTGAGCTAGCCACGCACCCCATTTTATATTTTCTTCATAAAACATATCCACTTTTATACTCTCCATAGTTTAGTATAGCTCTAGTAACCACAGTGGTCATTTAAATATAAATTTTAATTAAATTTGAATAAAAATTTTTAAAAAATTGATTCAGTAGCACTAGTCATGTTCAAGCTCAATAGCCACATGTGGCTACTATCTATCATATCGAACACTGCAGACATTACAGAACATTACCATAATTGCAGAAAATTCTTCTGGCCAGCCATTCAATTAGAATGCAAGCTCCATGAGGACATGCTCTAGGAACACAGTAGACCTTCAATAATATTTGCTTAATGAATTAATGAAGGAGTGTAATGAAAAGTTATGGGAAGAGTAATAAATTAAGTGATCTAGACCTGACTAGATTGTGCATAGTACAAACAACACAGTGCCCAGTAGGCACACAGGAAAACTAGAACATTCAGAATGAAGTAAGTATGGATACTGAAAAGAAAACTATTTTACTAAAATCATTGCAATGGAACAAATATTGGAGAGTCTGATTTATAAGTGTTCCTCAAATAAAGAATGTGATCAACCTGGCAGGTTGGTGTTGAGTTTGATTCAGAATCCTAAGCAGTGAGTTTGGAAATAGCCCGATTTGGAAATCACGGCAGAGATTCAATTTGTGTATGACCTGAGAATATGACCTTATCAAATGAATTGTCCAAACAAATGGAAAGCAGAAAAAAGTTGAAAACAGAATGTTAGGGAACACACTAGATTTTTTTTTAATTAATTTTTTATTTTTTATAAACATATATTTTTATCTCCAGGGGTACAGGTCTGTGAATCACCAGGTTTACACACTTCACAGCACTCACCAAAGCACATACCCTCCCCAATGTCCATAATCCCACCCCCTTCTCCCAAACCCCCTCCCCCCAGCAACCCTCAGTTTGTTTTGTGAGATTAAGAGTCACTAGATGGGATTGGGAGGGAGACAAACACACTAGATTTTAATCAAGAAGGAATTATTTAGGGGCACCTGGGTGGCTCATTTGGTTAAGCGTCTGCCTTCAGCTCAGGTGATGATCGCAGGGTCCTGGGATGAAGCCCCTTACTGGGCTCTCTGCTCAGCGAGGAACCTGCTTTTCCCCTTCTTCTGCCTCTGCTGCTTCCCCTGCTTGTGCTCTCTCTCTCTCTGTGTCAGATAAATAAATAAAATCTTAATAATTTTTTTTTAAAAAAGAAGGGATTATTTTCCTTGGTTCTTTAATGGCAAATTTCAAAAAGTTCTTTGGAATAAGGACCATTTTATTCTATTAACAAAATTGTATTATGCAAAAGTGATCTCTGTAATAAATTGAAAGTCATATATTTCCATTACAATTATTGCATGGTTCTGTCTCCTGTTGTTAATAATGTAAAAAGAGATATTAAGAAGCACCAAAGAAGAAACTGCATTACTTCAAATTTTATTTGATTATATAATAATTTTAGCTATACACTTTAATTCTATTTATTGTGTAGTAATCTTATTGGTATACTACCTTAAGCATATTTTTCTTTAATAAACTAGCAGTACTTCATTTCAAATCAGCAATGTGAAAAATAAAGGATATCTTAATAAACAAAATGTTAAAATCTACCTCAGCACCAATATGAGAGGCACTTACTTTTTCATACATAATGGTATGTATATATGTATGTTTTATTGAGATACAATCGACATATAACATTGTGTAAGTTTAAGGTGTACAAATGTGTTGATTTGATACATCTATATATTTCAATTAATTACCACCATAGCATTAGCTAGCACCTCTGTCACATCACATAATTATCATTTTTTGTAGTGAGAACAATTAAGATCTAACCTCATAAACTTTTAAGTTTATACTATAGTAAGATTGACTATAATTACTATGTTGTACATTAGCTTTCCCCAATTTATTTACCTACTAGTTCCCTTAAACTATATCTCTCCAGTTACCCCACCTCCCAGCCTCTGACAACCACCTCTCTACTCTCTGTTTTTACAAATTCAAGTTTTTTAAAGATTCCTCATATAATTGATATCATACAGTATGTGTCTTTCTCTGTCTGACATCTCACTTAGCAAAATGTCCTCAATAGCCATCCACGTTATTGCACATGGCAGCATTTCCTTCTTTCTCATGGCTGAATAATATTCCTGTGTATGTGGGTGTGTGTGTGTGTCTGACATTTTCTTTATCCTTTTATCCATTGAGGAACATGGAGGTTTTTTCTATATCTTGGCTATTGTGAATAATGCTGCAGTAAACATGGGAGTGCAGATGTTTTCAATACTTGTTTTCATTTCCTTTGGATATATTCCCAGAAATGGGATTGCTAAAACCATGTATCAGATAAGGGATTAATATCTAAAATATATAAACTATTCATATAACTGAATAACAAAAACCCCAAAGTCCAATTAAAAATGCACAGAAGAACTGAATAGACAGTTTGCCACAGAAGGCATCCAAATGGCCAACAGACACATGAAAAGATGCTCGACATTACTAATCATCAGGGAAAGGAAAAATCGCAAAACCATAATGAAAGAAATAAAAAATCAGAATCAAAGCTTCACACCTGTTAGAATGGCTATCATCTAAAAGATAAGAGACAACAAATGTTGGCAAGGATGTAGAGAAAAGGAAATGTAAATTGGTTCAGCCACTTTGGAAAACAGTATGGAGGTTCATTAAATATCAAAAATAATGTACAATGTTTTTATTAACATTTGAAGAGATTTTCCCATGTTAAAAGCATGGAATCCTTCTCTGATAAATATATTTCATGGAGCTATGTTACAAAAAAAAGATTACATAGCAATATATTATAAAACATACAGAGGTCAAATCTTGGATAGAGGTCTTGAATAACAATTGAATTGTTCAATCTGAATCTGGACTTAATCTACATCAAATGAGGATCAAGCTTTACCAACAATTCATATATTTTATTTTTACCTTCCATCCCAGGGCAGTGTAGAGTAATGATTAAAGACTTGCCTTCCAAGGTGCTCAGTCGGTAGAGCGTCTGCCTTCAACTCAGGTCATTAAAGTCCCATGTCGGGCCCCCTGCTCTGCGGGAGCCTGCTTCTCTCTCTTCCTGCCACACCCCCTGCTTGTACACACACTCTCTCTCTCTCTCTCTCTCTCTCTGTCAAATAAATAAATAAAATCTTAAAACAAACAAACAAACAAAAAAAAAAACTTGCCTTCCAGAGACATATTGTGTGGTTTTGGACCCTGGTTCTAATTCCCTAGCTGTGTGATTCATGCAGGTTCATGCATGACTCTGTTTTTGTTTCCTTATCTATATGATCAAGATGACAGTACTTTTCCATCTAGTTATATTAAGAATTATAAGTAACATAGTTATAGTAGTGCCTGGAATATCTTAAGTGCTAAATAAGCGTTAGCCATCATAATTTTACCTCAGGCATTGTTACTCTTAGCCCCAAACTGTTATCTAACTTGTATTTCCTTCAATAGTTCACAAAAATCATATTTATTCTATTTAACTCTTTTTGAATCTGTATCCCTTTTTGACTTTTTCTCTTAATGTAAACAAGTGAACACATCCTTAAAAAAAAAAAAGTCTTGGTCCCAAATCCTTCTTTCAGTTATTGTCTGTCTCTGTTCTTCTCTTTGTATTTGTTATAGTCACACATTTCATTATTTCCTCAATTCATAGCAATCCACTTAAACAGAATATACCTTCCATCTCCCTACACATTCTCTCTCAATCAGTACTATCATCTCACTGATGAGACTGACTTTCTAAACACCAAATCGAATGAACACTTTCCCTTTGTTAATTTATGAGACTTGTCTAGCTTCTACACTAGTGGTCAGTTCTTCCTTACACTCTTTTTTTCACTTAGTCTCTATCATGCTGTTCTTCCTGTTTGTCCCTCTAGTCTGTTAGTAGCTCTTTCTCATTGAAACTTACTAGTTTTTCTGCTAGTTATCACTTACATGCTGACGTATTCTAGGCAGATCTGTTCTAAGCTCTGTGCTCTCTGTGAATTCTGTTCTACACAAAGTCTCCTGATCAAAGGGGGGGGTACATTGTTAAACATCCTCATCTAAACTAGGTATTTCTTATTTTTGTATTCTATTCTGAATTTTTAGCCCCTACCCCACCTTTGGTCAGGAGACTTTGTGTAGAATAATCACTGATAGTGTGAGTATACATTAGAAAAACTCTGTGGAAAGCTGCATATGCTCCCAGTATCTTGTTATGTTAACCCGTTTTCTCAAGCCCATGTAAAACAATTTCAGAATTGCTAACCCATACAACTGTGAAAAGTATGATTCCCAAATTTAGTTCAATATTTTTGTCATTATTTGTGTGTGTGTTGACATTTACATACCGTGAAATGCAAAAATCTTAACTGTGAGATTTTATATATTTTGACAAATGCATACACTTGTGTACTGTTTTGAAACCTACGTCTTCCATCCAAGTGTATAATATTTCCATCATCCCATAAAATTTTCCTCATGCCCCTTTCCTGGCTGCTCCACAGAGCCCTAACAGCCACTTTTCTGAAATTTTTCCCAATGAATTCTTTGTTTTTTTCTGTTCTACAGCCTTATATAAAGTTACATAGCATATAACTTTTTTGTATTCAGATCTTTTTGTTCATTATAACGTCCATGATGTTGAGTGTATTAGTAGTTCCTTTCTTTTTGTTGTGTTGTGTACCTTTATATGATACACCACAAGTTTTTTTTAACCATTCTCCTATTGGTGGACACTGGATTACATCCAGTTTGGGGCTATTATGAATAAAGCCTCTTTAGGATTCTTGCACAAAACTTTTAGTGGATTTTTTAAAAAATTCTTTTAGAGAAGTGCTTAGAATTATAATTGCTCTATTATAGTATATGTGTATGATTAACTTTATTAGAAACTTCCTCATAGCCTTTTAAATATTTGTTATTTTATAAGCCAAAAAACAGTGCATTTCATTTTCTTCAGTTTCTTCACATCCTTTCCAATATTGGTGATATCAGTCTTTTTCATTTTAGCCACTATTTATGTATATTTCATTATGATGTACCCATTTAATTTTTTTTTTGCCTTTTTTAATTCAATTGTTTTCTTTTTATTGTTGAGTTTGGGAAATTCTTTATGTATTGTGGACACCAATAGTTTGTCATACATGTAATTTGCAAATAATTTCTCTAGGTCTTTGGTTTACCAAGTAACTTTCTTAATGGTGTCTTTTGATGAGCTAAAGTTTTAATTTTGATGAAACCTAAAGTGTAATTTTTTATTTGTTCCATAACAGATTTTTTCTGTTTGGCTAGGAAAGCCTTGCTTACTCAAAGTTACTGTTTTCTTCATGAAAATTTGTGTTTAGCATTTTTAGGGTTAGCTCTATGGTCCATCTTAATTTTGTATAGGTTGTGAAGTAAGGGTCAAAGTTAATTTATTTTCCATATCCTAGGTATTCCAGCACCACTCATTGGACAGACTTTCCTTTTCCCTTTAGTATGTGTATGAGCATATGTGTGTATGCACACACACGTGCATGTGTGCATGCCTGGGTCAGATATCAGTTATCTGTGTAAGTGGAGGCCTCTTTCTGCCCTCTCTATTCTATTGCACTGAACTATTATCTATCATTATGCAAGGATTACCATAACTTTATATTTAGTCTTAAAGTCAGGTAGTAGAAGTCCTTCAATGTAGTTATCCTTTATAAGTATATTTTTAGTCCTCTGTATCTTCATATACATTTTAGATTTGACATAATTGATTTTTACAAAAAATACCCTGCTTGGATTATTATTCCAATTGAATTTACTTTATATATAAATTTGAGGACACTTGACAGTTTGGCAATATCAATATCTCTCTTCATTTATTCAAGTCTTCATTAATTTTTCTCCTTAATATTTTGTCATTTTCATGACTGAAAGCAGATTAAATTAATTGTTCAGAAAAAAAATTCATTAGTATTTTAAATGATATCGTAAATTTAAAATGTTATTGTAAGTGATTGTTTTTTTCATTTTTCATTTCTAGTGGATACAAATCCAAATGATATTTATACATTAAATGTACAAATACATGTAGGGCTTTTTCTTTTGAGTCATATTTCTGTTTTCACACAGAGTTGGAACAATTTTATTATATAGTGCACGTCCTGGATGAGATGTAGGGATTCTGGGTTCTGATCACTCTCTCTTATTTTTGTTCTTGTTGGAAGTTAATTTGAATCACTTGAATCCCAACTCTATACCTGCCCATATCACACTCCTCAGCCCCTACCTCCATCATGGGCAGGAGCTGAAACTGTTCATTTCCTTCAGCTTTTAGCTCTTGTATGTTCCCCACGTCCTGCTGTGTTCATACACTATCCAAGAATATAAGCAGAATTCATATGCATATTTTAAGACTCTTCCTTTTGTGTCTCTCTCCTTCCAGATTTCTCCATCGCTTTGCAACTGTTCTGGCCCTGTCTTCTGACTCCTTAGCCAGCTGCACTGCCATCTTCTCCTTTAGATCTAGTAACCTCACAAAAATGAAGGCATACCCTCAGGCAAGAAGCCTATTACTCAGAAATTTTCTTCAGTGCACTTCCCTTTCCTCTAGTTTTTTTGGTTTTGTTTTTGTTTTGTCCATTCTTTAGTCCTCTTGAGTAGTTTTATCTCAGAATATGCAAATGGTTTTCTGCAGGAAGGTGATTCTTAAAGAATCTAGCCTAATGTATAGATTATTCATTTATGATGTAGTGTTTTCTTTTATGTTATCTGTTTAAGTTCTTTGCATCTCCTATTATAGTAACCTGAATTTTCTGTATGTCTCGTCTTATCTGCACAACTAGCTCAAAACTTATTTGGAACAAGAAACAAATATAGTAGTGTCATTGCTGCCATGCTTAGGTGATCACTTTACACATACATGTTCATTAAATAGACATTTTCTGGTTTGCTTCCAGAATCTAAATGCTTTCTATGTGATCAATTTCTAATTTTTCCTTTTTATCTATCAGAATCATATTCTGTAAGATATGGGTACACCAGGAAAAAAAGAGACACATCTTAACGTAAGTATATTATATATTTATTCTTTTTTATATGGCTTTCACTGTAAAATTCATAGAGGAATATGTTAGGAGTTTTGATATAAATAATAAAAGGTAATCAGTTTCAACCATCTCTGACTTTTTATTCAATCTCCTTTAGAGAAACTGCTTCATCCAAAGAGAAATCATTATTATCAAAATGTTCTTTCTACATGTACATTATAATGCAAATACTGCAATTCAAATTGCCATTTGCCTTCCTGTGGTTTAATAATCATAACATTTTTATTTCCAGGTCAAATGCCACTGACTTCAACTCATGAGATTATGAAATGAATTAATTTAGAGTGTGTGCCAGAATGAAAAGGAGGGTGGTAATGGATCAAGCTAAGTGAAGCTGTAAAAATGAAATCATTCCAGAGTGAAGAAGAGTTAAAATATGCTGAATTCCTTTCCATTTTGGGTTTAATATTAGTTCAGCTCATTAGGTAGAGAATGGATTAGGCTAATCCCAACTGTAATTATACATTCTATCAGGCATATAAAGGTAAACGAGAGAGGCAGTCTGCCTTGCCATAAAATTGAGGTTTGAGATAATCAGCGCAACAGAATTCAGCTGTCACTGAATGACATTCATTATGCGGCACAAGCCTAAAGCAGATGGAACTAACTCATTGTTGGCTGCATACTAGATGTCAAGAAACAAATATATTTAGCTAGTTTCTCAGATTTTAGCAAAATACTTGTATGGTACTGGCATTCTTTTAGATAATGCACATCAGAACCTGAAACCAGTTACCCCTGGGGGAAAGCAAGTAAAAATCAAAATGATCGCGTTATAGTACTTGAACACTGTACACTCGAGACTAAACCTTCGATTTCTATCCTTAATTTGGTGACATTTTCGAGCATGTTCCTATTTCTCGGGTTATGCAGCCTTCAAAGAAATTAAAGTTTAAGTTAATACGTTAGTAAAAGCTATTTCTTAAAAGAAATAAAAACAATTTACATTTTTAATTGGCTTTTCCTTGTTAAAGTACTAGGCTCTTAAGGTTTGTAGCGGATCAAGCTGCAAAATTCAAAAATAGTTTAGGAATGTGAGCCTTCTTTATGTTTGATTTTTCTGACGTTTCTCATATACTGTTCTCAATCACTGTAGCAGTTGAGTCAGATATTTTTCTGGTATTTTATTATAATTCCTCTACTTATTTTAGTGACTATTTCCAGTCTGTTCCAAACTCCCATCAACATTATCATATTTCCGGTCCTGCTTCAAACTATTGCAACTCAAGATTTCAGCCAAGTGTAATTGAAAAAAAAAAGAAAAAAGGAGATCACATTGAGTGTGCAGGTAAGGTATTTGTCATTAATGTTGTATGTGAAATCTAATCTGAGTAATGTGAAAAGTAGGAATACTAGATTTAGAGGGGTGGTGAACATATAAAAACGAGGAACATTAATAGATTATTGGCCCTTCTAAGGTCAAAGAATTCTTGAAGTCAGGTTACTGGAGGGAATAATCTTCAGAGCAAAATGCTTGAAAATCGTAATATTGAAGGATGAGCTTGCATATATTGATATTGGCTAAATTCCTGTATGATCATAGAATGGCTGGCTCAGAAGAAGATCATGGAAGGAAAGGAGGTCCAGAAACAGAGAAGCCAGGGTCCTAAAAGAATTATCTACATTAATATTAAAGACACCAATATTTATGAGACGTTTTATTGAGAGTGTCATGAATATGGTTAGTGAGTGAACAGAGATGTGTATGAATGAACAAATGTATGTACATAGCTGTGTATGTACCTACATATGTATTAGAAGGATTAGTTCCAATAGAATATAGCTCCAATTTAGTCTTAGCTGATGCATTGAGGGGTTAAAAAAAAAATGAAAAGCATAACCACACTCCTGGTCCCAATCATACACAGTTTTGTGTTACGGTTAAATGAATATGTCTTACCTTCTCTCCTTCAAGATATTTTAATGGCTTAATCTTTATATTTCACAGCATGGTATGTAAGAAAGACATTTGTGGTGAGGAATTAAATAAAGAGTCAGCTTGAAGAAGTAGCATTTGTTTTTATCAAATCTTGACATTTAGTGGCAAAGCTGGTATGCACATATGAACAGTGGATTTGTTTTTTTTAAATAACATTAGCCAAGGTTAATTGACTTTTTACTCTGTGCGTCATACTCAAAACACTTTGCATGCATTGCATTAGTCCCACTATTTTTCCTTAACTTTTTTATTCTTATACCTATTTAGTGTTGTTCATTTAATAGCTTTACTGAGTGATGGAACCATCACCATAAACTGGCTTTAGAACATTCTAATCCCTCCAGTAAGATCCCTGTGCTCGTTTACAGTTAATCCTCATTATCAGCCCTAACCCCAGGCAATCACTAATCTACTTTCTGTTTCTATAAATTTGTCTTTTCTGGACCTTTCATATGAATGGGATCTTACAATACATAGTCTCCAGTGTTTGGATTTTTTCACTTAACATAATGTTTTTAATGTGCATCATTGTGTTGAATGTATCAGTACTTCATTCCCTTTTATTGCCGAAGAGTATTCTTTCCTATGGATATCCTGCTTTTTGTTTCCATTTACATAGGTGGACATTTCGGTTGTGCCCATTCTGCATAGAGCTGCTGTGAATATTATTGTGCAAATCTTTGTGTAGATATATGTTTTCATTGACCTTAGCTAGATATCTAGGAATAGAACTGCTGGGTGGTCTGTTATAAGAGAGGTATTCTTAAAGATAGATTTTATTTTCAAAAGCAGGACAAATGCTGGTTGTAGTTAAATAATCCAAATTCAGGGCATTTGGGTGGCTAAGCGTCTGCCTTTAGCTTAGGTCATGTTTTCAGGGACCTGGGATCCAGCCCCCCATCAGTCTTCCTGCACAACATGGAGTCTGCTTCTTTTTCTGCTTCTCCCTCTGCTTCCTCCACCCCCCGCACCTCTGCTTGTGCATGCACGCACTCTCTCTCTTCTAAAGAAATTGTTTTTAAAAAATCCGAATTCATCTTGATATACTATCCTAGGTATAGAACTCCTAACTGAAAATATAGATAATTTTAAATTTATATATACACACATACACACTCACATGCATGTCTTATTTAATGGAAATCTAATTGCTGTATGTCTTTCTTTCTTTCTTTCTTTTTTTGCTGATGGAGATACTATGAGAGGGAAAGCTTCAGGAGTTGAGTGTGGTAGATGGTGATGGCTTTATGGGGGAAATAATGTCTAAGTCAGTATCAGAAGATGAATGTGAGTGAGCAACATGAAGAGAAACTAACAACATTTCAGTCATAGGGGACAGCATGTGAAAATCGTTGTGGCAGGAGGGAGCATGATGATTTTTGAGAAGTGGGAAGAAAGACAATGTGGCTGGCATTATGTTAACAAGGGGACAGGTTGAGTTAAGACTCAAGACTTCAGCATTTTGTTCTGGTTCCTATAGTCAGTGAGAATCACTGAAGGGATCTAAGCAGATAGGTGACAAAATGCACTAGTCTTTTCTGCATAGGAAAATAGTGATTAGTCAGGATTCACAGTGAAAGTTGGGAGATCACTTGTCATCTAGTTGGGTTGTTTGTTTTGTTTTATTTTTTCGTTTGATTCTTTTGTTTTGTTGGGTTTTTTTTTTTTTTTGGTAAGTTATTTATCACGTTGATACTAAACAGGAAAAGACATACCAGTAACTATTAATTCATTGTTATGTGCTCTGTCCCCAAAAAGGACACTGTAAAGAAATTAGTGAATGATCCCTAAATATTTGAAAATGGATCAATTAACAAAAAAATACACAAATATAAAATCAATTATAAAACATGAAGACAAATATACAAGATTCCTTTTGATCCATAAAATGATAAGCTTCATAACAAAAAGAACAAAACTATATGAACTCTTGGCTATATGCAATATTGTCCATTAGATGACTATAATTTATGAACATCACTCAATATTTGTGTCACTACTGATAGGGATAATAATAATAATAGCTACCAATTATGTAATGCTAACTGTGGTAGCTACTCTAAGTAGTATTTTATCCTCAAAATAATGCCATCAAATAGTTACTTTCAGAGAGCTAAAGTTCAGGAAGATAATGTGTCTTGCCCAAAACCTCACAGGTTATAAGTAATGGAACAGATTTTCCAGTAATGTTTCACTCACAGGAAGGATGCTTACTAGACCTGCTGTTTTGCCTTCCTCCAAGCTCTTTGTAAAATAAAAGTTATATATTCCAAAACCATTTCTATAACAAATGGGATCTAAGTCATAGAAAGGTTTGTAAAGTGGCATTTCAAAAGCCTAGCTTTCATCCCACTTCTCTTCACCAGCTCTCTGCTTTGGATGAAGTAATTCACACATAGAAAATATAGTAACCTACCCTGTCATTAATAAGTAAATGGACCTTTAGAAGTGAGCAATTTTTTCCCTTCCTGCCTATCAGTTTGACAAGGCCAACTATTTAACGAGCAATTTGTTATATGTCTAAAATTTATCTTAAGGGTATAAAATTGGGAAAGATGAATAGAATGAAAGGCAAATGACTTCCAAATGAAAAAAGAAGTACTCGGGGCAAAGAAATGAACCATTTTGGATCCTATAATTAAAAGGAAATAATTGAATATTTTATAGTCATCTTAAAAAGTCTATTTAGAATATTAAAGTTAGGGTTATACCTATAATCACATATTTCTCTCCTTTTCTCTACTTGCCAATATTATTCCTAATTTAGAGTATTTCTTAATGGCACTGTATACTGAAGGAATACACAGAGATTTTTCTCAGATTTGGTGATGGATTTTAGAAGCTACAAATGGTAAAACTTATTGACTTGTCATTTACTGATGTTTGATATTCATGGTCATAAACTAGGCAATATTGCTGATGAGAAAAAAAATTACTTCTTAAAGCCCTTGCGTCCTTTTCCATTAAAAAAAAAAAAAACAAACCTAAATAGTGCTTGAAATAAAAGGTAATTTTATAAATTCTTTGTTAGACTTTGCCAGTGGGCTTTTATGCAAATGGGTACTTGTAGATATAATAACTAAATGAGAGTGAAAAATGCTAACAGAGTTCACTTAAGCAATGTCAATGAATGTTTCTTTTGACAATAAATAGTGACAGATGGCTACCTTCTTAGTGACAGTTGCTAACTATAATGGTTTGACACTTAAAAAGGGCACTTCCCTAATGACACAAGAGTGCCCTTTCCTGAAAATTATTTGGACACCATTCTTCTTATAATATGACTATTAATGTGATGCTAAATGAGTTATTTTCAAAAGGAGTGTTTTGCTTTAACCCCAGTTGTAGGCAATCCATAAGAATTGTTGCAATGCTTGTGTTCTCTGCCTTGCAAAAATGTCAGAGCATTTATGCTATTTTTCTTAAATCATTGACATGCAATATATTTTATGAATCCATTATACAATTGGTAAAAAGATACATAATATCTATCTGATAAATTGCAAAATATCATTACATGTCTTTAGGGAGTTGATGATACAATGAGAAATACTAGACAAACAATGAATATTATGGTTTTAATTAAGGATCTGTATCAGTACTTCCTAATTTAATTCAATTCACTCATGCTCTTACACTCTAAAGTATCAGCCTACAAACATGTGATGAGATTAGAAACTGTACAATTTTGGGTTGCCTCCTAGATCCACCCCCCCACCCTTGCCTTCTCACCACCCTCCTTAGAACTGGGTCTCCCTACCTGTACTTTGTAATGTCATATGATTTTATTCATAGATCTTGTTACCCTCCCCTATACTTTCTCAAATTTTTACTCATTCTAGCCATACATTTCCCAAGGCTTGTGTCTGAAGAAAACAAACTGATCCATCATCTTTTGTAAAAATGGCAGCGAGAGCTTTCTCCAACATTAGAAGAAGTGGTACAGATGGACATTTTTTTAAAAAGCATTGAAAATCCATGTACTACAGCCCCATTATTGAAGAATGGTAAGCTAGTGTTTTTAAGACTACATCTCTTACTTATAAAAATGACGCAGGGGAAGAATCATGCCTCCTCTCATCATATTTCCTCTAAAATCCCATTGGGTGTCTCTATGGTGTCCATTGAGACACCATAAAGCTTTGGTGGTATGTAGAATAATCTGAACCTTGCATGATAATTCCTAAGTTCTTATTGGAAACATTTTAAAAAGTATGATATATATATCAGTAAATATGGAATAAGTGATTTATACATTCCAGCTAAATTCTTTTGGTAAATTGAATTCTACAAAATGGTGTTACATGAAGATATAGCTATTCATGTGCCACAACTTAGTTAAAAAAAAAAATTCCTTTGAGAAGATACAGGCTTTTAAAAATATTATTGAATTGGTTAACATGAGATTGGTATAATAATATTTTTTGTAATTGAACACACACACACACACACACACACACACACACACACCCCTGCATACCGCGGTTTCCTATTGCATATTGTATAAACAGATCCCTATAACTTTTAGCACAGAAACAGGATTTTTCATACAGAATAATGAAAACTAATTCAAACAACTGGTGTCAGCATTTTTGGGTTCCTGCCAATATCTATCATTAGAAACGTGAGGGACATTGCCATTTAACTTTTTAGAATTTCTTCATATGTTAAATGCAGGAGTAAGATAAGAGTAGTGGTTAGATAACCTAAACATTTTTTTCAGTGCTATTATTCTTTAACATTTCCAAAGAATTCTTTATTTAGAACCAATTGATAATTGGAAGCACCACCTGGTGTCATGGTTAACATTTTTTTTTTTTTTAAGCAGGTTACACACTGAGTGTGGGGCTTGAACTCACAACCTAAGTCATATGCTCCGCAGACAGGAAAGGCACCCCCCAATCTGGTGTCATGAAAGGTAATTTCAGGCAAAGCTTTAGCTTGTTGTTTTTTTTTTTTTTTTTAAGGTTTTATTTATTTATTTAGCGAAAGAGATAGAGCGAGAGAGGGAACACCGGCAGGGGGAGTGGAATAGGGGGAAGCAGGCTCCCCGCTGAGCAGAGAGCCCGATGCGGGGCTCGATCCCAGCACCCTGGGATCATGACCTGAGACCAAAGGAGACACTTTAATGGCTGAGCCACCCAGGAGGCCCAGCTAGCTATCTTTCAGCACCATGTGTCATCAGTTTATGGGAGGAAAAATGTGTCACAGATTATGTTAACAAGCACTCGTTTAATGCTATTCAAAACACCACTTTATAAGCATGACTGACATATTACATATTACTGTTTCCACATCACAAGTATGGCCTTTTGATTATTTACCACGTTTTCCATGCTTGAACATTAGTATTCTAATATCAGTTTGGAAGATTATCTGACCTGACCATTTCATTTAGAGATGTTTTTATTCAAATAAAGTATTATTAAATAAATGGATTAAAATAAAATCTTATCTCAATGTAAATTTTTTAAAAATATATTTCTTTGTGAGAGAGAGAGAGAGAACAAGTAGGGGGAGGGAGAAGCCAGTGGGAGAAGCTGACTCCGCGGTGAGCATGGAGCCAGGTACAGAACTTAATTCCAGGACCCTGGGATCATGACCTGAGCTGAAGGCGGATGCTTAACCAACTGGGCCACCCAGGCATCCCTCAGTGTAGTTTTTCTGAGTACTCAGTTGTAAATGTTGAAAATGTCTGAATAAAAGATGGCATTGAATGTTATAAGAAGGAAAAAGTGCTTAAGATGGGTTATGGAGTGGTTCAAGTCACCCATTTTAACCTTTTTTGTCCAGTATCTTTGTTCATTTGGATAACCATACCTGGGGTTCTGGCATGAAATTATTTCCTGAGAATCTAATTTCTCTGAGTTCTGCATACTGGAAGAAATAAAGTGAAACATTTAAATGAGGATTTTTATATACACATGAATTATCTTCACAATATGGACTTAATAGGTTTCTAGTGCTTTAGAGAATAAGGTCCTCAGTTATTGCCATGTTGGGGAAAATCACAGAGTTAGCGAACACTAACTTACTTTGTGAGAAAATCAGACTTCATGTAACTGACCTCAGCTTCATGAGTTAAAAGAAATGAACAGAGAATTTGCTGATTTCTCGTTAATAATTAAGGAACAATCTTTTTTTTTTTTAATGCAGCAGTTTTTTAGAGGTACTCTTCTAGAATTTACTATAGCAGTAGCAGAAGAAAAACTACCTTGTTTATCATTACAGATTTTAAGAATAGAATTTTAAACAGTAAATAGCGTGGCATAAAACGTTTTAACCAGTTTGGATTCAGCAATCCCATAATAAAAACTAAATGAGACTAATTAATGATCTTATAAACCATTTTAAATTCAGAATTAAATTTGGCAAGTAATTATTCAGAAACATGCACAAAATATATTTTAAAGAATGCTTGACCCTAATCAATCATCAAGTGTCTATTTGCCTGTGAGGATAAATCACATTCTAACATTTAACCATCTGTCAGTCAACATTATTTATTGAATACCTGCTGTGTATGGAAGTTAACCTTAAAACAAATCAATCACAAAAAAGTCAAGATTTTAATACAGAATACAAGCAAATGAAAGTAAGTACATCAATTTCTGACCAACAATTTAATAAGAAATTGCTTTATTATTTTGCATTTCTATCATATATGTACTCTTAGAATGTGTTATTTGGCTATACTACAAATACAGGTCTTTGATTTGAAAATCAAAATACTATAGTATACAAGTGTGCTCTCAGGAACTCTCTTCAAGCTAGAATTATCCCACTATTGCCACACATTTTCATAGAGGACTTTCCCAGTATTGCTGAATAAGTCATTAATTAAAGGACTAATACTGACCCATCACCCAATCATCCTGGGATAGGATGCAATAGGATAACTTCTCTGCATCAGATAATGTTACTACCAATGTGCTGAGTGAGAATTATAAAGAAATCCTCACTAGGTCCTTTTGTTTTTAAATGCAGACACTATTTTCTCTCTTACATTACTAGTTGAGTCTATTAACATTTTGTGTACATATTAGGTACTTAATATATTTCACATCTTTTATTCATTTTACTACCATCCCCAGTTAAAAAATACAAATCAAAAAACAATATTGGGGTATTGCATAATGTGAGTTGTTAGAATATAAGAGATCTCATCTTCAAAATAAGGATATTTAGAGCCTGGACTTTGAAAAGAGGGAGGTCCGCTATTTTAGTTTAAGCTAAAAAAAGGAAAGAAACATGAAAAGAAGGAAGAAACAAGAGAAGGAAAGAAAGAAGAAAGAAAGAAGGGGGAAAAGGAGAAAAAGGTGGTGGGAATAGGAAGGAAAGGAGAGAAAGAAGGAAAAAGATATATATGTCCCAGTTTCTAAAAGTGTCTTGGAATAGTCTTATCATTAAAAAAAATTAGTTCCATTAAGAAAATAAATTTCATTCAGAGTTTTATTTTATTAACTTTTAGTAAGAAGTATACTCATTGGGGAGCCTGGGTGGCACAGTTGATTAAGCATCTGACTCTTGGTTTCTGCTCAGGTCATGATCTCAGGGTCATGGGATGGAGCCCCATATGCAGCTCCATGCTTGGCTGGGAATCTGCTTAAGAGTCTCTTTCCCTCTGCCCCTCCCCTCACTCATGTGTTTCTCTCTCTCTCTCTCTCTCTCACAAATAAATAAATAAGTATTTTTAAGAATATTACAGGGGACCCAGTATAAGCCAAATAATCTTCAAAAATTACAATAAATGTGGAGGAATTGCTTCCTGATTTCAAAACTTACAACAAAGTTAAAATAATCAAAACAGTGTGGGATTAGCATAAAGACTAATGGACTAGAATAGAGAATCCAAAATAAGTATAACTTCACAGATGTGGTCTAATGATTTTTTTTTTAAGATTTTATTTATTTATTTGACAGAGAGAGATCACAAGTAGGCAGAGAGGCAGGCAGAGAGAGAGAGAGAGGAGGAAGCAGGCTCCCTGCTGAGCAGAGAGCCCGATGTGGGACTCGATCCCAGGACCCTGAGATCATGACCTGAGCTGAAGGCAGCGGCTTAACCCACTGAGCCACCCAGGCACCTGTGGTCCAATGATTTTTGACAAGATGTGAAGACATTCAGTGAGAACAGGACAATCTTCAACAAAAGGTCATGAAATGGATCTCTACTTGCAAGAGGAGGAATTGGATCCTTATCTTACATCGTAGATAAAACAACTCAAGATGGTTTAAAGACCTTAATATAAGAGTTAAAACTTCGAATTTCTTGGAGGAAAACATAGGGGAAAACCTCATAATATTGGATTTGGCAGTGATTTATTGGATATGACACCAAAAACACATGCAACAAAAATTAGGTAAACTGGAGTACCTCAAAATTTTAAAATTTTGTATATCAAAGAACACTATCAGTAGAGTGAAAAGGTGGGGCACCTGGCTGGCTCAGTCGGTGGAGCATGCGACTTTTGATCTTGAGGTTGTGACTTCAAGCCCCACATTGGTTGTAGAGATTACTTAAAAATAAAATCTTTAAAAAAAAATAGAGTGAAAGCCAACCTAAAAAAAAAAATGGGGCAAAATATTGCAAAATATATATCTAATAAGATATTAATATCCAGAATAACAACAAAAATCACAACAAAAAAGAAGCAATCTGCTTAAAAATGAAAAAGGAATAGGTATTTCTCCAAAGAAGGTTTTCCAATGACCAAAAACAAAACAAACAAAAAATAAATAAATAAATAAAACATGAAAAAAGGTGCTCAAAATTATTATCATTATGGAAATGCAGGCGCTTGGGTGGCTCAGTCATTAAGTGTCTGCCTTCGGCTCAGGTCACGATCCTGGGGTCCTGAGATTGAGTCCCATCGGGCTCCTTGCTTAGCTAGAATCCTGCTTCTCCCTCTCCCACTTCCCTTGGTTGTGTTCCCTCTCTGGCTGTCTCACTAAATAAAATCTTAAAAAAAAAAAAATCATTATGGAAATGTAAGTCAGAAATAAAATAAGATACTACTTTGCACCTAATAGATTAACTATTTTCCAAAAAATAGAATATTAAATGTTGGCACAGACTTGGAGAAATTGGGACCTTTGTGCCAGTCGGAATATAAAATGGTGCAGCCACTTATGAAAATCAGCATGGCAGTTCCTCAAACAATTGTGAATAAAATTACCATGTGATCCACCAATTGCATTTCTGATTATATGCCCAAGATAATGTAAAGGAGCGATGTGAAAAGATATTTATACACCCCTCTTAATGGCACCATTATTCCCAATAGCCCAAAGGCCGAAAGTTCAACAGATGACTGGATAAACAAAATGTGGTATACACATAAAACAGAGTATTTTTCTGCCTTAAAAAAGAAGGAAATTCTGATCCATGCTACGATATGGATGAACCTTAAAGACGTTATGCTAAATGAAATGAGATCGTTGCAAAAGGATAAATACTGTATGTTTCCACTTATGTAAGATACTTAGAGTAGTTAAATTAGTAGAGGAAAAAGTAGAATAGTGATTTTCAGGGGTTGGGGTGAGAGAGGAATGGGAACTTGTTTACTGGGAACAGAGTCGATTTCTTAAGATGAAAAAAAAGTTGTGATGATTGCACAACAATGTATATGTTCTTCATGCCACTGAACTATACATGTAACAATGATTAAAATAGGGGCACCTGTGTGGCTCAGCTGGTTATGCCTCCAACTTTTGGTTTCAGCTCAGGTCATGATCTCAGAGTTGTGGGATCAAGCCCTGTGTTGGGCTCTGTGCTCAGTGCAAAGTCTCTTTGTCCCTCTACTCTGCTGTCTCTCACTCTCTGATAAATATATTAATTAATTAAATGTTTTTTTTTAAAAAAGAATGGTTAAAATGGTAGGTTTTATGTTATATCTCAATTAAAAATAAATAAATAATTTGATAACAATGTACCTCCTTACTCTCATAAATCCATTTTTAGATTTTATTTTTGTAGCAATTGAAAAAAATACCAAATTATTTTTTGTAGCGATTGAAAAAAATACCAAAATTTGAAGCTATCATTTTCCATAACTCCATAAACCTATGAAACATATCTTTCCAGTTTATACCATCACTATGTCTTCTACACTTCCCTCTCTGTGTATTTAAATATGCATTTTCTAATATAAACTACATATTTTTCTTTCCTTTATTCTCTCATTACTTTATATCCTTCAAATAATGGCAGGAAGCACTTTCAAAGTTCCTGAATAAATATGTACATAGATGGATTTCAAAATGAATACTAAAAGAATAAAATTTCAAAAAAAAAAGAGCAAAGAAGAAAAAATTTGCTTAAATCAAATTACAAGTGTGTTTAAAATTACTAATTATTAAACAATGAAACAGCCCAAAGTGAGCAATTATTACTTTTTTGATGAAAGTGAAGTCAATTAAAACATTTTATTTGTATGTGTTTTTAGCATAGAAAAGGTTTAAATGAATCTATTAATTTACTATTCGTATAGTAAAAAGTTATCACGAAGTTGGTGAAAACAACACAATTTTATTACATTAGACTTAAGGCCAGAATTGGAAAATGGATCTTATTGGGCTGAAATCACAAATTTGGCAGGATTAAGCTTTGCTTTTTTTTTTTTCTCCCCGGAGGCTCTAGGGGACAGTCTGTTTTCACGCTTTTTCCAGCTTCTAGAGGCTTCCTGCATTGCGTGGCACATGGCCCACTTCCATCTTCAAAGTGAGCAATCACATCATACCAACCTCTTACTCCTCAACATTTTGTTCTCTGACTCTCTTCTCCTGCTCCCCGTTCCACTTATTTCTAGGGACTATTGCGATTATGTTGAGCCCACCAAGATAACCTCAAATAATCTTCACAAGTGAAAGGCAGCTAATTAGTGACTTTAATTCCACAGACAACCTAAATTCTCCTTTGCCATGTAATTTAACATATTCTCAAATTCCACAGATTAGGGTTTGGAAATCTTTGTGAGGTACTATCCTTCCTGCCACAATCACATTAGTCTAATTAGTGGAATAGAAACTCTGGATAGTTAAAATTTTATTTCTTAATTTGTTTTTTTAAAATACATTTGAGCTGGTGAGCCTGGGGGGCTCAGTGGGTTAAGTCTCTGCCTTTGGCTCAGGTCATGATCTCAGGGTCCTGGGATCGAGCCCCGCATCGGGCTCTCTGCTCAGCAGGGAGCCTGCTTCCCCCTCTCTCTCTGCCTGCCTCTCTGCCTACTTGTGATCTCTCTCTGTGTCTGTCAAATAAATAAATAAAGTCTTAAAAAATAAAATAAAATATATTTGAGCTATTAGAAAACAAAATTCAACTGAATGAACGTCAAGATCTAATTGGCTTTATTAAGTGATTAATGCATCAGGCAGCATCCCATTTAGCAGGTGGGGGAGCTCCAAAGGGCTGCAGAAAGGGAAAGGTTTTTAAAGGCAAGACAAAGAAGTCATAAGCAAAACGGGTATATTTCAGGTGGAGTCATCACCAAAAGGTCTTAGTAGGTGGATTATCGAGTCTTCCTTTGGAAGATGGAGGGGACCCATGTAACAGATTACCTTCTTCATCTGGTGCTGACCAGAAAATTCCTGACTGACTGGTTAAGACTACATTGCTGGGGGAGGTTGAAAGTGCAATTAGGTCAGGTATTAAGCTGCAGTTTGGTGACTTGGCCTAAGTGATGCCATTTGGGGCCTCTTTTCTTTTTAACAGAGCTGGTATCGAATATTACACTTGAATTCCAAAGACAGTAGGGAGACACAGAGAACAAAGTTACTAAAAGGGCGTTCCAAAAAGTGCTCAAAGGACCCTTGATAGGGATTCCTGTGTATTTTATGACTACTGCTTAAAAAATAATTAGATATCTGATACCTGATCAAGGTTTTCAGGTGATTAAAACAGACCTAAAATTAAACGTGTAATTGGAGAGAAACAGACAAATGATCCAAATAACTTTTATCCAAACCAACTTCTCTCACAGCAAATCTATAAACCCAAGTAGAAATATAAGGAGAAATCTAGTTATTAAAGTAGATATGAATAATATTGAATTAATGACCCCATCAGATACTATGATATATTCTCTGTTATGTCAGTAGTCTAAATTTGTTCCCCAGAAGGCAAAAGTAGAAGAGAAATAAACTTCTTCTTAAACTATTAAAATCTTCCCAAATATAATTATGTGTTTCCCAGGACAGTGACAATTTCCATTTTTACACCTATACTTTCCTTGCCTCTGTCCAGACATAACATGTTCCTGTTCTCTGCTCTTTTTATCAGTGCTTGCTCACCTTGTTAAAGGATTTAAATCTGTTTGAGAATGAAAATTCTTAACCATAGCAATTTATGGTTCATTCTTGCATACTGCCTTTCCTCTAAACTTCCAAATCCTATTACAGCCAGTCAGTCATTAATATCAATACCCTTGAGAAGTTAAGTGGCCAATTTACCCCAATTTTATAGAAAGGGGAAAAGAGAATTTAAATGACTTTCCTTTAATTAAGTTACTATAGTCACAGAAGCAGATCCTTATTTCTTTGCTATTTTCATCACATTAATAGCATAGGGTAATACAAATATGAAATTCATAAGAAACCACTTTTCTTTTTGCACATAAACCCAAAATTAATGTGGATTTTTTTTTTTTACCATGGAAAGAAATAAAAAAGATTTCTTTGACACTTTTTAATATCACCTTAGTGTAAAATTTATGGAAGGAAATTGGGAGGTAACATGCCCAGGGTTAAGAGTGTAGATTCTAGAAGAAACATATCAGGATTTGGTTTATGATTTTTCACTTAACAACTGTGTTATATGGGACAATTATTTGAGCCTCAGATTTATCATATGTAAACTGTGGTTGAGAATAATAGGGGACATGTCATAGGGTTTGTGTGAGAAGTAAATAAGATATATGAAGCATGTAGAATAGTCCTTGGCACACTGTCATTAATAATCCTACTTCTTTTGTTTCAAATTCAGAAAAAATGTGAAATTTATTTGAGTGTCCACCATAAACCAGCCATTCTAATATATGTTTTCATATATATATTTAATAAACTGTCCTGGTGTATGATCTTTGATGTGAAACTGTTTGTATCTTAATGGGGCCTGTAGAAAGAGATCATCTCACTGAAAGAAAAATTTTGACCAACCAACCCATCATTTCCAACCAGCCATAGATTCTCTGTCAGTTAAAGTCCTCTAAGTTGGGGCGCCTGGGTGGCTCAGTGGGCTAAGCCTCTGCCTTTGGCTCAGGTCATGATCTCAGGGTCCTGGTTTCGAACCCCGAGTCAGGCTCTCTGCTCAGAGGGGAGCCTGCTCTCCCCTACCTTCTGTCTGTTGCTCTGCCTACTTGTGATCTCTCTCTGTCTCTCTGTGTCAAATAAATAAATGAAATCTTAAAAAAATAAATAAATAAGGGACGCCTGGGTGGCTCAGTTGGTTGGACGACTGCCTTCGGCTCAGGTCATGGTCCCGGAGTCCCGGGATCGAGTCCCGCATCGGGCTCCCAGCTCCACGGGGAGTCTGCTTCTCTCTCTGACCTTCTCCTCGCTCATGTTCTCTCCCACTGTCTCTCTCTCAAAAAAATAAATAAAATCTTTGAAAAAAATAAATAAATAAATAAATAAATAAATAAAATAAAATCCTTTAAGTTGATGGAGTGCCTGGGTGGCTCAGTTAAGCATTGGGCTCTTGATTTTGGCTCAGGTCATGAACTCTGGGTTGTGAGACCAAGCCCTGGCTGGGGCTCTGAGATCAGTGGAGAGTCTGCTGGAGATTGTGTCTCTCCCTCTTCCTGTGCCCCTCCCCATTTCTCTTTCTCTCTCTCTCAAATAAATTTTTTTTTTTAAATAAAATCCACTAAATTGAGATCAGTCTTAAGAAGTTCCATTTTGAAGTAGAAATAGAACTTCAGCCAAGACTCACATTTTTTTCAAATACTTGTGGCTCTGTCTTTTGCTTTACCCAAACTGCTGGCTCAGGAGACGGTAAGTCTCCTCTCAGATTTCTTATATGACAAAAACCTACCATTATTCAAATAAGAAACTATCATCATTACACAATTGACTAGCTAATCTCTCCCTCATGTACTTATCCTATAAATACATCAAGCAACATGGTGGTGGTTGTGGAAAGACTCCCTTTCTGTTGGACTACTTTTTATGATACTTCCAGCTATGGCAGATCCAGAATAATGACAATAGAAAATTGTGTTCACTGTGGCTTTTCTGCTTGTAAGTTCTCCCACCAATATTCATTTTGTATTTATAACATATGTATGATTCAGTGTCCTTTTTAGCATACATATCTGGTGTTTCTTCTTTGAAATTCTAGTAAACACACAAAACATCTATGGAGCAATGAAATTAATGAATGAGCGAAGATAGAGAGGAACCTGTATGGTTGCAGAATGGTCATTTTAATGCATGTATATACTATTTTTATAGATGCATTTTTCAAGCTGCTCTAACAATATTCTTTCCAAGAGTGAAGAGAAACTCAACACCCATTTCATTCTTTATATACTTAAATCATTTTATCACAGCTTACTAAGTTGATTTTGAATTCCTTTTGGCTGAATGTAATAGAAATTCAATTATATTTACAAAGTTTTGAATAATGTTTAACTCAACATACAGCTTTTTATTTTTATTTATTTATTTAATTATTTTTTAACATACAGCTTTTTAAAAAGATTTTGTTTGTTTGTTTGTTTGTTTATTTATTTGAGAGACAGAGATAGTGACAGAGATAGCAAGAGAGAGCAGGAATAGGAAGGAGCAGGAGAAGCAGGCTCCCCGTTGAGCAGGAAGCGTGACTCAGGGTTTGATCCTAGGACCTTGGCATCATGACCTGAGCTGAAAGCAGATGCTTAATGACTGAGCCACCCAGGCACCCCCAAAATACAGTTTTTGAGCACCGACAATGTGCAAGACCCTTTTTATTTCATTTTATTTTATTTTATTTTACTTTATTTTTTTAAGATCTTATTTATTTATTTGACAGACAGAGATCACAAGTAGGCAGAGAGGCAGGCAGAGAGAGAGGAGGAAGCAGGCTCCCTGCTGAGCAGAGAGCCCAACGTGGGGCTCAATCCCATTACCCTGAGATCATGACCTGAGCCGAAAGCAGAGGCTTTACCCACTGAGCCACCCAGGCACCCCACAAGACCCTTTTTAAAACAAAATTTTATAGCAGATTTATTTATTTATTTAGTCCTCTCTATGCCCAACATGGGGCTTGGACTCATGACCCTGAGATCAAGAGTTGCATGTTCTACCAGCTGAGCTAGCCAGGTACCCCATATGCCAGACTCTCTTCTACATACTGAGTAAACGACAGATGAGGCTAGGTAGAAGGAGATAGTAGGGGGCTGTGTGATCAGGCTCATTTAAGTTCCCTGGTCAGTCTTCTATAAAAGTCAGACCATAAAAGCCCTCAGTGGCAACTCGTTCAGGACCCCTTTCACTCTAGAAAGCTTTCTTTCTGTCCTCACCTTCACTTCATCAACTATCACTTCACCCTTCTGTTTCTGTGAGGTTTATTATTTGACTCCATGAGACAAGAACGCTGCAACCCTACAAGAATAAACAAATAAAATAAAACACATAGTATGTTAGAGGGTGATAATTACTAACAACAACCAAAGAGAGTATAAGGACTATAAGGAGAAAAGGGAGTTAAGGTTTTAGAACCATTATGACAGGATTATTCCAGAAACAAGAAAGAAACCTGTAACAGAAATGATATTCTGAGATATATACTTTATCAGTGGAGTGTGAATGGATTCATGGGGGGCTTTTAGGATATTATTATAGCATTCCAGGTAAAAACTTAATGGTTGTTTAGGCCATGGTCATGTCAGTGGAAGTGGTGAACACAGACACCGTATTACAAAATAGGGTTGACCTAACTTTACAATCTGTATGAATGGTAATGTATTCATTTCACCATTCTGGGGGGCAGCATTTTCATGGTACGTGTATTAACCTGCTGCCTGGAGTTGTGTTACACAATAGCACTGTGAACAGTCACATTCTATGTATACTTTAAAGGCAGAGATGATCAAACATAACAAGTAGGATGTCGGTTGTGAGAACAAGAGGAATCAAGGATGATCTCAAATATTTTGGATCGAAAAATAGTTAGGATCTGACCGTCATGAACTAACATAGGAAAAGCTGAAGGTGGTGCAAAAATGGGGAGAAAAAAGAAAATCTCAGGGGCGCCTGGGTGGCTCAGTGGGTTAAGCCGCTGCCTTCGGCTCAGGTCATGATCTCAGGGTCCTGGGATCGAGTCCCGCATCGGGCTCTCTGCTCAGCAGGGAGCCTGCTTCCCCCTCTCTCTCTCTCTCTCTCTCTGCCTGCCTCTCCATCTACTTGTGATTTCTCTCTGTAAAATAAATAAATAAATAAATAAAATCTTAAAAAAAAAAAAAAAAAAAAGAAAATCTCAGTTTTGGACATATTATACTTGAGATAACAGACAGAGGAGTATTAAGTAGTTCAGAGGTCACACAAGAGGTGTGGGCTGCAGCTTTAATTTGGTAGTCATCAGAATATAGATGCATTTGAGGCTGTGTGACTACCTGAGATCATCAAAACAATCAGAGTAAAAATATGAGTGGTCACAGAACTGAGTTCAAGGGCACTGCAGTGTTGGAGGAGATGTAGGAGAGAAGTAGCAGCTGGCAAAGGAACCTAGAAAAAATTGGTAGAGAGTATTAGAAAAAAATCATATCACCTCTCTTAAATGTTGGTGATTTAATTTTTCATTAGTTTTTGTTTGTTTGTTTAAGATCTTACTTATTTGACAGCAAGTGAGAGCAGAAGCATGGGGAATGGCAGGCAGAGGGAGAGAGAGAAGCAGGCTCTCTGTGGGGCTCCATCCCAGGACCTTGGAATCATGATCTGGGCTGAAAGATGCTTATCTGACTGAGACACCCAGATGCAACCTCATTTTTCATTAGCTTATAAAAATTCAAAATTGTAGCTATGACTTAACAAATTATGTCATATTGAATCAATCGGTCACTGGGTCACTGTTAAAAATGTTAAATGTATGAAAATATAAGTTTCTAAGTTAAAAAATCAGTACACTGTGTATAGTTTTTATGTGCTATATATATGTATAATATGTTACATATGTCATAGAAATGGAAGAGTCCAGAGAATTACATAAATAGTTGGTATTTTGTCGGAGATATTTAATTCTAAAATAATAAATACAGCTACTACTAAAAGGAAAGAGTATATTATGAGGAGTGGTCCATTATATACTTTCAAGTTGGGAGGGGTTTAGGGATAGCATAAGCCTTCGGTATTTTGAAAACAAGGCTTCCAGGATCCTGAGGGGGCTAGCTATAGTTGGGAAAGCTCATTTTTATTGTTTAGTAAACCCTCTGTCCTGAGACCCTTCAGAGGTATAATGGGTGGGTCATATGCTTGGGGGTTGATTGCCAACATGTACCTTGGCTGGGGGGAGATAGAGATAAAGGAAGTTTCCAAAGGAATTTTTGTATGTTAAAGTAGACATACAGGATCCTGGGGGTCGGGCTAAGATTGTCTTTTTCCCTTAGCAAATTAGTAACATTGAGGCTGCTGAGTCCCTATTGGAATGTCACTCTGCCTGTTTTAAGGACTTGTCAGTGGGTTGTAGGTAGTAAGGAATTAAAAAAAATTTTTTCTTCTGCCTTTGTTTTCCACACCATGGACCAACTGTGGTAGTACATACTGCTTCCCATGTTCTGTGAAGATTCACTTTTTAATGTAAAACTTCTTAAGGGGTGCCTGGATGGCTCAGTCGGAAGAGCACGCAGCTCTGGATCTTGGTGTCCTGAGTTCAAGCTCCAGGTTGGGTATAGAGATGAATTAAGATAAATAAAAATTTAAAAAATAAAATTTCTTAAAATCAAGGTCAACTGCATTGTTGATTGATTCAGGAATGTCTGGAAAGAAGCAAGCACTAGAAATCTCCTTTGTAATATATGTAGTCTTGAGAATGGTAATTATGTGGGTTGTTTGGCACAGTGCCAGACGAAATCAGCTTTTGATCACTCTCCTTGAATGGCGGTGAGCCCTCCAGATTCATTCTTTTGTCTTAAAGGAATCCTGACTTTAATTCACTTTAATTACATTGACACAGTAAGATTCATTTAATCTATTGAAATTGGAAGATTTGGCGTAAATTGTCTTTTGACTACAAGTGATTTGTGCCATATGGTAAAATAAGAATCGTAATGCATACATACACACAAGCCTACCTTCCTAAAACTTTAAAAAGGACCCAGAGACCAATTACATGGGTTAATTTTAGTTGAGTATTGTTTAGTATTATTAAAACAATTCTGCAGTTTCCTTCCTGAGAAGTAATCCCATTCTTAGATACCTAGGAAAACAGTAATAAAGAAATTGTAAAGGCTGTTGTGTTTGGACTCAAGCAGATTTTAAACCATGTCACAAAAGCCAGGTTAATAATGCTGAAATTTCTTGGGTGACTACATAATATACAAAGTGTAGGAGAACCTGCTCTGGCTTAGAACTGGATACCAGCATTTTGACAGGCAAATGTGGACTTCATTTATGCTGAAAGATTCAGTTCAAGATTTCTTCATGGAGACAATTGTTCATTGAGTTAGTACTCCTTTACTGCCACAGATATTTATTGAGTGCCTACTATTTTCTAATCATTCTTCCAGGCAACACAAGTGAAGCAAAGAGGCAAAAATTCTTGCCCTCTTGGGAGTTCACTGTTGAGGGAAGGGAGATAAAAAGTTTAAAAGTTATATTTAATAAAGGGAAAAATGAAAAAGGGGATGGCAATCGCGTGATGGGAGCAGAGTAAAGGGACGGTGGCTTGAAATTTGACATAGGTTGGCCTGGGAAAGTCTCACTGAGATCACTGAGACACTACTTGAATAAAGACCAAAGGGAATCAATCAGGGATATAGGTGCCCCACAACAGGCTGCCCCAAGATGGGTCACTTTGGTATGAAGTATTTTTGAGTTACAAAGGAATCAAAATCCAGCAGGGTCAGGAAAAGCTCTTTACCTCCCAGATGATTGCCTAAAAGAATTTAGATGGGACCAACTCCTGGAAGAGAGCTATCTATCATAGATCACTACATTATAATATGAACTAGGCATGGTAAACCAGAAAGAACCTAGCAAGGCCACTTAGATAGCAATCCTGTCTTGGTCCTATCGTTTCTGAGTGGCCCAGCAAATATTTGTTTACCATTTACTCTTTTCATCTTCCTGTAAATTGCATTCTTTCCTCTAAAGTTCCTGACTCCTACCCCCTTCTCCTTAGTTTAGGATGACATATACTTCGTTGTGCCTGTCTGAAATTTCCCTGTCTGTGCGGATTACCCATAGGTATGCTATTATATTTGATTTTCTCCTGTTCATCTGTCTCGTGTCAATTTGAGTCTTAGTCCGAGTAGAAGGATGTTGAAGAGAACAGGAATTCTTGTTTCCTGACAGTGATCAATAATCCATGTGTATATATGGTGAAGGGTGTTGCAAAAAGAAAGACCAGTGAAGGGGAGCAGAATAAGTCACCCAACATATGACTCTTTGGCATAACGATTATTTTACATTGATGATGTTTAAGGAACAGCAGACAAAGGGAAAGCTCTGAAAACCAAGTAACCCTTTTATAAGGACTCTGTAAATGGAAATGATTCTAAATCTCTAGGAACTCCTATCAATTGAAAAGTCAGGGATTTAAATCTGCATAACAACTACGTCCTTGTTTACTGTGGTTTTCTGGGTCATCCCCCACCTGCCAACACTTTGTTTCTCTTTAGCAAGAGATGTTATTTAGGCCCTGTTGGGGAGTTACTCAATGTTCAGCAGGGAGCCTGCTCCACCCCCCCGACTGCCTCTCTGTCTACTTGTGATATCTCTCTCTCTCTCTCTCTCTCTCTCTGTCAAATAAATAAATAAATAAAATCTTAAAAAAAAAAAAAAAAGACCTGTGGCTCGAGCAAAGGGAACAAAGAGAAAGTAAGTTAAACAGGGGTGGGGGGGGGGTCGTGGGGGGGGGGTGGTGGTAAGGTAATACAGTGCCTTAAAAGAATCTTAAGTACTTTGTCTTTGGTAAAATGGGCTATTAACTGAGTTACTTCATTTAATCCAGGAAGATTTAGCTCATTTATCTCCTTTTATAAAAGCATTTAGTGATCTCACCCTTACAGGGAAGCTATAACAAAGGTAACAGCATATGGGCATTTGAAAGTCTTTATTCCGAAAGTACAGGTGTGTACAATACCTTGAGATACAAAATGAGATCTAGAAACCAAAATGCTGTAGTGGTTGGATCATTGGAAATAATTTTGGCTACTAAAGCCCTAAAGAAAGTAATTAATTTGTGCCAAGTAAAACTTTCTCCAATATGAGAAGAGAATCCTTTATTTGGTGCAACTTTAAACATTGCCTTAGTATTTGCACATTAAGTGTAGAACTAAACCCTAACGTTCAGAACATCACTGACTTTAAAGCAATTTAAATAACATCTGTTAGTGTACCCCTCATCATTAAAACGTATTTACAGAGTAAACTACTGTTGGTCTGCTTGTCTCCTACCACCTTCCCTTGCATTTTTGCATCTCATTCAATGGTCTCATTAGCGATTGTGCTGTATTCTCATATAAAAATTCTCACCAAGATGGACTGGGTCTTGTGATTAGCTTTTCTACTGGAAAGTTACCTGCAATGAACAGTTTGTGCTTCTGCTAGGTTCGTGATCAAAGGAGAGAGACTGATAGAAAGCAAAGGTCAAGCAAAGCTTTATTTCGCGCCAAGCATCGAGAATCAAACCGACCACTTGAGGCTGCCTCCTACAGAGAGATCGAGCCCCTCCCAGCCTCACAGACTAACTTTTATAGAACAAAGGCCATGTGGTTGGGCCTGGCCACACACAGGTGGCCAATGAGATTGCAACACACAGAGAAAGGTGCACAGTCATGTTAGGTCACTCACGAGTGGCCAATTGAATTACAGTTCACCCCATAGTAGCTATTTGAACTAGCCTATCACCTTGGTCAGAATTGGCGTCCAAAGGGCACCCAAAAGGCGGGGCCCACATTCGTTGGTAGTTAGGGAGATAGTATGTGCCCTTTACTGATTGGACACCTCCACCTGGCCTGACTCGTCCTTGTATTCTGGGCTCTGTTATCTCCCCCTGACCTGACACTTCTGGTATCTGGGCTCTGTTATCTCTACCTGACTTGACACGTTCTGGTATATGGGCTCTTTTATCAGGGGCCGGTCGGCCATATTTTACTGGTTTCCCAGACTTGTTTTTAAGTAAGTTCCTTTGGGGGGTGGGGGACAGGGTCCTAAGTAGGCCCTTACACTTTATAGTTCACAAGTAATCATAAAATAACCTTTTTTTTCCCTTTAGTATGATTCAACAGTCTATCATGTGGACATCCATAGCTAACTCACCTAATACTTAACTCAAAATTAAGCGCCTCCTAAAAGAACTGATTTACTCAACCATTCCCTGACAAAGATGTTCTACAGATCTTTGATCATTGCCCATTAATATGTTTAGAAACTTCCATTTTCTTTTACATTAACACATTTTTACAAATGGTTTATCACTAAAAAAATACTAGTTTCTTCACTAATAGAAAATCAAAAAGGATAATTTCTGAAGTAAAATTTGAGCCCTAAAGTATGCAACCTATAAAACATATAGAAGAGAGCAAATATTTCGAGAGAAACAATCTAGTCAACAGAAACTCCCTTTATGTGCCAATTAACTGGGTAAATCCATGAGCCCTAAGAAGATAAGGGGAAAATTAAATTAATTATGACCAACTGTTCATTTTAATAAGCATGCTATCCCTTAATTCACTTCTGGCTAAATTTAAATTGTCCATTCAATGTTTTTAAGGAATTGTTTACTTTTTTTGGCATTTCTTTAATTTTCAACTTTTAGATCTACCCCCCCCCCCATATCTGGGATGCTGATTTTTTCCTGCTTCCTTGTTTGCCAAGCCAAGTGCTCTAGGTGCGATAGCGGGTGGAAAAAGGACTATTAACATGATAACACCTGTTTCTCAGGTGGTCTGTATTAGCATGAGCAAAGAATTTGTCTACTTAAAGTGTGGTCTTGAGATTAGCAACATCAAATATCACCTGGGATGTTTTGCAAATACAAATTCTTGAACCCTAGCAGAATAGTCAGTTTTTCTGAGGGTGGGGCTCTCAAGGGCAATCGTTTGCAAAATTTCTCCAGGTGATTCTTAAGCACCCAAAGTTTAAGAAACCTTCGTATTGGCAGATTGTTTTTTTGTTTTTTGTTTTTTTCATGAAGCATCCTGCGAAACTCAGTGCTTCTCTATCAAGGATATAACCAAGTGAAACAAGCTGCTTAAGAGGCAGGACTCTTGTTGGAAGGTAGGGGGGCAAGTACACTTGACCATGGTTCGTGGTTCAAAGATGGGAGAAATGATAAACCAGAGAGAGGGAATGCCCCGGTTCTGGTAATGGACTGTCTGTATCTTCCTGATATTTCAAATGCTACAAGGATGCCAAAGGAGTTGCAGTTACTAATGCATCCATAGGGCCAAGATAAATGGAGTTGAGTTGATCGTTTCAACCGTGATTACTTAAGAGGAAAGTGTTTACATAAAATCGTTATATACCATTGTATTGCTAACGCACAGCACTGGCATATCTAAATGCTGAAGGGATACTATAGACTGTATTTACGTGTTCATGCAAAACCAGTGGTGGTGGCAATAAGTAAAATGTTTTTCATAGCATTTATTACTTTATGTACTTTTTTTTTACATTATTTCATTTTGTCCTTACAAACATAAGCTATTAACTTTGGGGGGAAAATTACCAAGAATGGCTCATTGATTTGCCTGACATTGCAGCCAGAAAATTTCAGGCCCAGAATATGAATACGTATTTTCAGAGTCTATATTCCCATGGTGGTGGAGCTCTGGTCCTCAAAATATGCTTCACTTAATCTTAAGCATCACTCAGACTCTTTACGGTAGTCTAGGAGTCTTCAAAAATAAATAATAATGGGGATTATTTCTCTCTTTCACAATGTTAATATTTGCACTGAAGTTAACGAATGCAACAAACAGTGCATGAAAGAGCTAGTCCCTTACGATACACCAAGGCAGTGGCACATTTTTTTTTTTTTAAGACTGCTGGTTTTGTTGCAGAGAAATAATCAGACCTGCGAGAGACTAAGTGACACTGAGAAGTAGGAGAACTCGGATTTATTTTATGCCTGCGGACCCAGATGAGCTCCTACTCCAAGTTCTGGGCCCCGGGCAACGGGGTTACAGGGCTTTTATAAGGGACGGCAGGCAGTCAGGTTCTAAGGGCTATACTGACTACTGGTAGGTGGGTTTAAACTGGGGAAGCAGGGGCTGTTTTAGGTCGGGGGAGCAGTGCGGGGAGCCTGTGGCTGGAAGCCTTATCTCTTGCTCGGAGTAGGGCTTTTGGTTATCTCTAGCTTGTTGTTAGTAGCTTTCCATCTTCTGGGGCCTCCTGGCCTGGGCCTGCTCTGGGTAATTTTCCCCTTCAGTTTTGCTTTATGTCCTAGTAAAAGTGGAAAAATATTCTAATTCCAACATCTTGATTGCATACTGTTGTAAATTATTGTCTCAGGGGGAAACACTTGTGTAGTTTGAGTTGTACGGAAGTAGATGTTTTGTTTTTTGGAACCCTCTAAATTTATTTGGAAAAAAAAAATATCGACAGTCAGATAATGGTTATTCAGACCTGTGTATTTGGAAGACATTGTCTCAAAATGATTCAAGTGAGCCTGCTACTTAACGGTAAACAACTGATGATATTTGTTGTAAGAAAAATTTTATGTTTCATGCAAAAACTAGAATTTTTGAAAACTTGTAAATGCTTTCATAAGCTTGATGGCTTTTCTGATAAAAATAGTGGTGATATTAATGAGTATAATTTTTAATATTATATAATGAAGTGCCAGGAACCGGTTACAAAATTACACGTGCGTAAAAGATACATTGAATGTGAAAGATTTATCAATGTGTTTTAACATAACAGCACAAAAAGTGCATTGATGGAGTTTGAGATTCCATGTTACAGCTTTTATAAAACCAACTTGTGAAGTCTGAGTGTAGTGTTACAGTCGCGTATCCAGAATGATCTTCAAAAGCTATTAAAATGTTGCTCCCTTTTCCAAATTCTTCTCTGAGAGGCCGTATTTTGTTCAGACACTTACTTCTACTAAAGCAACATGTAACAGATTGAGAGTAGAAGAATCTGAGGATCCACCTGTCTTCTATGAAGCTAGACATTTAATAGATTTGCAATAAAGTATAACAGTGGTATTCTTAGTTAATGTTTCATATTTTGTTAGTTATTTTTAAGTAATTTAGACTTGTATTTTAATATTTAATAGGGTAAATATTAATAAATATGCCCCCTCAAAGCTCCCTGGGAATCCTTTGTAATATTTAAAAGTGTAAAGAAACCTAGAGACCAAAATGTTTGAGAACTAGCTATAGTATACCACATAGAGGCAATTTAAAAAATCTATTTGTATAGTTTTTAATTCCTAAAATGTCAAGAAATGTTACATTTGGTTTGCAGAAAATTTAAAAATAACTTAGGAATCTATTGTCGGTTGCAGGTAAGTATAATGTGGTAAAACGATTATTGTGCAATTTATCATGCTGTTAGGATTCAGTCTAGCCAGCCTGAAAATGTCTTGAGTTTTTTTTTGTTGTTGAAGACAGACCTATACCTGCTGACCTATGACCAGTGGTTACTGTGTGAAACAGATTTACTGATATTGTTGCTTTTTTTTTTTTTTAAGATTTTATTTATTTGACAGACAGATCACAAGTAGGCAGAGAGGCAGGCAGAGAGAGGGGAGGAAGCAGGCTCCCCGCCCAGCAGAAAGCCCGATGCGGGACTCAATCCCAGGACCCCGGGATCACGACCCAAGCGGAAAGCAGAGGCTTTAACCCACTGAGCCACCCAGGTGCCCCGATACTGTTGCTTTGTAACCATAGGTTCAAGTGGAAGTTTGGAACAGCTTGCACCAGCTCATCAGCATCATTTACTGCACCTGGAGATCAGTTGTTTACTGCAGGCTTCAGGGACCACAACTCCCCACCCCTCCCCCCCAGCACTTCCCGTGAGCTCTGATACTGGAGCTGGTTACCTAGCAAGAGTATGTTTGCGTGAACAGCAGTGTATAAGAGGCCCAAGCTGAGACTCCATTTTGGGCTCCGTGGTGTCCGAGTGTCCTGTATACCTCCGTGGTTCCTCAGAGAAATTGTGTCTTGGCCTGGCCCTTACGGAGGGAGGACAATTGGTACAAAATTTGGCCTCTGGAGACCCTTACTGTGAGGTGGTTTACTGGTTGTTATGCATAGCTATGCGAAGCCCCTTTTACTTAGTAAATGACTTAAATAAAATCGTTCAAGTACCAAGTCAAATATCCTTTTCCCCTTGAAATCTTTGAAGATACGAAGAGAAGGAAGCTTCTCCCTTCTATGAGAACTTATAAATATTTTAGAGCTACTTGTATTGAAATGATCTGTTGATTTTCTGACTGCCCTTATAGAATTGAGGTCCTATAGGAACACAACTATGTTTTCATATGCCTAGTGCATTATCAGCTTCCATGTACTGCATATATTTTTACATGGGGTTTAGATGAAAAACAGATGGTTGAAACCATTTTTTTTTTCAGAGTATAAAATGGGATTAAATAGGAGAAAACAGTATATTCAACACCACTTAATGACCATTACAAGGCAATACATATCAGGATATTAGGGACAAATAGGCCCATGTTAAGCTTTCAGTAGAATGAATTTCTACATTCATGGGTTAAATAAGCTGGAAGACACTAATGATATATGCTCTGTGATTAAAAGGATTGTTAATACATAAATTCTTTTTGTGTGTGAAGCATGTTTGACCTTTGGGTTTAACAGTTATAGTATACTATTTATATCTTAAAGTTATTAACAAGAAAATAGCAAGCATCCTCAGAAGTAAAAATAGCTTCTTCAGCTAAAATAACCAGCATTAAAATAAAAGAGCTATAAATATGCATGCTTTACAATATAGACCCAAATGTCCCCTATGGTATAATTAAACCAATCCTTAGCATTTAGAAAGGCTTTTCATCTGTGGATCTCAAAGTGATTCACACATTATTAATTCCACAAAAATGCCTCTAAGGTTAAAAAAAAAATGATAGATTAGGAAACTGAGATTTTTGGGTTCATTTGCTAAAAGCTGTAATGCCAGGAGGCTTCAGAGATGAGCTTAAAGGCCAAATAAGATTTTCCTTATCCTCTTCTCGGGTTAGTTTTATCATGATTATAAAAACATGTTTTAATAAGGAGCCAAGTGTCCAATGTACAGTTCTGGGCACTGAATATGTTTAATGAACACAATCTACAGCATGGATTCAAATCTAAGAAAATGTAGATGCAGACAAAAACAAAAACAAAAAAAAAAACGACTTCTTAGGATACACAATTTGTTGGCATTCAAACAATTAGGAAAAGACCAAATAAAATTTTAATTGGTATCACCCTGTATAATGGCATCCACTTGGCATAGATCTAGTGTTCTATATGATGGGAACTCTACATATGGTATAAGAGATGGAAAGGGAGGGATGGAAGGAGAGAGGTAGGGAGGATGGAGGGAGAGGCTTTTTGGATTATGAATGCCTTCTAAACATACTCTGATTTAAACCAGGAATCGTGGACAAACGCGGACACAACAGACTCGAGAGGACTGGAAGAAGGTAAGATGGGCACGTAAAAATGAGCGTATGAATTAAGAGCTCATTTTCCTTAGCTATGTAATACTTCACTCATGGAAATAAGCTTTATTATCTTGTGAAGAAAATGGAAATCTTGCCCCTGTATGACCACTGATAAGAGTCTAAAACAGAAATGGAATTATCCTTGCGCCAGATAAATTGTGCTTAATAATAAACTAATCATCAGCATCCCATAAACCTCTTTACATCTTGATTGCCAATGCTTGAGCAATGAAATGCTTAGTGAAATGAATTCATATTCTCACTAAACACTTGTATATATTCTATATGCCTTTCAGAGACAATTCTTGAATTGTATGAGTACTCTGGGAAGGTTTTTAAAGAGTATTTCACCATCTAAAGTTTTTCTTGATCACTCTTTAGGCAAAATTTTACCTTTGTGCTGAAACTTAAAAGATAGGCCCCCAGGGATGTTATCTCCTTGAGTCCTGTACTATCCACTCAGCACTTGGAAAATGCAGCTAATAACAAAGTTAATAGCTTACCCCTAGAAATAACCTGGGAGCCTCAGGAGATGCATTCAACTTCCCATAAATCTCCTCTGGCACACGGTACCCCCAAAGTAGTTCACCCTTTGATCCCTACTAGTAACTACAAATCTCTAGGGAAAATTAAACCTAAAGTAAAAAAGGCCATCCTGGGACTCCCAGGAAGCCATTGGCCAACTTGTTACAGAATCCAGTCCTAAGCTATGCACCAGGGACTGACCTCTGCCAAGCCTCTGAAATCATCAGTGCCCTTCAAAGATAATAACATCGTAATTGATGTAATTGTTGCTTTGCTAAATACTCATCCTCACAGTTTTATATGTGGGGAAAATATGTTTATAATTTTGAAAAATAAGTATGTTTCAGAATATGCAATATTATAGGTAATTTTTTTTTAAAGACACAAAGTCTTTTCTACCTTAGTGATTTTTTTTGTACCTTTGTATTGTCTTACCTGTTCTTAGCTGTATTCATGTCTTAAATGAATTCATTTTCTAATTTGGTATAACAGATTCTTACAACTTAGTGGTTTAAAATGACACCCATTTATTAGCTCATACTTACATAAATCAGACGCCTAGACACAGTGTGTCTGGGTTCTGTGCTTAGTACAAGGCTGCAATCAAAGTAGCTGATGATTTTCTAGAGTCTAGGGTTCTCTTCTAACCTCATTCTGTTTGGTAGAATTTAGACTTAAACCTAAGACCTGATATCATAAAACACCTGACAGAAAACAGGAAAGATTGGTCTTTGCAATGATTTTTTTGGGATCTAACACTTAAAGTACCGGCAACAAAAGCAGAAATACATAAAACCACATCAAAGTAAAAAGCTTCTGCACAGCAAAGAGTCAACAAAATGAAAAGGCAGGCCTATGAAATAGGAGAAGACAATGGCAAACATTTATCCACTAACAGATTAATATAAATAAAATACAAGGAGTTCTTAAAACTCAGTAACAACTTGATTTTTGGTTTTTTAAAACAATGGTCAGAGAACCTCAACAGACATTTTTTTCCAAAGAAAACATAAAATTGGTCAGCAGGTTTATGGAAAGATGCTCAACATCAGTAATCATCAGAGAAAGCAAATCAAAAACCATGTGAGACTGCCTTACACCTGTTAGGACGGCTCTTCTCAAAAACAATGAGAAGTGATCAGTGTTGGTAACAGTGAGGAAAAGAGAACTCTGTTATTCTGTTTTTGGGAATATAAAATGGTTTATTCTATTCTAGTCAGGAAAACAGTATGAAAGTTCCTCAGACTAAAAAGTAGAACTCGCCTACGATCCAACAATTCAACTTCTGATTATATGTCTGAAGGAAATGAACTCATGGTTTCGGAGATTGCCACACCCCATGTTCAATGTAGCCTTATTTACAATTACAGACATGGAAACCACTTGAGTGCATCGAATGGATAAAGACAGTGGGAGATAGACACAGCATATACATGTTTGTATGTATATATGTGTATGTATCTCCCTACCTACAAAAGCACACAATGGAATATTTATTATTCAGCCACAAAAACTTAGATGAAACTTGTGAGCATTATGCCAAGTGCTAAGTGAAATAAGTCCAGCAGGGAGACAAATACCAGGTGGTATCATTTACAGGTGGGATATTTAAAAGAAAAAAAAAAAAAACCCAAAGTTACAGAGCACAATGGTGGTTGCCACAGGATGGGGGAAATGGGGTGATCAGGGTCAAAGGATGCAACGTTTGAGTTAGAAGGTGAGCAAATTTTGAGGATCTAATATACAGTCCGGTAACTATAGTTTGTAATACTGTATTGTATACTTGTAATTTGTTAGAAGAGTAGAACTTAAGCATTCACACACACAAAATGAAAAATTTAACTATGTGAGGTGATGGATGTTATTAGTGAACTTGTAATTCTACAGTGTGTGTATATCCAATCATCACATGGTACACTTTAAATACATTATAATTTTATTCATTTATACCTAAATAACCTGGAAAAAAGAATTTTTGTTTTAAGATTTTATTTATTTATTTGACAGACAGAGATCACAAGTAGTCAGAGAGGCAAGCAGAGAGACAGAAGGAAGCAGGCTCCCTGCTGAGCAGAGACCCTGTTGCGGGGCTCAATCCCATGTGACCTGAGCCGAAGGCAGAGGCTTTAACCCACTGAGCCACCCAGGTGCCCCTGGAAAAAAGAATATACTGCCTTGCCAGCTAAGGCTGAAGATCTCTCTTGGCCTGCTCATGTCCCCTGTGAGTTCCTCAAGTCTGCTTTCATGCAAGTGCAGTGACCACCTTCTTGAAGGCCAGCAATGGAGAATCTTCCCACATGGTTTAAATCTCTGATTGACTCTCACCTTGACCTCTAGTCCCAGGTTTAAAGGACTCAAGGGAGAGATCAAGCCCATCTGGATAATGTAACTTTGTTAAAGTCAACCATACCCTTTAATACACCCCAGTCGTAGGAGCAAAAGCATCCTATTGTCAGTCCCGGGAATGATACATGTAGTGTACACCACTAAGCTGAGATCTTGAGCACTGACTTCAAGCCCAGTGCTTGGTACATGGATTATTACTGAAACCTCTTCTGATGTCTGTAACAGATTAAAAGGCACCTGGACGTCGTAGTGGGCTCCTTTTTGCATTATAGACAAGTGGACTTTTGAGATTCCAACGAAAGCCCTTGATAGTGTTCTATCAAAAAGCAAATTATGAATGCCTGTATCTCATTCAAACTGTTGCGCTTCATTTGTCTTAAGGAAGGTCAGGTGGTTAAATCTAACCGGAGTTAGATGTAAAGTTAGATGTAAAGAATGAATTTTGAATTTATTTCCTATATGAAAAGTAAATTTTTGTTAAAATGGTGTGCATAAAAACCACAACAGTGTGTCTGCAATGTTGCCTCAAATAGCTGAGTATTTTTTTCATCATAAGAAATACGTCCTTCATATAAAAATGATGAATTTTGCACGAGGGCAGAACTTGGTTCTATAGGTTTTTATAAGAGTAATGGTAGCTCAGTCTGTGCTAAATGTTCTGCTTCAGGCAAAGATATTTCCTCTCCACTTTAAAAATTGAAGAAAAATCAATTATTAAATGTACGTTCTCAAATTATACAAAATGATCATGATAATTTTAAAAAAATACCATCTCTGTATCATCGCAAGTTTAGGATTCTACATAATTGTTCTCTCTGAATACAGAAAGAAGAAAATGATTTAAGTTATTGCTAAAGTAAAGGTCTGTTGCCTTTGCCAATGTAAAGCTGGCGGAACTATAAGGAAGTGAAGAGGAAGTGAAACTGATATTACTAGTACCTGGATAAAGCTTTGGACATCATTCTGGCATATTTTGAAAAACTTGACTTTATTGTTACTTCATTAGCAGGTTTTAAAGAATCGTGATGAGGTAGAAAGTACTTGTGAAGGGGAAAATTTTCTTCGACTTTAATTTAAAACACTCATAATCTACTGAGTACTGATGCATGCTAGTAATTGCACAATATATCATTAAGTCTTACCCCACTAGAGTAGTATCTCTAAAGGATAAAATTTAAGAATTGTTATATTACTATCACACCTAATTTTAAAAACCCTAATTTCTTAAAGTAGTTAAATATCTATCCAGGGTTTTAATTTCCCCCATTTCTATATACAGTTTTAGCAGGTAGTTTGTTTCAATCAAAACCAAAAAACATCAAGAAGTTGTAATTGGTTGATAATAACCTTATAACTCTACCTTTTTTTACTTACAAACTTTATATTAAAAAAAATTTTTGGTAGTTTTTTACAAGATTTGGCTGATTATATTCACGTAGCATTTATTGTCTGTACTTTCAGTCAGGTGGTAGTTAGATTGAAAGAGGCTAGATCAGCTTCCAGTTTTACTGTCAGGACTACTTTACAGGTGAAAAAGCACATGGCTTCTTTGGACTCTACTTGAGACAGCTTTGTTTTGTTTTGTTTGGGTTTTGGAGATAGCTTTTAATTGTGATGTACATACTGACTTTAATGATTTTGCTATATTGAATCCCATTCCTGTAATAAACTGTAGATTTATAAGCAGTGCCATTTTGGGTCCTGTAAGTCGTCTTTAGGCAATTTAACTCTGTTTAATAGCCACCATTAGTGCAAGATTTATATAGATAATCTTCTTTTCATCAACATTTTGTTACACAAGGCAATAGTTTGTAAAGGAAGCATGAAAAATGTTTGGGTATTTGCTTTTATCAGTTTCAAAATAATGACTTGGTTACTTAACATTCTTCAGGGGTGACCGATGGACTTTATTTTTCTTAAATGCCATTATAAATTTTTAGGTGTAAGCACACTTAAAATGTTGAAATCCAGTGCAGTCTTCACTTTACTGTTGGTTAAATTGTGCCAATTTTGGCTAGCAGGTGACAACTGAAACTGGCTCCTGAAGCTCTCTGCTTTGCCCTCAGTTGTCGAAATCTTTCATGTTTTCCAGTATGACAAAATGATTCAGGGTATTGTAGTATATTTTTTACATCAGACCTGGAATTAGCCATTTCTTTAGTGACTCCTACTCCTATTAATAGGAAGTGGTATTTAGAGACCACAGGCTGGGCATGGGTAGTGCAAAGTTTTTACTGGGTTAGTCTTAGTTCCGATGCCTTTTCAGTGAACAGAAAGAACTCTGACATTTTTCATTAATTTTATACCATGCATTTCAATTCAAATATCATAGTAATAGGAACATTTTAACGTAACCTCACATATTTTACATATCTTTCTTTTTCTCCCTCATCAAAAAACGTTGACAATGGTACTTTTTATTATTTCCAGACTTTTAATTTTTGTTATCACAAAATACATGTGTAACTGTCTATAAATAACAATACCAATATTACAGAAACCTACTAATTAATAAGAATATTTTCAGTTTTTTTCTCATTTCCTTTTGTCCCTAAGGTACATGCCACAAATGATGTACAGTCATACTGTTTTTTAAAGTAACTTGACAGGGGCACCTGGGTGGCTCAGTGTGGTAAGCCTCTGCCTTTGGCTCAGGTCATGATCTCCAGGTCCTGGGATCGAGCCCCGAATTGGGCTCTCTGCTCAGTGGGGAGCCTGCTTCTCCCTCTCTCTCTGCCTGCCTGTCTACTTGTGATTTCTCTCACTGCCAAATAAGTAAAATAAAAAATCTTAAAAAAAAAAAATAATAAAGTAACTTGACATAGTTCTTGGGCTTAATAGACCAGCTCACTACAGGACTGGGTATTTAATTTCACATAGCTTTTGATACATAGGTGTGGCTCTTGTCATTTATAATGACATAAAATATATTTATGCTCCCAAATATAAAAATCCAAATATAGCACATTAACTGGTTTTTAACCCCTGTCACGTCTTGGTGAACTTCTTGATTAGGGAAGATTTTCATATTTTTCTGGTAAGTAGAACCATAGTTTACACATGTAAAATTACCTTTTTTTAAAGTTAGAAAGTTATTCTAGGTAAGATTCCATGAAAGTATAGAAAGTTACTCCCCTCCCCCTTTTTTTAAGATTTCATTTATTTATTTATTTATTTATTTGACAGAGAGAGATAAGTGAGAGGGAACACAAGCAGGAGGAGTAGGAGAGAGAATCAGGCTTACCACAGAGCAGGGAGCCCTATGCAGGGCTCAACCCCGTGCTCTGGGATCATGAACCAAGCCAAAGGAAGATGCTTAAAGAATGAGCCACCCAGGTGTCCCAAGATACACCCCCTTTTTCTTTTTTAAAGATTTTATTTATTTATTTGACAGTCAGAGATCACAAGTAGGCAGAGAGGCAGGCAGAGAGAGAGGGGGGAAGCAGGCTCCTCGCTGAGCAGAGAGCCAGATGCGGGGCTCAATCCCAGGACCCTGAAATCATGACCTGAGCCGAAGGCAGAGACTTTAACCTACTGAACCACCCAGGCACCCCCTAAGATACCCTTTTTTACAGTAACAATTTATTTGAGAGAGAAGGAGCATGTGTCCTGGGGGAGGGGAGAAAGGGAGGGAAAGGTACAAGCAGACTCTATGCTGAGTTTAATCGCAGGACTCTGAGATCATGATCTGAGCCAAAATTAAGTTGGAAGTTTAGCCAACTGAGTCACCCAGGCACCCCCGGAAAGGTATTCTTGATCGCTTTGTATAGCTGAATACCATTACCCTGAGTGGGTTATCACAGTTATTTTAACCAGTCATTTAATGATTGAGTTTCAAGGGTTTTCCTCTTTGTTTTGCTATTAAAAATAGTCTGGTATTGCATAAGATTATACATACTTTGCTGATAATGTATTTTTTGTCTTGTGTGCTGGTATTCATGATAAATTTGTTTACTCTACATTTTTTATGAAATACTGTAGGGTTAATTTAGGTATCTAAATAATTTCCTTTTCAAAGAATATTTTCTCTTCTTTCTGGCAATACTTAGAATAGAAATGTTTCCCTTTATCCTATCTTAGCTTGAACTAATTCAAAGCTGGTTTTAGTATTAATAAAGGCTGGTCTATTTCTGGGTGGCAGTTTTTCCTCTGTCCTTCTCAGAGCCAAAACCAAATTCTAGTGGATTACCAGAGCCATTCTTGGTGTTTGCTGAACTCCTGAACTTGGTGTAGCCATGTTCAATTCCTTAGCTATAACACCTCCTTTGTACTACTCAGCTTGCCCTTTATTTATGTTTTGGACTTTTTTTATTTTTTATTTTTTTACAGACCCTCCCCACTGTGGGGGTCAAACTTGCAACCTCAAGATCAGGACTTCTGTTCTTTACTGACTGAGCCAGCTGGGCTCCCCAATCCCACCCCTCAGCTTCTTCTTTTAAGTCAGTTGCTTGGAAATCTTTATGTGCCTCAAGGGAAAAATCAAAGTATTTCCCTCTTCTCTTGAATCATGGTTGACAAATCATGGTTTCTCTCTGATTTCTTCAAAAGATTTTTCTAAAATATATTGAAATTTGGTAATTGTTCTTAGTAAGACATTTAAACTTAAGCAAGCTACACTGTCACAGCAGGAAGTGGAAGTCTGTAATTCAGTTTTAAGTAAAATTTAGCCATATTAACTCTGTCTTAACTTTTTAAAGTATTAACTTTGACACTTCTTTGGTGAAGGGTTGGGGAGATACTTTCAAATGAATAAAGATCATATCCACATGTTCAAGAATTTTTTTGTTAAAAAAGTCACAGAAATGGGGAAATCACTAGTCAAGGAAGTTGATTTCTTTATGTTAAGATGGGGAAAAATGACAGCATGTCTGTGTGGTGATGGAAGTGATGCAGTAGAGCAGAAAACTTATGCAAGAGAGGCAGGCAAAACCCTTAAAGAGAAGGAAAAGTGGAACTGACTGTGTAGTGGAGCCAATGCATCAGCACTTCATACAGGTCAACTGTTTTAATGGGGAAAGACAGGAAATGTGTCTACAGATGTTGGTAAGTCAGTACATCTAGAGTGGAATTAAGAATGGAGGAGGTTCTTCCCATTCATTTTTTATTTGGATAAGAAGTCAGCTCATTGGTGATGGAAAGCATGATGACTGGGGGAGACAGAAGAAGGTATAAAATAATCTTCTCTAAGAGCAAGAAAGCCATTTGTCCAACGGTATAATAGGTTTACCAGGAATTTAGCGGATCTCTTGGGATTTGTGGTCACATAGTTAAAGAAGGATTGCTTCTTCATATTTTCCTCTCTCCTACACCTGCTTAAGAGCAAGCATGGTTAGAAAGAAGATTTTTAGGGCTACTATTTTGTCTGATGAGTGCAGAGTCTGAGTCAAGATTTTGAGCGTTAATTCTTTTAGTCGGCAAGAAGATGGAGTAAATGACAACATAAGCACATAAAATGGTGAAGAACACTGAAATATGATGGGGTGAATGGACTTAATGTTTCAGTTGCATCCCAGAACTACTGGAATAAGAGGATTAGGAGGAAATAGATGAAAGACAGGAATCAGTATTCAGGCATGGCCATTTGGCCTCTACCCTCTCTCCTACTCAGAATGCTCCCCAGCATGGCTGGGAATTCTAAGAAGCAGATGATGGGGGCCTGAAAGAGCTCTATTTCCAGGGGCTCAAATAGCTCAACTGTGGGTTTCTTCACTGAAAGATCTGGACATAGGAAGCAGAAAGCATTTTCCCACTAGAGATGAAGGGAGAATAGTGTTGGTAGTCTTAAGGAGATGGTTGCAACAGACCCCTGTTTCTGTGACAGACAGAAGAATGGAAGTAGGGAGCAATAGAGGTGTTCATTAGTACTGGATAATCACAAGGGGGTAAAAATCTACAAAAAATCTTATTAAAATCTAGGCCAAAAATTATATATTGTTATTTCAAAAATATATTATTGAGGCCTGGGGGAGCAAGAGAAGGAAAAAATATATATATTCTTAAAAGGAACTTAATTACATTTACCTCATACTTAAAAATCTTAAATTATACCACATCTTAGACTACACCTGGATAAATCACATGTTGATTTCCCGAAACCCCTAGCATTCATAGCTTGATCATGGGGCCATTGGGGAAAGTAATTTCAGGGTTTTACTGATTTTTTTCTCACAGATAGTTCTTGATTCTTTGAAATTTAAATAGTCTTTTTGAAGTGCCTATCATTTTTTTAATCCTTGTCAATTTTTCCTTTCTTGAATTTTTAGCTGATCTCATTCTGTCAAATGTTTTAGGGTATGGTTTAAGCAGTTCTTCACCAACATCCTCCTAGAATTCCTATTTCCTGTATCATTTATAAGATCTATAAATTTCCCTTTTTTTTTAACTTCAAATGCAAATTTAATTTTTATTCTCAGAGGTTTATAATACACTGTCGCTAGTCTGTATAAGACCCCTTTGTTCCTTCCTGCTTACCTGCCCTCCTTGATTCTTTCTGTCCCCTTTATTCCCCTCTTTCTACAGCTGAACATGCTGCTTTTTATTAATATTTATTTTTCAAGTAACCTTTGTGCCCAGTGTGGGGATTGAATTCACAACTCTGAGACTTAGTCACATGCTCTACCCTTTGAGCCAGCCAGGTGCTCCTGAACATGTATTCTAATGCATTCAATTGCATATTTTATATATTCAGAAAATGTCTTGTTTATAAGCAACTATTTTAATTTTATGTGAATGATCTATTTCATTCTGGTGTTATTGTTGTTTACTCTTTTTTTAAAGATTTTATTTATTTATTTGACAGACAGAGATTACAAGTAGGCAGAGAGGCAGGCAGAGAGAGAGGAGGAAGCAGGCAGGCTTCCCAAGGAGCAGAGAGCCTGATGTGGGGCTCTCGATCCCAGGACTCTGGGATCATGACCTGAGCCGAAGGCAGAGGCTTTAACCCACTGAGCCACCCAGGCGCCCCACGTTGTCTGTTTACTTAACTACTGTATTTTCTGTATTTCAGTGTCTGGCCATGTACTTAGGGCATAATTGATTGTTTCTGACTATTGCAGTGGACTCAGTGTTATGGAATGGTGACTTTTTATCTATGTACTCTTCTGGGTATGGACAGCCACAGTGCCTCATTACCCTGAACTTCTATAAATTTGAAGATCCCACAAAAAAGTAATTCAGTGGAGGCCATCATGCTTGTTAAATTTCGAGTGGAATTACTACATTTTAGAGTTGTCCATATACTCCCATTTTACTAGGTCAGATGGCATCATTCTGTACTAGCATCGGTAATGAACGCAACATCCTAAATCCCATATCTACCAATACTTAAAATTACTAAGCTTTCTGATTATTTCTGCAATCACTTATATTTTTCTCTGTAATGAAATTATACTGTACTTGAAGATAATAGGGCAAAGAATGGGCAGAGTTGTGGGGGTAAGGCTCTTAATATGGAAGAAAGCATCTTGCATTTTCCCTGCCCTATCTCACCCTGGCTCAGTAGATTAAAAAAGAAGACCATCTTACCTGGAGCTGATACAAGAGATTTAGAAGTATTTATGTAACACATACAGACCTTCTTGGAGTTTCATTGGAACGCAGGGAAAGGAGTGGACAACCAGCTAATAAACTAGACAGGAGAATCAACACATCCAAATTTACGTCATGAATGTAGATAACATATTTCTATTCAAAGGAGGGTGAATTTAACAGGTGATGTAATAGTATTTGCAGCACTGATTATGTCCTAGGTGCTTTGCTAGTTGTGTTCATGTAGGAATCCCTTTTAAGTCTTAAGTCCACTAAAGCAGGATTTCTTAGCCTCCAAGCTACTGACAACTGAGGCAAGATAATTCTTTGTTTTTGTGGGGGCAGGGGAAGATGTCCTGTGAAATGTAGGACGTTTAGCAGGAACCTTGTTCTCTACCATGAGAAACCAGTAGCATTCCTTCCAGTTGTAACAACCCAAAATGTCTCCAGACATTCCCAAATGTCCCTTCAAGGAAATAGCTGTCCCTGCTTGAAAGTCACCATGTCAAGGTAATGATCAACATCCTTACTGGTCAGCTGAGAACACTGAAGTCGGAAAAACTTGAGTAACTTGGTCATCAAGCATGGGAATAAAGAGGGTAGGATTTGAATTTTTAGTCATTCTTGCTTAAACACCTGATATAGTCTATAGTATAGAATGCTCTACTATCCATAGCCACAATAATCTTGTCTTACATTTATTTACATAGTTCACTTGTTCTCAATGAGGTTTTTGGGATTTTTGTTTTGTTTTGTTTTGTTTTTGTTTTTCTTCTGCTTCTACACACAAGAGGTACATAATAAAATAAGAAAACCAACTCAGTGGGCAATTGGAACATTCTTTCCTCTATACTCTTAAATCTGATTCCCAGGGTGGTAATGTGGTGTGCAATGGGTTTTCACTGATTATACGTAAGAGTTCACTGAATGTTCATTTTTTAAGCTAGTAAGGTCGATTGTTGTTTTTCTCCGACAAAGAGAAAAGGTGTTCATAAATAGTCAAGATGATGACATGTATTAGCAGACCGGGTCTTGAGAATCTTGGAACTTTACTGTTCCAACCCTGTCACACTAGGTGAGAAAATTAGGATCAACTTAATAGCAAAACACCATCCAATTAAATGGACAAAGGACCTGAAAAGAAGATTTTAAGGGGTGCCTGAGCATCTCAGTCAGTTAAGCATCTGCCTTCTGCTCAGGTCATGATCCAGGATCCTTCTGCTCTGCAGGGAGCCTGCTTTTCCCTCTCCTTCTGCCCCTGATTCCTGCTTCCTCTCTCCAGTGTACTTTCTCCCTCTCAATCTCTCTCAAATAAATAAACTATCTTTTTTAAAAATTATAAAGACCTAAAAATGGCAAGCAGTTACATGCAAAGATGCTTAACATTATTAAGAAAATGCACATTAAAGCCACAATGAGATATTCTCATCCCTTTTAGGGTGGCTGTTCTCAAAAAGACAAGATACAAGTGTTGGCAAGAATGTGGAGAAAAGGGACCACTTGTGCTCTGTTAGTAGGACTGTAAATTGGTATAGCTATTGTGGAAAACAATATGGAGGTTGCTCAGAAAATTAAAAATAGAACTACCATGTAATATAGTAATCTCCCTTTCTGAATACATATTTGCAAGAAATGAAATCACTGTCTCCAAGATATATCTGTGCCCCTGTGTTCATGGCAGTATTATTCACAATAGCCAAAGATAAGGCAACAACCTTAGTATCCACGGACAGATGAATGGATAAAGAAAAGTGGGGAGATGTGTATGTAAAGTGACATACATACAGTGGACTATTGAGCCATAAAGGAGGAAGTTCGGCCTCTGGTATGTGCTAGACATTTTGGATAGGATGCTAAGTGAAATCAGACATAGAAATACAAATACTGCATAATCTCACATGTGGAGTCTGGAGGGGAAAAAAAATCCGCACGTCTTATCAGAGAATGGTGGTTGCCAGGGGCTGGGAATAGGAGGTCATAGCGAGTTATTGGTAATTGTTGCAGAGTTGGGTTTTTGTGAAATAGAGTTTTGGAGGAAGTGGTAATGGCTACACACTACTATGAATGTACTCAGTACTAATAAACAGTACACTTTAAAATGGTCAAGATAGTAAATTTCGCTTCGTCACAAAAATAATCAAGCGCCTTATTTGATATTAAGAATATACAAGAAAAGTCTTCACTTACCAATTTATATTCACTTTATTTTACCATAACCCTCAAGTGCCCAAACTCCTACACATGCCAAAAGTTTACATAATCTGGGAGCCTTACAAAAGTGTTATTTTAAAAGAAAAAAACAATGTAAAGCAAATTGCTGTAATGTAGGCTTATTGCTTTATATTTAGTATGTCTGCCCTAATTCCTTTTTAGTTCGAAGGCACAATTACTACTGTTTATTGCCAGGACAACGTTATTTATGGGTTGAACTCCCATCAAGAGGGTCTCCTTTTTCTGTCAGCAATGACTTAATAAAATAGCCTTTCACCTTTGGAGACAGGCCTTTAAATTCTCTCTGTGCAAATGGAAATGCTGTAGGTCATTTTCTTCTAATTGCTTGTGGGCAAGGATTGACAAGCCACCACACAACTTAGCGTGATTGGCAGATTGTTCTCAGAAGTAGTCCAACCCTGAACCAGCAATTTCAGCACAAGATTGAGATGTCTTGTCAGAGTTTGGTGGTAAAATTAGCTTTTATTTGAGTTCTCCCAAAGAATTCCTTTTAAAAGAAGAAATACATCACAATTCTTTAACACCAAATGTGATGTTTTGGTTGACTATCTTATCAGATAATTAATGAGGTGCTTTGTAGTTGTCAGTTGGTGGTTCTTTCATAATCCTCCAGTGAGAAACACTTGAAGGGAAAATATTGTTGAGGTGACATTCTTGTTTAATTACATGTTTTTAAAATCGTTATGGTTAACCTTATGGGTTAAAAAAGATTAATAAATATTTACTATTAAATTACTGTAATGTGCTGTAAGAACTGTTTAATGATAATAAGTAAACTTATTTAACACTCCTTCTCTGATAGAAATGCTTCTCTTGGGGGCACCTGGGTGGCTCAGTGGGTTAAGCTTCTGCCTTCGGCTCAGGTCATGATCCCAGGGTCCTGGGATTGAGCCCCGCATCGGGCTCTCTGCTTGGTAGGGATCCTCCTTCCTCCTCTCTCTCTGCCTGCCTCTCTGCCTACTTGTGATCTCCGTCTGTCAAATAAATAAATTTAAAAAAAAAGAAAGAAAGAAAGAAATGCTTCTCTTGGTGTTATTTCTCAGTATTTGATCGATCATTGCAAATTACAAGTGTTTCTGCTAATTGAATTTACTGCAGTATGTACTTTGGTTTTGGATCCGATTTTCTAAGGCACATTCTGAAAATAATAGAATTACATATTTATTTGAAAGAAGGTCAAAAATCCTTGAGCTGTTAAATCAGTTGTTAGCTCAAAGTTCTTGAGATAAAGAAACAATAGAAATAGATTTACTCTTTGGGTTCAGGGAAACCATTTAAATTGTTAAAAATTACTCAGGATCCCAAAAACGTTGATGTGGGTTCAACCTAATATTACCACATTAGAAATTAAAACTGAAAAGAATATAAAAAATGTATAAACCATAAACCCATTACATGTAGATACAACTAGCATAATTTTGTGATAAAAACTATATTTTCTATTATGAAAATGAGAAGTATTGTGTTGTGTTACACTCCTGCAAGTATTTTGAATAGCTCAAATTGTTTTCAGGAAAAAAAAAAAAACTTGAAAGAAATATTCCTACCGGCTGTGGCAGAGGGACAGCATGAAAATGACCCCAAGCCAGATTCCATCCAGCAGAATATTCCAGCAGGTCCCTGTCCCTTTGGTGATACTTGAAGATTAGGAAGGGAGTTTCTTTCTTGTAAAGTCCCAGTCCTTTTTAAACCCTGGGCCTTGGGATGAGTGAGTCTTCTTGGCCCTTGAAAAGCTGTTTCTCAGATTCCTATAGTCCTTTTGGTTCTCTTGGACAAGAGTCTCATTAGTTTCAAAGCCACATGGCTTGTCTCTCAGGTGCAAGTTGTAGAAGTTGGGCTGTTTCTTGTGGGGTAGGAGTATTTTTCCCAGGACGAAACTCTAAGTTATCGAGAGCCTCCTAATCGTGGGCCCCAAGCTAGGGTGGGGATTTTGGTGAAATTGGGTGTTAGCCTCTCCTTTCCACCTCCATGTGGCCTATGTTTCTCAGATTGTTGCTGTGAAGGAACAGCCACTTTTTAGGTCTTTTTCAGAGGAAACTGTTCTGTATATAGCTGTAGAATTGGGTGTGTCCACAGAAAGAGAGAAATTCAGGGTTTTATCATGTTGCCATCTTAAACTCTTCCTGGCTTAGTAGAACACTATCACTTTGTCATGTTTCTGTATCTGTTGAAATAGACTATGTCCTAGAACTATGGGACAGTTCAACTGTAGTACTTGCAAGAGAGTGAGTGTGAAAAAGGCAAATGACATCAGATTATTCCAAAGAGTTTTGCTTGCAGACTTTTGCAAGTGTTTCCAGGAACCCTTGGGGTTCCTGGAATACACTTGTAGAATCCCTGCTTTAGATTTAAATTTATACTCCATAGAAGGTGAATGTTTTATTTTTCTATTTGAAACCAATAATATTTCACTATGTTTGAAGGTAGCATCAGAAATGTAGGTTTTTAAGATCAAAATTTATTACTTTTTTTATTCCGTGGTTGTATTTGATCTGTAGGAAGCCTTCTCATATATTCGAGCAAAACCTGCTACTAATAAGACTACGATGGGTTGGTATTCACACGGTGGTGGTGAACTTTTTCTCACTAAGACACATAAGCTTGCTCAACCACCAAATCCAATTCCATCAAAGACCAGAAAACACATTTTATGTTGTGTTTTTTAGAAATACGTTTTCATCTTCTCAAATGAGAAGAATAGGAGTAGTGTCAAAAGTTGTCTTTGAGAGCCAGGTAAAATAAATCTAAAAACCATGGACTGCCATTTGTCTATTGATGGAATGAGGCCTTACAGTTACTGAAGTTTTATATAGGTAACAGTCATATCACTGGTAATTTTTTTCTTTGAATATTGCTTGTGTGTTTTACTCTTATTCCAGCATTCCTGGAAACCTGAAAAAGATGAGTTACTCTTAATACAGATTGGTACACATAGACCTGTACCCCTGGGGATAAAAATATATGTTTATAAAAAAAAATATAGATTGGTACAAAGTAAGTTAATATAAAAATAATTTTGTGTCTCATCAAGAATAGTTTACACTATTTTTATTCCTAAACAGCAAAATCCTTGATCTCATGTTTACCTGATGGAAGTTATGGCAGCCATATTTATAATCTCGCTTTGCATTTTTGTATTTTCTTGCAAGTTTCCAACTGAAGTTTGTCAGAATAACCTAAGGATCCTCTGCTTTTATTTATTTATTTTTAAGGTAATCTCTGTGATCATTGTGGGGTACACACTCATTACCTGAGATCAAGAGTCACATGTTCTATCCACTGAGCTAGCCAGGTGCCTCAAGGACCATTTTTCCCCACAAAGATCTTTTTTATTTTATTTAACTTTTATTTTAAAAAATTTAAGATTTTATTTATTTATTGACAGAGCAAGCACAAGCTGGAGGGGGCGAGGGTGGCAGGTAGAGGGAGAAGCAAGCTCCCTATTGAGCAAGGAACTGGATCGTGGACTCCATCTCAGGACCCCAGAATCATGGCCTGAGCCAAAGGCTGATGCTTAACCCACTGAGCTACCCAGCTGTCCCCAAGGATCATTTTTAAAACAAGCCTGGTTGGGTACTCTTCCTAAACATTTGGATCACAGTCTACTTTTCTCAAGATCTTAAAACTCTGAGTAAGACAAGCTTCTCAGGTATTTCTGTCACACACAACCCCCTCATCTATTTTATACCCACCTTTTCTGCAGACCATAAGACATGTAAAGAATTAATAGGCCTCCTCAGTGGCGTGCTGACATGCGTTGTCTCTGAAATCCACTGCTTAGGAACTACCATCTCTAGGGGAAAGGTGTACTGTTGTGTTTTTTGTTGTTGTTGTTTTGTTGGGTGTTTTTTTATTTTTTTATTTTTTAAGGTTTATTTAGAGAGGGAAAGCAGAGCACAACAGGAAGGGGAAGAGGGAGAGGAAGAGAGAATCTGAAACAGACTGCACTGAGCCTGGAGCCTGACATGGGACTCCTATCTCACGACCCTGAGAATACCACTTGTGCTGAAACCAAGAGTGGGATGCTTAAGTGATTGTACCACATCTGCACCCCTCCAGGGAAAGTGTTTTTAAAAATGTTTCTCACCAGATACGACATCATTTCTAGTTCCCTAAGGAAGTCTTTTTTTTTTTTTTTTTTTTTTTTAGACTTTATTCATTTATTTGAGAGAGGGAGAAAGAAAGAGAGCACAAGTTGGGTGAAGGGCTGAAGAAGCAGACTCGCCGCTGAGTAGGGAGCCTCATCCCTGGACTCTGGAATCATGACCTGAGCCAAAGGCCTATGCTTAAATGACTGAACCCCCAGGTGCCCCAAATAAATCATTTCTTTCCAACCCAGTACAACCCTTCACTATGAGAATACCTACATTTCCAGAATGTATTTGGTGTTTGCTCTAGTGTGGTAATACGTTGTTCATCTTTAAGGAATCTGAAAACCATTTTGTAGGTGTTTGAAAGAGAGGTAGTTACTCCTTAAGGTAGTCAATGTGAGAATCCCTCCAAATGCAAAAAGTGGTATGACCTGGCTTAGCTGGAATTTTGTACCAGATACAAAAGTGAAGGCTGGAAGGCCACTGTTAGTGTTCTTTGATGTCCTGCAGCAAAGCATACATTGAAAGACGAAATACAGGTAGAAATCACTTCTGCTGCTAGAAAAAACAATATTCCTTTTGATTTTGTTCCTTGAGGAGTTCTGCCTTTTTTCCTTTATTGAGCTAGTGGGTAAATAATGATTTTGCACATTTTCTCTTATACTTACAATTCTATCTTCAGTATTATTTCGGTTTTATGGCTAAAACTGAGACCCACAAAGGCCTGATTTCACTTAGCTAACAAGTGATTGGTGTTAGAACTCTTAACCTTGAACACCCTCTCCAACCCCAGGTCCAATAGAAACCTGACCTCCATTATCTATTTATGAAAAATTAAGGAAAAATATTTAACTATATCAGTTCTACAAGGCCAATTTATTTATCATCTAAGCTTAATAGGAGCAAAAGAGTGTATGGTTTTTAGCTTTTATACCAGATTAGCCTTGATCTTAACAAAAATAAAAATACAAAATGGCAGTAGAATGTCCCAGTTCATTTGGATGTTTTGTGGTACTTTACTTTCATGATTTCAGTATAGCCCTGTTTGATGAGAATTTGTTCAGTTCATTTTCCTTTTTCAGCATGAGTCAGTGTTAATTTTACACACGCAGACACCCTATTGTTCTAGAAAAAAAATTACGAGAATAATTACCTTGCCCTGTTGACAAGTTGTTTAGCCTAAATAACCATGCCATCTGCTGAAAACGACTAGTGAGTCACAGAAAAGTTTCAGAGGGCTCATTTTGGTTGGATACACAAAGTCTGAAGATTTAAAATTAAAAAAAAAAAAAAAAGCTAAACCTAGAGGATGGCAAAACTTAAATAGCACAGGAGAATCAGAACATTGATCAGGAACTTTACGAGACAAAAAGCATCATTAATATGATGTAAATTAAAACAAAGCATTTCAGGCATGTAGAAAATTTGAGGGTACTGTGAAATAATTATAATGCAAGTGAAATTTTCCGGTTAATACAAGGAAATTTGAAGAAATGGTATGATTTAATTAAAAATAGGTTGTTGAGAATAGGTTCTTAGTCCTAAACATCCTCAAAGTATTCTGATGGAAGTTTGGGGGTAGATGGCATTGATAAAACATCAAAATTAAGAAACATTAATTACTATTTCTCAACAATACTTGAATTTTACTGATGTGTTTGCAGTTTGTAAAGCCAAATCAGACAGGCAAATTTATTTTCAAAGGATGTCTTTAACATAAATTTCATAAATATTGTGTTACTTCTACCCATAATATTCTTAATTTCTAGACATCTCTTTTCTTAACCTTATCCCAGTGACAATTTGGCAGTTACTAACTACTCTTCTGAGTGTGAATGGATGTGGTGATGATAATGAAAGGTTTGCCATAGAATGCTTTTGAATAAAAATAAATAGTACGTAGCCCCCTTTATTGCCATTAAAAAGACAGAAATCTAGAATACACTAATGATAGTACTGCATTTCAAGAATTCTATATGTCCATGCTAGAAGTAATGTAATCCTGAAAATTTAATATGTGGCCTGCTTTCTTAAGGCTATTGAAAATATTCCAACAATGGATCATTGCCATTTTTCATTGTCTTAATGTATTTTTTGACTGAAAATTTTAGATTTTCTTACACCATGTTATGGATTGCCTAATTTCTAAAGAGAAAGTGAAAGCAAGGAGATTGGAGATAATCTCCTTGCTTTTCAAGTTTTTCTGAATGTATTTATCTCTTGCATTAAGCATATTATTGGATTTAGCACTGTTAACACAAAAAGATTTTTTAAAAGGTGCACTCAACTTATTAACACTTGCCCGTGTGTGTGTTTGTGTGTCTATCTTTGTCTCTTGGCCAGATCTTTTGGAATTTAGGAAAGCTTCAGATCTTTTATTAAGGATTACCTTCATAAATGTAGTCTCTTTTGCCCTTTCTTTATTTGGCTATAATTTCCTGGTTCCCAAGTATGAGATTAATTTCACCTAACATCTCTCCTTATCTCCTCCCTTTCTCTTAGCATCACATTTAAAATAGTCCTATTTCTTTATTTAATACTTACAAGACAATCTGCAAGTTTATTTTCCTCTTCAAGTACTCTCCCCATTCTCCCTCCATTTTTCTTACTTGAGACTATCTGTATTTTCAGAACACTCAGCCGTTATATATTACGTTGTCACCCTTATAACTCACCTATGGTGTTTAGTATAGATAATGTTTAATTCTCATTACCACTGTCGAAGTTGCTATCTCTGGTCATTGCAGATATCTAAAGTTGATTTCCTGGAATGTTACTAGGGCTAAAGTCTTATGGTAAAATACTTGTTGAGGTCTTGCATGCGCAAAAGATAGTCTCTGGCCTTAGCACTTGAATATTTATTGGCTGGATAAAAAATTCTTCACTGAAGATTTTCTTTACCAACATATAATGACTAGACGTTTCCATTGCCTTCTGGCATGAAGTATTACTGTTGTCAATTCTGATTAACAAGTTGATTATTTTTCCCTTATGCGATTTTGCTTTTTTTTTTTTTAAAGATTTTATTTATTTATTTGACAGACAGAGATCACAAGTAGGCAGAGAGGCAGGCAGAGAGAGAAAGGGGGAAGCAGGCTCCCCACCGAGCAGAGAGCCCAATGTGGGGCTCGATCCCAGGACCCTAACATCATGACTTGAGCTGAAGGCAGAGGCCTTATAACCTATGGAGCCACTCAGGCTCCCGCGATTTTGCATTTTTGCCCGAACATTCTCTTTTTTCCTTTTTCTTATAGTCCTACTGAAGTTGTACTAAAATGTATGTGACTGTTGATAGCTTTGGTGATGTTTTTATCCCCATATATGTATTATATAACTTTTTCCCATGTCTTTGGGAATATATGTAGAGAGTTTTTGTTTACATTTGAGGAAAATATTCTTTCATAATGCTTTTAAAAATGTATTCTGTTTGATTGCTTTACTTGGGGGAAGGGAATGTTATATGTGTGTTGATTCTTTATCACATTTTCTCCATCACTATAACTTTTTTCCTGTATTTTTATCCGTTATTTAATTCCTTGTGATTAAAAAAATTCATTTTCCTCAACCCCTTTCCATAACACAGTATTCCTTGTTTTTATTTGTTTTTCCTTTTCTGTTTTCCTTATTTGCTTCTGTATCTGAAATAGTTTTATTCTAGTAATAATTAGTCTTGCTGGTACTTTTGTCAAATCTTCCTTTTCCCCAAATTTCCTCATTACCAAGTTCTTCAGCTTATTCTTCCTGTTCTTTCATAGCTCTGACAGTGACAAAATGGCAGAATAGGAATTTTCTATTGTCTTCACTTCTATCCTTCAATAACATCAATTCTTACAATCCTTCATGGATGGGAGGGAGTCCAGCACAAAAGTTCCAACACACCACTGGAAAAAAAAAAAAAAAGAAAAATTAGGTATTTTGAAAAGGATAAGAAGCACTGTTTCACTTGACCCACATGACCTCTACCCACTGTTTCACTTGACCCACATGACCTCTACCCCAAGGCTCCACAGGTCAATGGCAAGTCTAGTCTGAGCCAGTGATTTCTCCCGTAGAGGAAGGTGAGGGCAAGTGAACAAGCATGTCTGCCAAAGAGGCTCACTTGTTTATTGAGTACCCCCTCCACCTAAGAATATTGAGGAGAGGTGCATTTCCAAGGCACAGGAACCAGCTGCGAGAGCAGCAGCCAGGGTGATGAGGGACTCCATCGAGGAGATGGACCTGCAAGCCACTTGGAATGTGCCTCATCACCACATACACTTGCTTCATAGCCAGCTCCCTGTATAGGTCTACAAGGATGTTAAGAATGAGATTTTGCAGATGGCTAGTGAACACCTAGGCTCATACATACACAGACCTGATCTGTGGGGTCTGGAGAAAGCACATAAACTTGGACATTCAGCCCTGCCTAAGGAAAAGCCTATGAGTGTGCATTTTATCTTTGCAACATTGAGCAAAGGCCTACAATCTAAAGAAACCCCCATTCTTTTTTCTTTTTTCTTTTTTTTTTTTTTTGAGGAGAGGAGTTGTGGGTGGGAGATGCAGTAAGTGGGTGATGGACATTTTTTTTTTTAATTTAAGTGGGGTTTTTTTTGGTTTTGTTTTTTGTTTTTATTTTTTACTTATTTGAGAGGGAGAATAAGCAAGAGAGAGCATGAGCTAGGAGAAGAGCAGAGGGAGAGGGAGAAGCAGACTCCCTCTGAGCAGGGAACCTGGTGCGGGGTTCAATCACAGGACTCTGGGAGCAGACTCTTAACCAACTGATCGACCCAGGTGTCCCTGAAAACTCCTACTTCTGAGAAAAGGAAGCAAGAGTTGTAGAGTAGGCAGATCCAAATATGTAAAAGCATAAAACTACTAGAAAAAAATGCAAGTTAGAAGAATATGTAGGGAAAAGATTTCCTTGATGTTGGCTTTGGCAACAACATTTTGATATGATACCCAACGCCTAAGAAACAGAAGCAAAAAACCCAAATGGGCCTACATCAAACTTAAAAGCTGCAAAAGAAACATTCAACAAAATAAACAGATAACCTATGGCATAGAAGAAAATACTTGTAAACTATCTGATAAGGGGTTAATCTTCAAAATAAACAAAGAACTCCCATAAATCAAGAAAAATAAAAACATACCTAACTGAAATATGGGCAGAGGACCTAAATAGTCCTTTCTCCAAAGAAGACCTACAAAGAAAAGGGCCAACAGATACATGAAAATGTACTAAATAAAGATCAGTATCATCAGGGAATTGTCCACAAAACCACAATGAGATGCAGCCTCAAGCCTGTTAGAATGGCCTTTATCAAAAGAATGAGATCGTGATTTATTTGTTCCATTTTTGTGAAAAACATTGATGCTATTTTGATAGGAATTGCATTAAATGTGTAGATTGTTCTAGGTAGTATAGACATTTTCACAATATTTGTTCTTGTAGTCCATGAGCATGAAATGTTTTTCCATTTCTTTGTGTTTTCCTGAATTTCTTTCACGAGTATTCTATAGTTTTCTGAGTACAGATTCTTTGCCTCTTTGGTTAGATTTATTCCTAGGTAAAATGTATACGGAACCAGAAAAGACCCCAAATAGCCAGAAGAATGTTGAAAAAGAAAACAAAAGCTTACAGCATCACAATTCCAGACTTCAAACTCTATTACAAATCTGTAGTCATCAAAACAGTGTGGTACTGGCACAAAAACAGACACAAAGATCAATGGAACAGAATAGAGAGCCCAGAAACGGCCCCTCAACTCTATGGTCATCTCATCTTCGACAAAGCAGGAAAGAATGTCCAAAGGAAAAAAGACGGTCTCCTCAACAAATGGTGCTAGGAACATTGGACAGCCACATGCAGAGGAATGAAACTGGATCATTTCCTTACACCACATACAAAAATAGATTCAAAATGGGTTAAAGACCTCAATGCGAGACAGGAATCCATCAAAAATCCTTGAGGAGAACATAGACAGCAACTTCCTCCTAGAAACACCTCCAAAAGCAAGGGAAGCAAGGGCAAAAATGAACTATTGGGACTTCATCAAGTCCAAAAGCTCTTGCCCAGGAAAGGAAACAGTCAACAAAACCAAAAGACAGCCAACAGCATGGGAGAAGATATTTGCAAGTGACATATCAGATAAAGGGCTAGTATCCAGAATCTATAAAAAACTTATCAAACTCAACACCCAAAGAACAAATAATCCAATCAAGAAAGGAGCAGAGGACATGAACAGACATTTCTGCAAAGAAGACATCCAGATGGCCAACAGACACATGAAAAAGTGCTCCACATCACTCAGGATCAAGGAAATAGAAATCAAAACCACAATGAGATTCCAATTCGCACCAGTCAGAATGGCTAAAATTAACAAGTCAGGAAATAATAGATGCTGGCAGGGATGCAGAGAAAGGAGAACCCTCTGACACTGTTGGTGGGAATGCAAGCTGGTGCAGCCACTCTGGAAGAGAGAATGGAGATTTCTCAAAAAGTTGAAAATAGAGCTACCTTATGACCCAGCAATTGCACTACTGGGTATTTACCCTAAAGATACAGATGTAGTGATCAGAAAGGACACGTGCACCTGAATGTTTATAGCAGCAATGTCCACAGTAGCCAAACTATGGAAAGAACTTAGATGTCCATTAGCAGATGACTGGATAATGAAGAAGTGGTATGTATGTATGCATGTATACACACACACACACACACACACACACACACACACACACACACACACACACACAGGAATACTATGCAGCTGTCAAAAATTCCATGAAATCTTGCCATTTGTGATGATGTGGATGGAACTAGAGGGTATTATGCTAAGCAAAATAAGTCAATCAGAGAAAGACAATTATCATATGATCTCACTGATAAGAGGAATTTGAGAAGTAAGACAGAGAATCATAGGGGAAGGGAGGGAAAAATGAAACAAGATGAAAACCAGAGAGGGAGACAAACTGTAAAAGATTTCTTAATCTCAGGAAGCAAACTGAGGGTTGCTGGAGGGGAGAGGGTAGGAGGGATTGTGTTACTGGGTGATGGACATTGGGGAGGATATATGCATTATGGTGAGTGCTATGAATTGTGTAAGACTGATTAATCACAGACCTGTACCCTTGCAACAAATAATAAATTATATGTTAATAAAAAAGAGATAATGAGTGTTGGCTTGCATGTGGAGAAAAGGGAACCCTTGTGCACTGTTGGTACGAATGTAAATTGGTGCTTCTACTATGGGAAACAGTAGGGAGGTTGCTCAAAAAATTAAAAATAGAACTACCATAAAACCCAGCAAACACCCTTCTGGGATATATATACCCTAAGAAAATAAAATCATTATTTGGAAAAGATAATCTGCTCCTGCATGTTTATTGTAGTATTATTCATAATAGCCAAGGATACAGAAGCAGCCTATACCCAAGTATCCATTGACACATGAAAGGTTAAAGAAAATATTATGTATATGTACAATGAGATATTATTCAGCCATATAACACACCATCCTGTTATTTGTAACAAAAAGATTACAACTAGAAAGGCATTATGTTAAGTGAAACAAATAAGAGGAAGGCAAATTCCTTATCTCATTTACATGTAGAATCTAATAAAAGCTGAACCCAGAGAAATAATATAGAATGGTAGATGCTAGGGACCGGGGGGCTTGTGGGAAATGAGATGTTAGTCAAATGGTACCAATTTCCTTTGACAAGATGAATAATACTGGGGTACATCATGTACTAGACTGTTACAAGAATAAATATTAAGTGTTCTCATTATATACAAAAGAAAAATAATCATATATGGTGATGGATTTGTTAACTTTATTACAATATCCATTTCGCAGTGTTTACATGTATTATATCCCATGGTATACCTTAAATGTACGTAAGATTATACGTTAATTGTAGTTCAGCACAGCTGAAAAAATAGTTTTAGGTTGAAATATTGCTTTTTAAAAATCTAGTTTGTGGGCATACATTCCTTTTCATTAAGTGTTTATGCATTATTTTGGCACTTACATTTTTTTTCATGTGATAATTTTGCATTGAGTTTTGACCAGAATCTATTTGTTGGTTTGACATTTTGAAATCAAGTTTGTTTTCCTGTGCTTTTATGAGAGCAAACTGGCCAGGATAGTTTTTCTAAGTTCATGATTCTAGACTTTGCTCTCTATTGTTTTCATGAATTAACAATGAATCCTGCTTTATGTATTCTGAGCTCTGCTTTTTCTGTGTTCCATTCTTCAGATTTTATTTGAAACTTAGTTTTTCTTTTTTTTTTTTTTTTTTAAAGATTTTATTTATTTATCAGAGAGAGAGGGGGAGAGAGCGAGCACAGGCAGAATGGCAGGCAGAGGCAGGGAGAAGCAGGCTCCCTGCTGAGCAAGGAGCCCGATGTGGGACTCGATCCCAGGACGCTGGGATCATGACCTGAGCCGAAGGCAGCTGCTTAACCAACTGAGCCACTCAGGCGTCCCGAAACTTAGTTTTTCTTTGCCCCTGTTGTTCCTGTCTTCTTGAATTTGGATTATGCTATCAGCGATTTCTCCTCTGTGATGAGCTTTGTTCTGGAACAAAGTTTATTTAAGCAGTTAATAGTCCCTACAACACTGTAACATCCTCATTACTTATTTCAATCCTTTTACACTAGTAGTGAATTTACAGCCGTGGAAATAAGCATAAATGCATAACATGTAATCTTGTTCCCTTTAATTATATGCAATCTTTTATTTTATCAATGTGAAGATGTTCTAAATACCATCTTCATAATGGATTTAAGACTTTGCATATTGAATATAGACATCCAAATTTTTTTAAATAGACATCCAAATATTAATCATTGAAATTTGTAATTTTTTAAGTTTATTTTTTATTTATTTTCAACATAACAGTATTCATTATTTTTGCACCACACCCAGTGCTCCATGCAATCCGTGCCCTCTATAATACCCACCACCTGGTACCCCGACCTCCCACCCCCCGCCACTTCAAACCCCTCAGATTGTTTTTCAGAGTCCATAGTCTCTCATGGTTCACCTCCCCTTCCAATTTCCCTCAACTCCCTTCTCCTCTCCATCTCCCCTTGTCCTCCATGCTATTTGTTATGCTCCACAAATAAGTGAAACCATATGATAATTGACTCTCTCTGCGTGACTGATTTCACTCAGCATAATCTCTTCCAGTCCCATCCATGTTGCTAGAAAAGTTGGGTATTCTCTCCTTTCTGATGGAGGCATAATACTCCATAGTGTATATGGACCACATCTTCCTTATCCATTCGTCCATTGAAGGGCATCTTGGTTCTTTCCACAGTTTGGTGACCATGGCCATTGCTGCTATAAACATTGGGGTACAGATGGCCCTTCTTTTCACTACATCTGTATCTTTGGGGTAAATACCCAGGAGTGCAACGGCAGGGTCATAGGGAAGTTCTATTTTTAATTTTTGAACAGGTCTTAGAACTATTGTCATTAAGTGGAGGAAACTTGTTCTAATCATAGGTACTAAGAATTGCAAATTTTAATGAAATTTCAATATTCTGTATTTGAGGGTCATTTTCAAGTGTGATGAAGTTAGGGAAAATTATCTTACACATATTTTGATACTATCGTCTAAGGAATTCTTCCCCAGAACTGCCAACCTAAAGTGTCAAGTCTGAAAATTGATGTTTCAAGGTAAAAGTAAATAGATCATTTTTGGTGTTGAGAATTAGTAAACCAAGTGTAGAGAAACCAGAGGGAGGGAGAATAACTAGAGAATAGTTCTTTATGACTTTTTTTTTTTAAAGATTTTATTTATTTATCAGGGAGGGGGGAGAGAGCGAGCGCAGGCAGAGGCAGAGGGAGAAGCAGGTTCCCTGCTGAGCAAGGAGCCCGATGTGGGACTCGATCCCAGGATGCTTGGATCATGACCTGAGCGGAAGGCAGCTGCTTAACCAACTGAGCCACCCAGGCGTCCCAGTTCTTTATGACTTTATATTTGAACTAAAACTTCCTCTGTCCCAAACCTTCTTTAGAAGGAAATGAGAAGAATGTGTTAGTAGACCATAAAAAATATTTATTGATAAAATAATGCTTTTTTAGTCAAAGAACTGGTGTTTTCATTGTTTTATTCTTATCTTTGTTTTTTGGTTTTGATTTTTTTTTAAACTGTGTTTTACTTTTACGTATTCTTAGGTACATCTGAATGGATTTAGGCGATATTTCCAGAATATTTCTGTAATGATTCAGGTAAGGAAATTGCTGTATTACTTAAATATATTTATCAGAAAGTTAGTTCAGTTTTTTTTTTTTTTAATTTGAAAACGTGTGTTCATGAAACAGACTTCTGAAATGTAAGATTTCTTAACATATTCTGGATATAAAGTCTTCATGACCTATCCATTGCAGGTATTTTGTTCTGATTTGAGTCTTGACTTTATTTTCCTCATGGTCTTTGGATAAGCAGATTTTACTTATGACAAAGTCCAATTTCCAAGTGTTTAAGTTTAGTGCATTTATTGTCTGTCTATACCTGCCTTTGTCAGGATTGCAGAGATTTTCACTGCTGTATTTTAGAAATTTTATTCAGCTTTCACCTGTATGTCTGTGATTCATTTTGAATTTGTGTGTGTGAGTAGAGATTGGGGCTCATGTTTTTCCTGGTGAATATTTAGTTGTTGCATCACCATTTGTTGAAGTTTTTTGTTCCCTACTGAGTTGGTCCAACACTTCTGTGAAAATTAATTCATTATAAATGTGTGGGTCTATTTCTGGACTTGATTTGTTCCCTTGGTCTAATTGTATAACCTCCTATAAAAACTGCACTGCCTTGACTATGGAAGCTTAAAGGTAAGTCCTGAAATCATGTGGTATTAAGTTCCGCAGTTTTGCCCTTTTTTTTTTTCCCACATTGTTCTGGTGGCAATGATAGATATTTTGCATTTACATGTTTGTTTGTTTGTTTGTTTGTTTTGTTTTGTTTTTAATTTTTTATTTTTTATAAACATATATTTTTATCCCCAGGGGTACAGGTCTGTGAATCACCAGGTTTACACACTTCACAGCACTCACCAAAGCACATACCCTCCCCAATGTCCATAATCCCACCCCCTTCTCCCAACCCCCCTCCCCCCAGCAACCCTGAGTTTGTTTTGTGAGATTGAGTCACTTATGGTTTGTCTCCCTCCCAATTCCATCTTGTTTCATTGATTCTTCTTCTACCCACTTAAGCCCCCATGTTGCATCACCACTTTCTCATATCAGGGAGATCATATGATAGTTGTCTTTCTCTGCTTGACTTATTTCGCTAAGCATAATACGCTCTAGTTCCATCCATGTTGTCGCAAATGGCAAGATTTCATTTCTTTTGATGGCTGCATAGTATTCCATTGTGTATATATACCACATCTTCTTGATCCATTCATCTGTTGATGGACATCTAGGTTCTTTCCATAGTTTGGTTATTGTGGACTTTGCTGCTATAAACATTTGGGTGCACGTGCCCCTTTGTTTTTTTAAAATTAAGCTCCATGCCCAACATGGACCTCCAACTCAAAACTCTGAGGTTGAGAGTTGCACATTCTGCTGACTGAGCCAGCCACGTGTCCCTGCATTTACATGTTTCAATAAAGACCACGAGATACTGATTGGGATTGTGGGGTATCTATAGATCAGTTTAGAGAGAACATCTTAGCAATATTATGTGCTCAAACATATGAAATTGGGGATAGCACTCTATTTAGGTTTTCTTTTATTTAGAAGTGTAGAAGAGTGCTGTATCTTTTGTAAAATTCTCTATTTAAATTTTTATGCCATTTCTTATGTGCTTTGGTGAGTGCTGTGAAGTGTGTAAACCTGGTGATTCACAGACCTGTACCCCTGGGGATAAAAACATATGTTTATAAAAAATTAAAAATTAAAAAAAAATTTTTATGCCATTTCAAATGGAACAGTTTTTCTTTATTTTCCAAGTTTTTCCTTTCATGAATAAATACAGTTGATGTTTGCATATACATTTTACTTATTAATTCTAACAGGATTTTTAAGATTCGTTCAGGAAAAAAACAAAGTTTCCTTGGGCTGTTACATATAGACAATTATGCTGTTTGTCCATAAAGATAGTTTTGCTTGTTGTGTGACAAACCTTATAGCTTTTGTTTAATTATCTTGCTTAGGTAATTAGTTGTACTTGATAATATCTAAAATAGAGTAATCCCTCTTTATTCTTGGGAATACATACCAAGCTCCCCTGTGGATGCCTGAAACCATGGATAGTGCCTAAACATACACATTGTTTTTTCCTATGTGTACATGCCAAGATAACTGTACAAATCAGGCATAGTAAGAGATTAATAATTCTAAGGAAATAGAACAATTAAAACTATATACTGTAGTAAAAGTTCTTTGAATGTGGTCTTTCTCTCTTCAAATAGTTATTGATCCATACTTTACACTCTTCTTGTGATGGTGTGAGATAATAAAACGCCCACATGATGAGATTTAGTGAGGTGAATGACATAAGAATGGTGACATACGATTAGGCTCCTACTGACCTGATGGTATGTCCAAAGGATGATTATCTGCTTCCAGACCTGTTGACTATGGACAACTTGACCATAGAAAGCAAAACCATGGATTGGAGAGGCAGTGGGGGGACTACCAAATAGTGTTAACTCAAAGTGCTAAGAACAGACACTGTCATTTTCCCAAGTTTAGTAAAAAAGTGTTCAGTATAGCATGATTAAGTGTGATGTTACCTGTAAACTCTTCATATATGCCTCTTAGTAGACTGAGTTACTTTTTAAAATATTTGAAGACTTGAACTGTCCCTATTCTCTTCGATTAAAAATGAAGGTATCCCTGAAGGGGGCAAAGGGGACTTAGATACTTTAGAGAATCTACCAGGTGAAACACCTAAGCTGTACTGCCATCAGTTGACATATCTAAAATCAGTATTTTTCAGTCTATTGCTTTAATAAAAAAATACCAAAAAGAAATTCTGTTATTCACAGTGTACATTCTATAAGCATATTCACAGTGTAGCCACATTTAGATACAGGCAAATAATACACATTTGTTTTACTGAATGTGATATTTAAAAAAAAATAGTTACATGTATTCTGGACTTAAAATAATGATACATCCTTACAAAGGATAAATTAAATAAATACTTAAATAAAAATGTTTCTCTATGGAAATAATGTGCAGATTATATAAATGTTTTTAAAAATTACACAAATTATAACTATCTTAGTTAATGAATATTATACATTTGTGTTCTTCATACCTAGACCTATTAAGATCTGTGTGATAACAGGAATATTTAATATGCACTATGATTTAACTAATATTTATCATGTGAATATATATCAAATAGATAAATTAATATTTGAAATTTAAAACCTATCTTAAGCACATTTTCATACATTAATAAAAAAGAATTATAGATAATTTATTATCAAAAACACATTCATCAACATGATTTCTTACGTTCCATCTAGAAAGGACTCTCCTGAAAGGGTAAATAGTGATTAAATTCTCCATTTACCTACATAGATCCCTAAATAACAAGTTTGGAAAGTCAAATAAACAGGGAACAGGCAAATGTGACTTCCTGGGGTAAAGAGAAATTAAATTCAATGTATCAAGAAAATCACAGTGCAGTCCTATATTCAAACCTTTTCCAGAGCTACTGGTACAACTAGACAACTAATAGCCAAGAATTTAAGCTGGGATGAATAAAGAAACCATAATGAGAAAAAAAATTACTCCTTTGATCTTAAAGAGAGATGTTTAGTTCAAGTTAGAACAAAATAACAAAACATATAACTTAAAACCAAAATCAAGTCCTCTTATTCTTATAAAAACAGTATCAAATCAGTGTTAGCTAAGTAGTTCTAGAAGATGAAATAACCAAAGAGCAAATTTTAAAATAATTTAGAAGTTGATGGCAAGCTGAGTGAAATAGATAACAATTATTAGTAGAAATTTACTTTAAACATGCTCAGACATGTGTATTTGGCCTTATTCCAACTTGGACCATCCATATACCTCAGCTCTGCTATAATTAGAATGGAAAAATCTGTATTATCTGCCTTTGTTTATGATGTTTATTGAATTAATCTCTTTATTCAGCTAATATCAATTGAGTGCCCACCGCATTCCTGGCACTTTCTATAGAGCCATTGACGTCATCAAAGAAACAGTATGGCTTAGCTATGAATATCACACCAGTTATCCTAATATTGAGGCCTAATTGTTGGCATCAGGGCAGCTTATAGTAGCATTGTGGCTTGATGGTGTCAGCTCAGTGTCTCTATGTCAGGGGCTGAATTTTTTTTTTTTTCTTTTTCCTTTTTTTGCAGTTGGCAAGAAGGCCAGTTAGCTGGAGTAGACTCAGTGAAGGTAGAGTAGTAGAATATAATGTCAAGGGAGTCTCAGGGGTACACCCCATGTAGAACATTGTAGTTCATAGTAAGGGTTTTGTTTCTAATCTGAGATAAATGACAAGACTATGGGAAGAACAGGTTTGCCAAGTAAGGGGAGATTGGTAATTCAGTTTTTAACCTGTTAAGTTTGAAATGTCTATTAGACGTTCAAATTCACATGTCGGATAGGCAGTTCAATCAATGAGTCTGACATTCATGGGCTGCATGAATTTCAAAGTTACTGGCCTGAATCTATTTGAGATTACCTGGCACAGAGAATGAGCTACAATCAAAAGGCTAAGTACAAAGACACTCCATCAATCATCAACCAGAGGAAGGGAAAATAAGAACTGATAAAGACAAATAAATGTAGGAAGGAGGTAGAAGGAGAGTCCAGAGTGAGAGGTGTACTTGAAGAAAGTGAAGAGAGTGTTTGAGAAAGAAGGGTGTCAAATATGTGAAAATCTGCTCATAAGTCGAGTAATTTAAGAACTGAGAATTGGCCAATAAATGTGCTGGGGTTATATGTGAACTTGTCAGAATCAGGTTTTTGTTAAACCAAAATCCTGTTTGACACTAAACTAAGAAAGAGTTGAGGGAAAGCGTAAGTAGCGAGTATAGATGATTTTTGGGGGAGATATATATATATACACACATATCTCAAAAGAAGAAAACTTAAGGCACTAGGTGATTCCACTGTGACTGAAGTGATTTTACCATGAGAGAAAGGAATAATAGGGAGTTGAGAAGTGCAGAAAGAGTGACCCTAAGTAAACAAGAGATGATTTAAGGGAAGTGTTAGCCTTAAACAGGAATACAGCCAACTGATCCATACTAACATAAAAGAAGGCCACGTACATGGGCAATTACTTGGAAACAGAGATGACCAGGAATTAGAAAAGGAGTAGTTTTGGAGAGAATGTGAGGGAGCCAGCAGCTAAATGTGTTCAGTAATGAGGAGGGTTAAGACTGGAGGTGTATGGATGTCTGCATGGAAGAGAAATAGCAGGTGATAGGTCAAGGTCAAGCTGACCTTTCCACAGATAAGGAGTAACCATGCAATTACCTGGGAGTGGTGATGAGAAGCAAGTAAAGCAATGATGCTTGTTCTAGCCGCAGTGGCAAGAGAGCAAGTATTTGAGAAGATTACATGGAGAGCATTGTCCTCAGTGTAATGTGTGCTTTCTGTTAGAGCAAAAATAATCACAAAAGATGAGGTTTTTCTGGGGGAACAGAATGAGAGGGTTAAAAGTTGGAGAGGGCTCATAAATTTGTATCATATGAGAAGATGCCCAGAATATCAGATGGATTCCTGGTGATGATGAATAAATTAGAGGTCCTGGGATTCTTTTCATTACTGTCCCACAGAAGGATTTTGAGCATTCCTAGTTTAGTTTTGATGGCCTTCCTAGTAATTTTGGTAGTGCAGTGTCATTTACAGGAAGATGGTAGATTGCCACACCCTCTTCTTTCCTGAGAAGGGCCGGGTCAGAATAACGTTGCTGAATGGTGTTAGGGGGAGCATGTGTTTACTTTCAGCTGTGCATATCTATAGTCATCTGAAAGGTAAGTTTCAGTTTTCTGTTTTGGTGGGAAAAATAATGTAGGATTGTTATTATAATTAAGTAACATTTGGTTTTGCTTGATTTTTTTTGTTTGTTTTTCTCAGATAAAGTGTTTAACATTGTCTCACACGTAGAATATAGTCATTAACTTTCAGGTAATATTACAGGTGCTGAAAATGATTTTAGTAATTAGATTTTAGAGAGCATTTTCAATTATTAAAATGTACAGAAATGCCTAAGATAAGATGTTAGAAAAGCAAGTGGATAGAGTTTCTGATAATGTATGTGGCATTAAAAATACTTACAAATTTATTGACTCTCTGCTTGTCAGGGTGCTTTTTTAAAAGCTGTTTACAAAGCATGTCTTTGATGTAACTGTAATGGGGCTTGTAACTTTAATTATAATTCTGGATACCTTGTATCAACAAGATGAACATAAGTTAGCCCTATGATGTCTGAAAGTCATTTCTGGCAGTAGTTCAAATGTTAAGCCCCAGTATTTGATTATTCAATTTACATCTTCTTCGTGTTTGATTATATGGACTCAATAGTTAAATTTTGACCTAAGGGGAATTAAAGATAAGAAATTTTGTATTTTACTAATTCGAACATAAGAAATGAACCTTCTCAAAGGTAGGGAAACATAATACAGTCTATTTCACAAACCTCTTGAAGTATGCAGTGATATGCTCTAGGTAACATGTACTTCAGAAATCTCTCTTTCTGTGTCTCTCTTTGTCTCAGTTTTCTGAGCTGCCCACTCATTTGGTGCTAAGCATTTAGGCTATGACAAATAGTTACCTAAACTGAGTATGAATGGAAACAATGGGATTACCCTGCTTTCTTGAAATAATAACCTTTATAAATGCATGACAAACTGCAAATCTTATTGTTTTTCTTTCCAGAACAATTTATCATGTGTCCTATTTCTAGCCATGGTTGCCTAGTTTTGGAATCCTTAGGAATTATGGGCTTAGACTCTAAAAAGATTTAACTTTTATTTTTAATAAAACAAAATCATTAAGTGGATGATTTTTTATCAATATTAAAACCTTAACATAAGATGAATATATAATGGTTAATAATTCCCATTATTAGTACAAAAACTATTTATCATTATACTTTGCATAGCACATAGAATTATACTAAGCACTTCCACCCATGCTATCTTTTGATTCTCAAAGTCAAAGTATATGTGATTGTTCTCATATTACAGATGACAAAACGAATGCTTGAAGAATTCAAATGATAATGCTTAGTTTCCCAGAGCGATATAATGTGAAACTAGGACTTTATTCAAGGACTTTCATGGCATTTGCTGTGCCTTTACCACAAAGTGATGATTTGAAAAATTCCAGTTCTTTTCTTTTTAAACCATTCTTTTCAGTACTGTTTGTTGAGTTCCATAATGTATTTTTGCTTTTAAGATTTTATCTATTTTAGCATGTATGCAAATGGGAGGGGCAGAGGGAGAAGGAGAGAGAATCTCAAGCAGATCCCCCACTGAGTGTGGTGCTTTATGCAGGGCTCTATCCCATGACCCTGAGATCATGACCTGAGCTGAAAGCAGGAATTGAGGATTAACTGACTGAGCCACCCAGGCCCCTCTTCATAATATTTTTTTGTTTTGTTTTGTTTTGTTTTTTAAAGACTTTATTTACTTATTTGACAGACAGAGATCACAAGTAGGCAGAGAGGCAGGCGGCAGGGGGCAGGGCGGGAAGCAGGCTCCCTGCCAAGCAAAGAGCCCCATGCAGGGCTCGATCCCAGGACCCTGGGATCATGACCCGAGCCGAAGGCAGAGGCTTTAACCCACTGAGCCACCCAGGTGTCCCCATACTGTATTTTTTAAGGGACAATATGTAAAATCTTACTTTGATATATTTTATTTTTGTATTCACATTTACGTTGTCACTATTTAGAGCCTTTTGCATTTCACACATAGAGCCTTGCCTCTACTCCTTCTCTAGTCCTAACCTCATCAGATCTTTCCTTCATGTTCTATACCAGATGATGCTTTATAAAACATAGTATCCTATAGCTCTAATTTTAAAAATCACATTATTCTTAAAATACTACCCAAGCCTATAATGGCCTAGACTTGTATTCATCTATCTGGTTAATGCCTTCAATTTTATCCTCTATAACCTCTTTTTTTTTTTTTGAGATTTTATTTATTTGAGAGAGAAAGAGAGAGAACATGAGCAAGGAAAGGGACAGAGGGAGAGAGAGAAGCAGACACACTTCTGAGCAGGGAGCCTGATGCAGAGCTCAGTCCCAGGATTCTGGGATCATGACCGGAGCCAAATGTAGAGGCTTAACTGACTGAGCCACTCAGGCATCCCTCCTCTATAACCTCTTGATTTGAGGAAGAGGCAGAAGAGAAAAAGGAAGACCACATGCCATGTTTCCAAGTATTTAAATGATGTAAATTAAGCCATATAATAAATATACTTTATTTCTACTTTGAAATGGTTTCAAATCAGTTAAATTGAAAAATGAGTACAAAGCTATGTTTTTTATAAAACTTAAAATGGGACATATATTAAGGTTGACTAAGTATTATTTTATATATTTCTAGGTGTACTGATGATGGGGTACAGAGTTCTGGAGTTACAATTATTACATAATTATTTTTATAAAGTTTACTGTGCTTAGGGTGCCTCGGTGGCTCAGTTGGTGCATGTCTGTCTTCGGCTCAGGTCATAATCCTGTGGTGGTGGGACTGAGCCCTGATTCAGGCTCCCTGCTCATTTGGGAGTCTCCTTCTCCTTCTGCCCGTCCCCCTGTGCTAGTGCTCACTTGTTCTCGTACTCTCTCTCAAATAAACAAATAGATAAATAAATAAAATCCTAAAAATGTTTACTGTGTTTATTTCAGCAGATTACTAATTTAATTACCATAAAATATTTTCATAATTTGTGTGAGTAGAAAGTAATACTCTAAAGTTGTGCTGTTTGATTCCATAGCCACAAATCACACATGATTATTCAAGTTAAAATTAATTAAAACTGAAGTGTAGTTATTTATACACTTTAGTCATATGAACGGCTTAATAGCCACATGTCCCTGGTAGGTAATGTATTGGATGAGGTGGGTAGAAAATATTTCCATCATGATAGAACATTTTAATGAAGAGCATTGATCTAAAAGATTAAGAAATTAAACATTTTATGGAGAGTTCACATAATGTGAACATAGAGTAAGTTGGGGGAAATTAGAGGGGAGACAAACCATAAGAGACTGGACTGTGAGAAACAAACTGAGGGTTTTGGAGGAGAGGGGGGTGGGAGGGTGGGTGAGCCTGGTGGTGGGTATTAAGGAGGGCACGGACTGCATAGAGCCCTGGGTGTGGTGCATAAACAATGAATTCTGGAACACTGAAAAGAAATAAAATAACATGGGAAAAAATTAGAATTAAATAGAAAAACTTAACAAAAATTACTTTTTATATGCATTTTTATAAAAGGTTGTCTTTATTTCAAAAAGTAATCATACTCATTAAAAATCAGAAGACACAGTGATTTGAGGTGGAGCACAAGATCATGAACTCACCTGCTCTCGTGAACACACCAGACTTAGAGCTACATATGGATCATTTGAGAACTAGATAACTATATTCCACAACGAAAGATAAAAGGGTTACATTGACATAGGTAGGTAAGGTAGAGACATAGTCTCTCCAAAACCCCACCCCTGACCCAGGGGCTCACAGTAGGGAGAATCTCAATAGTCTTCTTATTTCTCAGGAGCTAGGACTTGGTGTCCTGTACCAGGCACCCCAACCCTTGGGTCTGGCTTAGAAAACTAACCGGGCTAATGTCCAAGGGACCCAAAGTGCTCTAGGAAACTGAAAATTTCCTTTAAAAGAGCTCATGTGCTGTCTCTTTCACCTGGGGACTCAGTGCAAAAAGCACAAGTTGCAAAATGCCTCGATTGCATACAAGTGAGATTCTTTTGCTGGTTCAAGGAATCAGCTAGTGTGCAGGGGACAGATGGGTCATTCTCTACATTGGCAGAGGTCATTTGTGTGCTTTCCACCTTACCTAGCAAGGCAAGCAGAAAAGCTTGGGTGTGTGGCACCTTCCTACTGCATTGCTGAGGCTTCAGAGAGCATGGCAGTTGCAAAGATTCCACGCTCCCTGGATGAGGCTGGCAAATGAGAGTGGTCGCAGCATTCTTCTGTGCTCATCCTGAGCCTGTGTGCACAGGCAGAGAGGGCACTCTCCTGCAGCATTGCTGCCGAAGTCCATGGGCTTCTACCCTCTCCTTCCCGTCTTCTGGAGCTACTGACTGTGCTCTGTCCCCTACACTTTACAACTACCCTGCTAAAGCCCCTGGGTGCAGGCAGACCACATAAGGAAAACACTTTGTTTGCCTGTGCCTGGTGGTCCTTAGCTCCAAGGGACTATAACAATCAAAAAGACCACTTTTGGAAGATCACAACCCCCAGGGTACTGCATAGATACCGAATGGAAGCAGAGAAGTGTCTTAGTGCACCTCCCTGGCCATGCTACAGCTTAACAAGACCTTTCAGAAATGACCTTATACACTTGTCTAGAGTCCAAATTCTCACACCTATCTCCCCGGGACTACCTCGACATCTCCCAGTTGGGAGGCTACTACTGTTCATGATTGTGATCTTAAAGTTAAGATGGGTTATATTTGCTTTCTTTAAAAGCTGTGGCCTCAGGGCCCGACTGCCACCAGCCTGAAAGTAGGCACTAAATGAGATGCTTCCTATTGGATCACTGATAGGTCTTGGCACACCTTCAATGGCTCCTTACTGAGAATAAATTAGGTGGTTTAGATGTTCACAAATGTTCAAGAAATAACCAAGAGCCTAGGGCAAGGGTGAAGGAGAAGGATCCAAGGCCACAACCTGAAGATTGGGAAAGGAAGCAGTTTCGCTTGAGATCTAGAGAAATAAAGTGAAGTAAAATGAGAAACCAGAGAAGTATGTTTTTAACAAAAGAGGAAGACAGAACCTCAGAAAAAGAGCTTAATTTGAAAGATAAGCAATCTCTTGATCAAGAGTTCAAAGTAATGGTCACAAAGATGCTTACCAAGCTCCTGCAAACTGGATCAACTCAATGAGAACTTCAACAAAGCCTTAGAATATACAGGTAAGTACCAAACAGCAGTGACAGAACAGAATAATATAACTACAGAATATACCAGAAGGGTTCAACAGCGGACTGTATGAAACAGATCAGTGAACTGATAGACAAAGCAATAGAACCTATGCAGACCCAGAAGCAAAAAGAAAAAAGAAATAAAAATAAAGATAATTTAAGGGACCTGTGTGACAACATCAAGCAAAATAATACTCACATTGTAGGGGTCCCAGAAGGAGAAGAGCCAGATAATTACTGATAAAGGCAATAAAACTAGAAGTTCTGGAAGCTTGAGTTCCAAAAAAGAATTCCAAAAAAGATGAACCCAACGAGCTCCACACCAAGAAATGTAATTAAAATGTCAACATTCACAGATAAAAGAGGTCTTAAAAGCAAGAGGAAGCCAAATTGTTAAGTATAAAGGAAGCCGCATAAGAATATCAGTGGAATTATCAGCAGAAACTTTGCAGGCCAGAAGGGAGTGACATGACCTGTCGCGAGTGCTGAAAGGAAAAAACTTTAAACCAAGAGGACTCTACTTGGCAAGGTTATCATTCAGAATGGAAGAAGAGAGAGAATTTTTTAAACAGGCAAAAGCTAATGAGGTTCATCACCACTAACCAGCCTTATAAAGAACATTACAGGGACTTCTTTGAGCTGTAAAGAAAGGGTACTAACAACAACAACAACAACAACGACAACAACAACAACAAAAAAAACAAAACAGAAAAAAGCAAAAATCTGACTGGAAGAGCTAAAGTAAGGGTAGTGGATTAATTTATAAAGGTATGAATTTTAAAAGACAAAAGTTGTAAAATTAACTGCAGCTATAATCTGATCAGTGAAGTTCTACATAAAATAAAAGATATAAAGTTGACTGAGCATCTGACTCTGTTTTGGCTCCGATCATACCTCAGGGTCATGAGATCAAGACACTCAGCCTGGAGTCTGCTTAAAATTTTCCCTCTCTCTCAGCCCCTCCCTCCCCTTGTGTGCTCTCTATTTCTCTCAAAATACGTAAAATCTTTAAAAAAAAACAAACCTTTAAACTGTAGAGGGTTTATTAAAATGTAGAATTTTGGAATGTGTTTACAATTAAAATCAATTTAAAATAGACTTATATACATAGGATGATATGTGATCCTCACAATAACTCCAAGGTAAAAGCTTATAGTAAATACCCAAAAGAAATTGAGAAAAGAATCAAAACACTACACTAAACAAAGCCCCCATACACAAAGGAAGGTTGAGAAGAAGAGTGGGTAGGATCTGCAAAAACAGACTGTAAAACCATCAACAGAATGGTAAAGAGATAACTATAAATAGTTATTTTATTTTAAATGTAAATGGACTGTATTCTTCAAAGAACCAGTGACTGAACAGTTAAAGAAAAACAAAATCAGTAGACATGTTGCTATAATGCCTACAAGAGAAGGATTTAGAAATAATGACACACAGACTATAGATGGAATAAGGGATTCTTTGCAGATAGAAATGAAAAGGCTGGTGTGGTTTTACTCATATCAGATGAAATAGACTTTAAAGACTAATAAAGACAAGGGGGTACTTCATAATAAAGGGGTCAGTCTCAAGCAGATGGAATGTTTGTACAGTCATGCAATAGAGGAAGATCTAAATACATAAACATTAACAGACCTGAAGGGAGAAGTGCATGTAATAGTGGGACATTTTTACTATTCCATTTTTCAAATTAATTTATTTTTTAAAATGATTTTGTGTATTTCAGAGAGAGTGAGAGAGAGCAGAAAGGGGAGAGGGTCAGAGGGAAAAACAGACTCCCCTCTGAGCAGGGAGCCTGGTGTGGGACTTGATCCCAGAACTCCGGGATCATGACCCAAGCTGAAGGCAGTCGCCCAACCAACTGAGCACCCAGGCTCCACCCCACTACCCCATTCTCATCAAAGTGCTGATGAGATAGAAAATCAGTAATGAAACTACAGATTTGAACAACGCTAAAGCGAATGGGCCTAACAAAAACAGTTCTGTCCAACTGCAGGGCACATGAACCACAATGACATAACACCTCACAACTATTTGAATGGCTATTAAAAAGATGAGAAATAACGAGTGTTGAGGAGGATGTAGAAAAAAGCCATTCGTCGCTCACCCTGTCAGTGGGATTGTAAATCGGTGTAGGCACTGTGGAAAACAGTATGGAGGTTTCTCAAAAAAAACTAGAGAACTGCCCTATGATCCAGGAATCCCACTCCTGGGTGTCTAGCTGAAGAAGACAAAAGTACTAATCTGAAGATACATGTGTCTCTATGTTCATGCAGCATTATTTACAATATCTAAGATAGGATACAACTTAAGTGTCCATTAGTAGATGAATGGATAAAGATGTGTATATGCACCTACACTACAATGGGATACTCCTCAGCTATAAAACCATGAAATCTGGCCTTCAGTGATAGCTTGAATGACCTTTGAGGGTTTTATATGCTAAGTGAAGTAAGTCAGAGAGACAAGTACTATATGATTTCACTTATATGTGGAGTCAAAAATAAATAAATAAATAAACCACACAAAATAAAATAAAACCTAGACTCACAGGTACAGATAATAGGTTAGTGGTTGCCAGGGGGTAGCGAGGTTAGGGGGGCAAAATGGAGGTAGAAACTCCAGTTTTAAAATAAGACATGGAAGATGTAAGATACAGTGTGGAGAATATGGTCAATCCTGAATTTTGCATAGTGACAGATGGTAAATAGTCTTACTAGGGTGATCATTTTGCAGCACATACAAAGGTCAAAAAAAAGGTCACTGTTCTGTACAACTGAAAATGATACTGTATGTCAATTATACATATTGGTATGGTGAAATATCAAGACAATACAATTTGCAAGTATTGGAAGTAATTTTAAATTTATTTAAAGTTCAGGTTTTTTTTGTTGTTTTTTTTTTAAAGATTTTATTTATTTATTTGACAGAGAGAGCTCACAAGTAGACGGAGAGGCAGGCAGAGAGAGAGAGAGAGAGAATGAGAGAGAGAGAGGGAAGCAGGCCCCCTGCTGAGCAGAGAGCCCGATGCGGGACTCGATCCCAGGACCCTGAGATCATGACCTGAGCCGAAGGCAGCGGCTTAACCCACTGAGCCACCCAGGCGCCCTAAAGTTCAGTTTTTAACTTAATTTTTAAGATTATGATTAACGAATACACAAAATAAGTCTTTTGAAATTCTAGTGTTTAGTGTCTACTTGCCAATGTAAATCATGTTGGGTCTTAGACCACATATGTACAAATTTAAAAGTAACAGACTTTGTAATACGGTAAAATACTCCTTAGCTGCCATTTGCGACTATGGAAAATCCTATTGTAATTCATAGGTACCTCTCAACCCGTAAGTTGAAACATTAAAGGAAGCAGAAAATGGATACTTGGAACTAGTACTAGGAGGTTGTATTTCAATAGGCATAACATGCTTGGTTTTGTGCTGATGGACATAATTTAAGATGTAAATTAATCTCTTTAATGTTTCTGCCCTTCAAATTCCTCCCAAACTCTAAAGCAATATTTATCTTTCACCCTGGCAGTGACCCAAATTTTAAACCTTTATGGCATTGGGATGTAGTAAACTTCTAATTTTTTTTTTTTATTGTGAACAAGATCTGGGGAAGGGTTTCCCTGTTTGATGGAAGGGAACAGATGTTTGGGGTGTGTAAGTTTTTCTGTTAGTACAGAGCATTAAACCCAGAGGAAACACAGCCTCCCAGGTGTGATATAACAACTTTATTATATGTCTTGTGGGGTCTTCTTTTTTTTTTTTTTTAAAGAGTTTACTCATCTATTTGACAGACAGAGATCACAAGTAGGCAGAGACACGGGCAGAGAGAAGGAAGCAGGTCCCCTGCCGAGCAGAGAGCCCGATGCGGGGCTCAATGCAGGGCTCGATCCCAGGACCCTGAGACCATGACCTGAGCCGAAGGCAGAGGATCAACCCACTGAGCCACACAAGTGCCCCTTGTGGGGTCTTCTAAAGCACCAGGGTAGCTAGTGTTTTCTCTCCCTTAGATCGAAGGGTGCTAACTGCACTACAAACCTCTCAATAGAAGCATACTGTGATCTTTGCACTTAATTTTTTTTTGAATTTTAGGCTTCTCTGCTTAGGAAATTATAGTTTTAATCTAAACTTCAAAATATTGTTTTTTTTTTAATTTTTTATTTTTTATAAACATATATTTTTATCCCCAGGGGTACAGGTCTGTGAATCGCCAGGTTTACACACTTCACAGCACTCACCAAAGCACATACCCTCCCCAATGTCCATAACCCCACCCCCCTTCTCCCAACCCCCCTCCCCCCAGCAACCCTCAGTTTGTTTTGTGAAATCTTGCCATTTGCGACAACATGGATGGAACTAGAGCGTATCATGCTTAGCGAAATAAGTCAAGTGGAGAAAGACAACTATCATATGATCTCCCTGATATAAGGAAGTGGTGATGCAACATGGGGGCTTAAGTGGGTAGGAGAAGAATCAATGAAACAAGATGGGATGGGGAGGGAGACAAACCATAAGTGACTCTTAATCTCACAAAATATTGTTTTTCAAGGTCCAATAAAAACAACAACATTGGTAAAAAAAAACCTTCCTAGGTTAATCCTTACCAGAAGTAATCAATCCTTCTGAATTCATGGGCCATTTATTCCTCTGTCTTAACTGAAGTTTCCTAGGACTTCTCTTCGGCCAGGAGCAGTCTAAAGTAGCAGGATTTTCAGAACTTGCCTAACTGCCTTCAATAAGGGGACTTGTGCTTTTTTTTTTTTCTTTTATTTTGTTTTTTGTATATTTCCTGTAATTAAAGCATCAATGCAAGAGGTTTAAGGAAAAGAAAAAAATCTTAAATCCCTGGGAGTTATACCTTTTATTATAGTAATTGATGTATGCATATGTATACACTCCATCATGTACTAGATTGCTACACTCATTCGGGAGAGAACAATGATGTAGCATCATTTCTTTGCTTAAATAGATATATATTCTTTATGGAATAATAACTTTCTCTTTCCAGCAGTCATGGTCTCACCCATATTCACAATCAAACAATTTCTATTAGGTCTGTATGACCTGCTAAAGATAGTAATAAAGTGGATGAGAATAGAATCATGCGTTCTGAGTCACAAAGTCATCCAAATCACATTGTGGGCTTTGATGTCTCTTCAAAGGGAGTCTTGGAGCCCAAAGAGAATGATTGGGAGGGGCGTTAGTGATAAGTCTGGGAGAACATTTTACAAGTACATGTTCTGACAAGGTAGATTCAGACTATGTTAAAAGGTCATAGCAGGGTTCCAGCATTACCTTGGTATCTGGCCAGCAGCCCATGCTGAGACTCCTCTCAACTTCACACTGATGTAACTATTGTATCAGGGAGAAAAAAACCACACACACACACACACACACACACAAAGGGAAAATAAGAAAACTCAGCACTAGTACCAACAGTCAAGTTATTGCCACAACCCTAGCTTTAAAAAATCAATCCTTTTCTTTTAATCCCTCTGAGTGCATTGGTTTTAAGTTTCAGTGTAATCAATTATCTTTTTAATAGTCTGTAATGATGTATACCTTGTTCTTAAATATTTCTTAGCCTCGTTCTCTTCCCAAGCAAGGTGAAATACCCCTTGTGAGGAGGCTTGCCAAGTGAATACCACAGACCCAGTTAAATTTAAATCTGAGATAACCAATGGATATATTTGTACTATTAGTAAGTGTCCAATATTTCATGGGTCTAAAAACTGCATTGTTCATCTGAAATTAAAATTTGGCTGAGTGTCTTGTATTTTAACTTGTTATATTGGGCAGTCCCAAGTGTGAATTTAGATGGTGTTTTTTCCTTTCTTTCACTTCATACCTCTGTCAGCCTGGTTAATTAATTTATATATATATATATATAAAACATATATTATATATGTTATATAATGTATAATATATATATTTAGACATACATGCATATATATTTATGTATTTTTTAAGTATTTGTTTTTAGAGAAAGACAGATTGGGTGTTCAGGTGGGGTGAGGAGCAGAGGCAAAGGGAAAAAGAGAGAGAATCTCAAGCATATACCCCACAATTACGGAGTCCTAGATGGTGCTGGATTCCTCAACCCACAAGATCATGCCTGAGCAAAAACCAAGAGTTGGCTGCCTAACACACTGAGCCACCCAGGTGCCCCAGATTAGTACCTATTTTCAAGTTTGAGAGCTAAAGTAGGTTTTTTTTTTTTTTTTTTCCTTCTAACACAGAGACCTAAAAACCTGGCTTTGTATTTGAACCTCAAGAAAAGCTTCAAAATAATGTTCATGCCCAGGAAATGCCTTGGTCTGGAATGAGGTCCAGGTATCCCCCCAAGGGGGAGGGATGACAAAGGCTTATAATCTCTATATACTCCATAGTTGAGGTGAGCTGACAATAGAAAACCATTGATGAAGGCACCTTCTCAGAATACAGATTATTCCTTTTTAGGATGGGTAAAGAGAGCAAACACTCTTTTCATGGATCTAAACAGATATAATAACCTCAACACAGGCCCTTAGCTAGTTTGCACTGACCTCTTTATAAGGTGAATTGTGTGGAGGCAGTGAAAGCTGGACACAGGCATCATAGTCACCAGGAAGCTGGCCGGTATGTACCTGATGGACTGCTCCAGCTCACAAAGGATGGCACAATATTTAGTCCACAGGAAAAAAATAATTTACTAATCCTTTCAAAAGTACAACTAAAAGCGCTCTTTGACTTCAAACACAATACGGATGTCAAAATTTAAAAGCTCCATTATCATTAAATTGCATCAGTCCATTTTATATATGTACAGACTTTTGTTTCATTACTAAACGTTCTTGTGATTCCAAAAGTAAAGTATTTTTTCTGAAGTTGTATTGGTTCTAGGTATCCTTGACCTTTGTCACTCAAACTACTCAACAACCAACCGCCCACCTCACCCCACTGTTAGACAAGCAGAATCTCAGGTCCTACAGCAGACCTGGGAATCCAAATCATTTTTACCAAGATCACCAGGTGATTTGTGTATAAATTAAAGTCTGAGAATCATTGATCTCAACCCTGGGGAAAGAGATTTAACTGATAATTCAAAAAGAATTGAAGCATATGAAAAATATTAGTGATCAGATACCAATTAATGGAAGAGTAGCAAATTACTTTGTCCAGTCTTTAAGTTATATTAATAAGTTAATTCATTGGGCACCTGGGTGGCTCAGTAGGTAAAGGCCTCTGCCTTCAGCTCAGGTCATGATCCCAGGGTCCTGGGATTGGGCCCCACATTGGGCTCTCTGCTCAGCAGGGAGCCTGATTCCTCCTCTCTCTCTGCCTGCCTCTCTGCCTACTTGTGATCTCTGTTTGTCAAATAAATAAATAAAATCTTAAAAAAAAATAAGTTAATTCATTAACTAGTTTCATACTGGTCTGCTGAAGGTGCTGTGTAACAGACCATGCTCTGCATTTCTGAAACAACTAATTCTTTTTTTTTAATTTAATTAAAATTTTTTCCCAGTGTTCCAAGATTCATTGTTTATGTACCACACCCAGTGCTCCATGCAATATGTGCCCTTCTTAATACCCCCCACCAGGCTCACTGAAACCCTACTCCCCTCCCCTCCAAAACCCTCAGTTTCTTCCTCAGAGTCCACAGTCTCTCATGGTTTGTCTCCCACTCTGATTTCCCCCAACTCATTTCTCTCCATCTACTAATGTCCTCCGTGTTATTCCTTATGCTCCACAAGTAAGTGAGAGGATTTGATAACTGACTCTCTGTGCTTGACTAATTTCACTTGGCATAATCTTTTCCAGTCCCATCCATGTTGATACAAAAGTTGGGTATTCATCCTTTCTGATGGAGGCATAATATTCCATTGTATATATGGACCATATCTTCTTTATCCATTTGTCTGTTGAAGGGCATCTTGGTTGTTTCCACAGTTTGGCAACTGTGGCCATTGCTGCTCTGAACATTGGGGTACAGATGGCCCTTCTTTTCACTATATCTGTATGATTAGGGTAAATACCCAGTACTACAATTACAGGGTTATAAGGTAGCTCTATTTTTAATTTCTTAAGGAATTTCCACACTGTTTTCCAAAGTGGCTTCACCAACTTGCATTCCCACCAACAATGTAAGAGGGTTTCCCTTTCTCCACATCCTCTCCAACACATGTTGTTTACTCTCTTGTTAACTTTGGCCATTCTAACTGGTATAAGGTGGTATCTCAAGGTGATTTTAATATGAATCTCCCTGATGGCTAATGATGATGAACATTTTTTCATGTCTGATAGCCATTTGTATGTCTTCTTGGAGAAGTATCTGTTCATGTGTTCTGCCCATTTTTTGACATGATTATCTGTTTTGTGGGTATTGAGTTTGAGGAGTTCTTTATAGATCTTAGATATCACCCCTTTGTAGTGTCATTTGCGAATATCTTTTCCCATTCCGTGGGTTGCCTTTTTGTTGTATTGACTGTTTCCTTTGCTGTGCAGAAGCTTTTGATCTTGATGAAGTCCCAAAAGTTCATTTTCGCTCTTGTTTCCTTTGGCTTTGGAGATACGTCTTGAAAGAAGTTGCTGTGGCCGATGTCAAAGAGGTTACTGCCTATGTTCTCCTCTAGGATTTTGATAGATTCCTGCCTCACATTGAGGTCTTTTATCCATTTCGAGTTTACCTTTGTGTATGGTGTAAGAGAATGGTCGAGTTTCATTCTTCTATACATAGCTGTCCAATTTTTCCAGCACCATTTATTGAAGAGACTGTCTTTTTTCCACTGGATATTTTTTCCTGCTTTGTTGAAGATTATTTGACCATAGAGTTTCAGGTCCATATCTGGGCTTTCTACTCTGTTCCACTGGCCTATGTGTCTGTTTTTGGGTCAGCACCATGCTGTCTTGGTGATCACAGCTTTGGAGTAAAGCTCGAAATCAGGCAAAGTGATGCCCCCAGTTTTGTTTTTCTTTTTTCAACATTTCCTTAACAATTCAGGGTCTCTTCTGGTGGAACAACTAATTCTTAAAAATTTCTGGGTGTTTGATTTTTTTTTTCATCAAGCATTGAAATCCTTAAGAAGCAGTGTGTCTGTTCTTTGCCAAAAATCAAGTTGATTTATAGAAATTTATACTAAATAAATGTATACCAAATAAATAACCATGGTTGTTTACTGAGAGATGGCATTCAAGGTAATTAGCAAAAGTCAATCTTTAACAATCAAGTTTAATAACCAAAATATGGACATTCTTCAAAAAAAATTATAATCTCTCTTTGTGGGCAGAACTTAATGGAACCATTGTCCCGACTTATCAAAGTAATGTGAAGTTATATTTGCATTATATTGTAAATATTTTTATTGAAATTCACAAAGGGACAAAATTTGGAACGAATTAAATGTTTCAGACTTAGATACTTAGAGTAAATACCAGAATATACATTCTGGGAGTTTATGGATTTTTATTTCTTCTTTAGACATCTTGAGATTATTTTGATTTTTAGTAATCAAAAGTAATAAACCATTACCTTTCTATGTATCTAATTTTATCTATATAATTATTAACTTTTTATATATATTAAATGCTTGATAAGATAAATGTTAATATACTACATATTTTCAAACTACAATAGTAAGAGAGATCCACAAATAGGTTTAAAAGCTTATATGTTTGTATATGAAAAAGACAGTAAAGAGAGAAGTAGTTTGGAGGTAAGGAAAGAATACCAGTTTTTTTGGTCATAGGAACAAGCCCTAATAGTTGAGATCTGCTATTTCCTCCAAGCCTAAACATCTTTAAGTTTTCTAGTTCTTCCCTCCCCCATTTTTTTATATAAAAGACTTTACATGCTTTTCAAAGCATATAATATGATTAGCTTCATATTCATGAAATAAAGCGAAAGATATATTTACCCATGTTGTAAAAAGTGAATGGAAAAAAAAAGAAACCAAGCCATTTGAAAGAAAACTTTAACTGCATTTAGTTTAGTAGAAAAAAGTGTATGTTGCTTAGTATCAAAAATAATGCTTCCCTTAATGTTCTGTGTTAGTTCTATGTTCTCCTATTCGGCCTATAAAATTCTCTATCCAATGATTATAGCAGCAATGTCCACAATAGCCAAACTATGGAAAGAGCCTAGATGTCCATCAACAGATGAATGGATAAAGAAGAAGTGGTATATATACACAATGGAATACTATGCAGCCATCAAAATGAAACAACATGGATGGAACTAAAGGGTATTATGCTAAATGAAATAAGTCAATTAGAGAAAGAAAATTAGCATATGATCTTGCTGATATGTGGAATTTGAGAAAGAAGGCAGAAGATCATGGGGGAACAGAGGAAAAAAATGAAATAAGACGAAACCAGAGAGGGAGAGAAATCATAAGAAACTCTTAATCTCAGGAAATAAACTGCGGGTTGCTGGAGGCGAGGTGAGTGGAAGGGATGGGATGGTTGGATGATAGACATTGGGGAAGGTATATGCTATGGTGAGTGCTGTGAATTGTGTTAAGACTGATGAATCACAGACCTGTACCCCGAAACAAATAATACATTATATGTTAATTAAAAAAATAAATAAAAATGGGGAAAAATTATCCAACCACGTTAATACTGCCTTGGTCTCAAAAAGAGACGTAAGAGTAATTCTCTAAAAGTCTGTGGCTGGGGTGCCTGAGTGGCTCAGTCAGTCAAGTGTATGCCTTCTGCTTAGGTCATGATCCTGGGGTCCTGGGATCGAGCCCCACATTAAGCCCCACATCAGGCTCCCTGCTCAGCAGAGAGTCTGCTTCTCTTTCCCCCTCTGTCTGCTGCTCCCCCTGCTTGTACTCTCTCTCTGTCAAATAAATAAACAAAATCTTGAAAAAAAAAAAAAAGTTTGTGGCTGTATGAAGGATTGCTATCTGCCCTTTATCTACAGGCAAAACTCTTGATTTCTATCTGGGTATACAGTGAACCAATTATATTTTGCCCCTTCTATTACAGTTAAGTGTGGCCATGTGACCAAATGCTGAGCAGTGCAATGTATTCTAGAGTTGTATGAAAAAAATTCTATGAGGTTTCTTAGAACGTGCTTCTTCAAAGGAGGAATCCTCCTTTTTCTTCTTCTGTTTAGCTGGAAGGGAGGTACGATGTTGGTGTTCAAGTGGCCATGTGACCACAGTGAGGAAGTGACACATAAGAACGGTATAAAAACAAAGTCATCTTCTGCAACTGCTATGAATCTTTGGAATAACTAGTCTAGGCTACTATTTAATAAAGTTAAAAATAAACTTCTGTCTGGTTTAACCCACTTCTAGTTTGGATTCTTCATCCAGCCTAACTTGGCCTGATAGAGTGACCTTTCCGATTACCAGCCCCTGCTGAAAGGACATAGAAAGCAGCATTGACTACTCTCTAGAAACTTCTTTTAGTCTTGGGAAGCTTATTTGTCCCATTCCAATGGTCCTTCTATTAGTGTTCACTACTAGTATTTTTACCTCTTCATAACTCAACTGTAGCTCCTCTGGAAACAGGATTAGACAGATTGTGTCTGAACAGAGTAACAGAGCAAAAAGCATTTTGCAATTTGCTGATACGGCTTTCCTTCTAGTTTAAAAGGAAGTCTCTATTAGAGGGTGAAAACAGCTATGGTTCAAGACAATGCTTTTTACAAGACTTTATCCACATCCAGCGCTGTTCATTTATGCAGTACCTACCGTGATAATAAATGATATCAGTAAAACTAAAACAGGATAGTTCAAATTCCTGAGTAGGGAAAATAATAGTCACTTGAATTCTGCAACATGTGATGTTCACTTAAATGATTTAACACTTCAGTAAATTACCTGCTTAGAAAATATACTTGAATCTATTAAATGCTGGTCTCTAAAACTGATTGAGGCTTTGGTTGTTAGGAAAATATGGAAGTATTGTGCCCTTTGAACCATTTATATTTAAGAATTCCATAATTTTACTTCTATGATTTCCTTTATTAAATCAATGTTTAACTGATACTATTCTAGAAAAAGCTAGGTCAGTCTGAAAGAGAAATACCTAATCTTGCATCATGATAATGAAATAATGGAGGCAGGTGGGTTATATTAGTATTGTCGTCTGAAATACATATATTCACCTTAATGAGAAAACACTTACCAGATTATTCCTGATTCTTGGAAATGGAGAGTTGGTCTGTTTTTGTACTTAGAAAAACCATCTACATCATTATTCTACCCTATAGTGCCTTAGAGTTTTAGATAAAAATAAGATGAGTGTTCAGTTATTTCAGTTATCTCTTTCTAAAATGAACTCAGTAAAGGGAAGAGAGAAAGACATTGAAATAATAAATCTTCATGGAAAGCATACAGTTTTGGCTTTGAGCTGTAGATGCACACTTGTAGGTGTAAAATGACACCTATTTCATTGCAACGATGTAAGAATGAGTAAATACTAATGTTATTGGCCATTGATTAGCAAACGTATTTAGTTGTTTAGCCACTAAAGAAGAAATCCATATTTGCTTTACTATACCCCTTACAACAAACACATACTAACGAGCAATTCATATCCTATATTCTTTAGTCCCCAAGGAGCCTTTTTGAATCTTGCTTTTAGATAACAGTCACAGAGACTCACAGCTGTTATGCAGTCTATGGATCCCCAGGGACATATGTTTGTTGGCAGTGCTTGCTTTATATACGGTGGATAAAACGCTGTATTTTTCACCAGCTCTTCCTTTTGTGAAAAGGATCGGGAGAAGGTAAAAAGTACAAATGAACTATTTTTTTAAGCATGGTGAATTTTCATTTAATAATATAGCTCTTCTCCCAAAGATTTAAAAAGGAGCTATGAATGGCAGCCCTTCCCTATTTATTTAGCAGTAATCCTTCTGACAGACCCAGGGCTATCACACTGCATACTCCATCCCTATTGGCTGTACTAGTTACAGATGATTATTTAAATTGACATCCAACATACTCTAATAGAATTAAGTCTGATCAGTGCAGAGATTGTCTACAAAACTCACAACTTGATTCAGAGAACAAGATGTTCAGTTACAGGAGATGGAACATTCAGACTACTATGATATTCACTAATGCTCTGTTTAATGGAGAACTAATGATTTATAATGTTATTTTTAAATTAAAAAATATTTATTAGGGGGCTACTGGGTGGCTCAGTGGGTTAAAGCCTCTGCCTTAGGCTCAGGTCATGATCCCAGGGTCTTAGGATCGAGCCCCGCATCAGGCTCTCTGCTCAGCAGGGAGCCTGCTTCCCCCCCCCACCCCACCCTCTGCCTGCCTCTCTGCCTGCTTGTGATCTCTGTCTGTCAAATAAATAAATAAACAAACAAACAAATAAATAAATTTATTAGAGTACATCATGTTTCTTACATAAAAATCAGCCTGTGGCATGAGGAAAAAATTGAGGGAAAATTCATAGAAAATAAACCCTCCAAGATCATCACTGTAGTCAATGTGGGACAATTTTTTCCACACACGCACATATATAGTTCAATGATTATGGGATCTGATACTGTTTTGTCAGATACCATATATTATTTATATTACTAAATATTTATACAAAGTGTAATTTAAATGACTACCAGTAATGATGCTGGCTGAGACCCTGTGGGCAAGAAAAAGTGTTCAAAACCCAGAATAGATGTTTATACCTGAATGAATATACCCCTGGTTCTTTCAGGAGTCTCTTTGAGGAATACTGTCATACCAGAGGCTCATTGTTTTTTTCTCTTGCTGGCATTCAAAGGCACAAACAGGTTAGCTTGAGTAAGTACAGGGCCTGCTTTTGAGCCCCACTACCCATCCCCCATCTCTGCTTGCCATGACCACTCCATTGGTGTTCCTGTCCTGACAGTTCTGGGATGGCCAGTGTTGAAGGTTGGCTAATAGCAGCTGGCTAAATTATTTTGTCTATTTGATTATTTAGTGCCATATGAATGGAGGATGCTTTCTGTAGGGCAGTAACAAGTGATACAAAGATAGTCTCTAGTTCCCATTTTCCTCTCCATCCACATGCCATTATTCCAGACTTTCTTGTCTTTAGTCTCTCAGTGTTTCTCCTTCTAGGACCTTGATCATCAGCTGGTAAGGCCATTTGCCACCAGCTGTGAATACATGTGGCCACTTCTTGCTTGACATAGTGAATGACTCTAAGTTCTACTCTTTGAGAAGATTTTTCATCCCCACTCTTACATTCCTGAGAGTTCCTTTAGTATAGCCATTCTCCCTTTCCATATTTGCCCCGTATTCTTAGCTGACATCTATAGAATAAGCCCCGTTTTTTCTTATTTCAAGTCATTCAAGACCTCATATATAGAGATAGTTATGAACTCAGAAAAGAACAAGGTGGCAGCAGTGGTGGGTGACATAGGAAATAGACCTACTTGCTTAATTATTTTCTGGGGGTAGGATGAGAACAGTGTGAACTCAGCTCACAAGCCGTGGTGGAGCCCAGAAGAGCTTACAGTTGGAGACTGCTAACCACTGTCCTTGAGGCTGGCCAGATACTCTTTTCATACATGTAGGCTAATGTCACTTTTATTCCTTCCAACTACTTAATCAGTTTTCCAAACTCTAAATACTAATGTAATTTAATCACAATTAGAAATTAGATTGTGATTAGAGATCTTTTTTAATTTATGACAATATGGAATTTTCCAAATCAAGATGATGATAAGTCTCCATTTTACCAAATCTTTTGTCTTTCATAGTTTAAAATTTTTGTTCATGTAGACTATATTTCTAATTGGGCTTATTCCACTTACTGTTTCCATCCTCTTAAAGTATTTTTATTGGTTATTGATTTAAAGTAAGAAGTTACTTAATACTGGTTTACTCAAAGGGAAAGTTCATGAATTCTATTTATTTAACTTTTTGTTGTTTATCTTAGATTTTTCACATAATCAGATTTATAAAGAAAGGCATATTCAAATAACATCTAATTGTTTAATGAATGCAATAAACCTGAACTGATCATAGTGGTTGTTTACATATATAAAATTACATAGATATTTTTTCTCCTTTATAAAAGTACTAACCTCTCTGTCAATTTTATTGAACTGATCATAGTGGTGGTTTACATCTATAAAATTACATAGATATTTTTTCTCCTTTATAAAAGTACTTACTTCTCTATCAATTTTATATACAAGTTGTTACATATATCTTCTAAAACTGTATATCTTTATTTCTTCTTTTGGGAGTTTAGTTTTGCTGGAGACTGTCATCATTGGTTAAATTTTTCCAGTGCCTATTCCTAATAAATTCAGTATATTCAAGTTCCTAGGTTTCTGCAAGAAGCAAAAAGTTTTCATTAAACATATGTGTTATCTACAAATCCACATAAATTTTATAAACTGTTTTATAATATATACCTCTTTTTAATACTAACATAATAATATTTGTTTTTTCTTTTAGTTTGTTTCCTCTGAATACTCATATTCCTTGATATGTTATGATATGATAAGATAGTTATTCATGTCCGGAAAGCTACTGTCCCTCTAGAAAACTAATAGTATCCTTGTTGAGAAAGCTTGGTTCAATTCGGAGATCAGGCAACTATGTGAACCAAATGTTGTCTGCTGCTCATTTTTATATAATGTTTAATGGAACATAGTCACACCATTCATTACTTATGTCTATGACTGATTTCATCCTACAGTGAGAGAGTTGAGTAGTTCCTACAGAGATTCATTGGCCTGCAAAGCTTAAAAAATATTTATTCCATGGGTATTCACAGAAAATGTTTGCCAATCATGAATATATTGATTTATTTAAAAAATTATTTAATTTTAAAAAATATAGTGTTTCTGTTTTCTAATGAATTTATCTAATTATATCTTTATATTACCCTCCCTAATTTTCTTATTTTTATTGGAATATTGTTTTTCTAGCTTCTTGGAGTGAATTTATTTCACTTATTATGCTTTCTCAAGTCAACAAAATAAGATTCACGGTGCGTTTAATTTTTTCTTGAGTACAGATTTAGCTCCAATAGATTTTTTTGTTGCAGGATATTTTCTCATTTTGATCTATACAAAACAGTCTAAAATTTCTATTTTAATTTCTCTTTTATTCTGAAATATTTTTGGAAATGTGTTCTCCCCAGAATACTTTTATTTATTTACTTATTTTTATTATTTATTTATTTTTAAAGATTTATTTATTTGTCAGAAAGAGCACAAGCAGGGGGAGTGGCAGGCAGAGGGAGAAGCAGACTCCGCATTGAGCAGGGAGCCCAATGTTGGACTTGATTCCAGGACCCTGGGATCATGACTTGAGCCAAAGTCAGATGCTTAACTGACTAAGCCATTCACGTGTCCTCAAATACTTTTTTTTAATTTAAAGTTTTGCTGCTAATTTTTAGTTTTATTGAACTATGTTCCAACAGTGATAACTGTACAAAATGTATATTTGGAAATGTATAAGGGTTTTCCTTATGGCCTATGATAGCATTTTAGGAATATTCTAAGACTATTTGGCAAAACTTTTTGAAGTCTCTGGAAGGGACAAATTTTTATGTAGACCTATTCAGTTACTCTATTTGACTACTTTTATGGTGAAAGCCAGACAGATTTATGTTAAACATTGCTCAAACTAAAACTTGGCCTTGTGAAATGGCCTAAAAGACTTGTCAGACTGAATAGGATAACTTTATGGGATTAGGAGTGTGGAAAGAAAAGATAAAAATGAATTTCATAGATTTAACAGGACAAGTTCATATATTGCCAAATCCGTATTAAGACAAATAATGTCATGATGGCATGCTTATGGACACTTCCCTTTGTCTTCATAGAGTTTTAGCATCAGAACCTGCTGTTCGATTAGGGCACCAGTAGGTCAGGATAATCTAATTCTGATTACAGTATTCTTAGATTAATGGAAAACTTAGGTCCTAATAATAAACCTTGAACCTATCTTATAACCTTAAATACATTTGTACTGACCCTCTGATTCTTCCCTAATTGATTTAAATACAGGACAATGAGTTCAAAACCAGCAGTTAATTTAAATTTTTGACATAAATAAGGAATAGACCGGGGAACCAACTCTATCTTCCTTATTTCTTCTTTGTGCAAAATAAAAAGGCTGCTATTCTGCCTCTTGACCATAAATTGCTAATATTTATCGAGTCCAGATTTTGTAACGTAAGAGTCTTATGAGAAATTGGATAATCAGCTAAGGATAATTAATTACTTTTTGTTAACAAAGGAAAACTAAGATTTCATATAGGTACTCTGAAAAAATTTGTAACTTTTTTTTAAATTTAACTAAAATTTATTAAAAATTATAAGAATGTATTTATTTGTAAAATTTTAGCAACTATTCTGTGGTTTTTTAAGCATATTATGAACCTGTAACCTGAGAAAACCTACGTAGTTAATATTCTTTTTTTTTTTTTTTTGAAACAATAGTGTAGTTACACATTGGTAGTCATAGAATATGTATGCCATACCCAGGAATTACCTTGACAGGTCTGGCTTTTTTTTTTTTAATGAAATATAATCATTATCATATAGAATTTATGTCACAAAGGCAGACATTTATAAAAGTGAATCAAGAGATGTTTTTAGTTAAGGAAAAATGCAATCACAGATGCTGGAAATAAATTTTGTTCTTAAAATGCTTAATAGTAAGTTATTTTTTTCATATATTAACAGAGTTTGCAAGGATTGCTTCCATTTTAGAAAGGCTTTCAAATTCCCTTTCTTCAGGGTGTAAAGGGTTTAATCACCATTTACTTTTATTTGAAATCAGTGCATAATCTGTAGAATACGGAAAGGCAATTAAGAGGGGAAATATGCCAGAAATCAGTACAAACTGGCAATATTGCCAGTAGAAGACAGATGCAATGCAAAATATTTTTATTAAATTAAAAAAATGGAGAGTAGGATTTAAATTAAAAATCTATTAGGAAAACTGCCACAAGTCAACATTTGAAAAAAATAATTAGTTTTTAAGGGTGTCTAGCAGCATCTCAGCATTCTGCAGTAATGTATCTGTTTCTCCTAGAAAATACCAGCAGTAAATCACAGGGCCTTTGAGTGTCTATTCTTTAAATATTTAAAAGTGCTTTTTAAAAAAGAAAAGCAACATGGAGTATTTCTCACACTTCATGTGTTACAATTTATCGTGTTTCAGCACAACAGGCTTTTGAAGATAGGTTTTAACACTTGTTTTAATTTCAAAACATGACTGGCCAAAACGGTGGTCACTTTAATTTCTCTTTGTTTACACGAGTATGTTCAACAAGTCCCAGAGTTTATTAATGTTCTGTATTTTTCAATGTGCTTATTAGTTTTTTAAAGGAAAAAGAAAGACTAAACTTCAGTTGTTTAAAACATCTATCGGATCTTGGGGCACCTGGGTGGCTGAGGTTTGTTAAGCATCAGACTCTTGGTTTCAGCTCAGGTCACAATCTTGGGGTTGTGGGATCAAGCCCTGTGTTGGGCTCTGTGCTCTGCAGAGTCTGCTTGGCATTCTCTCTTGACCCCCACCCTACCCCTCCCCTGCTTCTATGTGTGCTCTATCTCTCTATCAAATAAATAAATAAAACCCTTAAAAAATAGCTATCACATCTGGGTAAGTTAAGTGACAACAAATTCCTAAACATCTCAAATACCAGAAATAATTTTTATTTTACTGGTTCCTTTACCTTTTATCCAGGCATTTGCAGTGTGGGCAAAATGAACTCTTAATTATCTCTATGATGCAAATTAATAGAAGGTTTCACCATAGGCGAGGAGCTAGGTTTATATTTTGAAAACCGAACATGTTACCTCAAACTTTAAGACTGATTTTTTGTCATGGTTGAGTAAATTTTTGTTCTGGTTTGCAGGGTGACTTGATAATGGGGCAACAATAAAAGGGCAAAGAGATGAAGAGGGGGAAAAAAAGACATTTATATTGTGAGGATTCACAGAGCCCTCAAAAGTATTTTTTTCTTAAATGGGAAAAGTTTTCTCTCTTACTTTCAAAGGATCATTGAAAATTTTATCATTTTACCAAATTGAAAGAAAAATATTACACAAGTCAGATTGGTTCACTACCACTAAAAAGCAAATAATCATGTGCTCTTTTATTTCATTTGAGACAAATTCTTTTAAATCTATGTATAGGAAGGAAATTCTTTGGTTGGATGATGTACTTCAGAGTGATGTCTGTAAATTTCTCTAAGGCATCTGGGTTTCATACATAATACATTGTAAAGTTGCTCTTTTGGTGAAATGGTTCTTTCAACGTTCTGTTTCTCTAATACATGGACTTATCTGATAGTGTCACTAGTTTGTGTGTGTGAATTGGCCTCATTAGGTAGAATCATCTTTGAGATTTTCAGATTCAGATCCAGGAATATGTGTTTAAAACTTGTCAGATCGGGGCGCCTGGGTGGCTCAGTTGGTTGAGCGACTGCCTTCGGCTCAGGTCATGATCCCGGGCTTCCAGGATCGAGTCCCGCATGGGGCTCCCGGCTCTTTGGGGAGTCTGCTTCTCCCTCTGACCTCCTCTCTCATGCTCTCTCTCACTCATTCTCTCATGAATAAATAAATTAAAAATGCTTTTAAAAAAAAAAAAAACTTGTCAGATCAAGAGATACCTCAGTACATGGAATATATATTTTAAATCAAGGCAATTTGCCAAGGATTTCAATTTTGAAGTGTATTTAACACATAGTCCTTACAGAATATGATTTTTTAAAAGATTTTATTTATTTATTTGACACAGAGAGACAGATCACAAGTAGAGAGCAGCAGGCAGAGACAGAGGAGAAGCAGGCTCCCTGCTGAGCAGAGAGCCCAATTCAGGGTTCGATCCCAGGACCCTGAGATCATGACCTGAGCCGAAGGCAGAGGTTTCAACCCACTGAGCCACCCAGGTGCCCCAACAGAATATAATTTTGAAAATACGTTGAGGACTTCCAGATACACAGTACTTAAGCATGACATACGACATTTCCATTTTTCTTTTTATGTTGTTGGATCTTACTCCACTTAACATTGTTGGCTTCACTCACTGAAAATCACTGAACATAGACAAAGGAGAAAAGAGAAAAAAAAAATTTAAATTTCGGAAGAAAATGTAAGGCCTTACCAATGCAGTTGCTGGGGATTATCACTCTAAGTTTTCTGAATGTAAAAGCATTGTAGTATGTGTTTAGGATTATGTGTGTGTGCATGCGTATATATTTATAAAGGTGGGGGCAAGAGAGGGGTGAAAGAACTGGGAATATTGAAAGTTATTCTGAATCTGATTAGAGATCAACAAGATGGTCATATGTGCTGGGTAATGGACATTGGGGAGGGCATGTGCTATGATGAGCACTGTGAATTATGTAAGTCTGACGATTCACAGACCTGTCCCCTGAAACAAGTAATACATTATACATTAATTTAAAAAAGGGGAGGGAGATGGTCATATGTGGAAATGAAGAGCCAAAGGATTATATCAAATTGAATCACTGAGAAGCATTTAGAATTCTTCATCGAATAATATCTAAGATCAGTTTTTACAGCAGGAAGAGCTTACCAGTGGTCATAGTTGCCCATTGCTACTCTCACAAATGACTACAAACTTAAGGGTTTAAAACAACACTTTTTTTTTTTCCTTCCAGTTCTTTAGGTCAAGTCCAGCAAGGGTCTCACAGGGCTAAAATGAAGATGTCATCAGGTCCCTCCCTGTTCCTTCTAGAGGATCAAGTGGAGAATCTGTTTCCTTGCTTTTTCCAGTTCCAGAGGCCACAGAGATTCTTTGGTTCATGGCCTCTTCACTGTCTTCAAAGCCATCCGTTCAGCATCTTTTCTACTCTCTGACCTTCTTCTGTCATTATACTTTTCCACGACTCTGTCCTTCCTTTGTGTTTGTTATAAGGACCCTTGCCATTACACTGGTCCCATTGAGGAAGTCCAGGATAACTTCCCTCATCCCAGTATCCTTACCTCAATTACATCTGCCAAATCTCTTTGGTAATGTAGTCACAGAGTCAGTCAGATAGGATGTGGACATTTTTGTGGGGGGACCTTATCCATACTACATATACCTCTGTGCCCCTTTTATTCTTTCATTGTATGCAAATATCATTCCTCACAATAGTCATTAGTCTTTATTTCTTACATTAGATTCCATGAGGACTAAGGATTTTGGAGTTTATTTTACCATTTATACCCCAGTATGTGGTGCTGGGCCCAGCATACAGCAAGTCAATATTTCTTGAATGGAAAACCAAAATATATCCAGATCCCAAATAGCCAAATTCCCAACCACAGGCTCGATCTATAACATCATAATGCCATTTTTTCACCTAGTATTACCATTTTATTACAAATATTACTCAGAATATAGTTCCCATAGATTGGTTTTACACTTAAACTGAATAAAATGCCCTTTATGCTTTACCATAACTTAGAAGTTGCTGCACACTCATATGTAATCCACATAAACTATCTTCCAGCTTAGATGATAGTTAAACTGGATCATGACCCATGATAGAGAATTTAGTCACTTGATCCCATTTTTTTTTAAAGATTTTATTTACTTATTTGACACAGAGAGAGAGAGATCACAAGTAGGCAGAGAGGCAGGCAGAGAGGAAGGGAAGCAGGCTCCCTGCTGAGCAGAGAGCCTGACGCTGGGCTCCATCCCAGGACCCTGGGATCATGACCTGAGCCAAAGGCAGAGGCTTTAACCCATTGAGCCACCCAGGCGCCCCACTTGATTCCATTTTTATTTCTTGTAGCTTACTATGGAAGGAGATAATACGCCATGTTAGAAAAATTATGATTTTCTTTTGTAAAACATGTTGAAAACTCTTGAAAAAAATGAATTGAAAGAAATGACTTTGTTATATGTTTTTAACCACTTAAGATGTATTAAAGTATGGAAAATAATGTATTTGGATCTATTTCAGGGTTTAGGGAAATGCACTCTTGTTAGATACCTGTAGCGAAGCAATTTTTATCTGAAAGAAGGTTAGTCCTAGAAGATTGAGATCCCTTTAACACAGAAAAAAATGAAAGCCTTCATCCACAGGTTGCCATGGTTTCAGTTGAGCAATGAAATTGGAAGGTCACCAATAAGTTTTGAGCATATTATTTTTTTTTACAAAAAGAAATCCTATCAATGTGATGTAAAATCCTAACAAGATTTAGAACGATACAGGCAGTTTGAAAATTACAAAACCATTAGTCAATACCATATTAAGCTGATTTATTACCCTCTAGTGCCATAGCCTTTTAGCTGCTGATGGGGATTCAGTTAAGAAATAAGATTATGACTCCTTTCTTGTGGTTTTCACACTCTTTTCTCAGAAAAATAAAGTAAATTAGACAATAAATCATTGTTCATATCACTCTCCAGTAGTACCAATTTAAGAGGTGGATAGTCAGGTTGAAAAAAATCCCCCACCCTCCGGGTATCTGAATTGTGTCCAGTCACTTCCAGGTAAATGATACAGAAGGGTCTGATTATAAGGAAGGAAACCCAATTTGAACTAGATTAAAGAACGAAAGAGAGTTTATTAGAAGGACAACATCTCCTAGATTACATTCTTACAGGTTTGGGATGGGACACCAATATGAAAATCCCAAGGAAGTTTTTAGCTCCCCCTTTGTGAGTTCCTACTTAGGTCACAGACCTCCCAACCCTCTGAATGGTTTATTTGATAACCAAGTAAAGAAAATCTGATGACTGATTTAAATTCATTCAATTACCTTCTTGCTCACCTCTCTGATAGGGATCAGAATAGTATTTGTTGGCAAGAAAGGGTGTAGTTGGTAGACTAATGCAACCCCCCAAAAGGAGTCGAAGCCCTAATCCCCAAGACCTGTGAATATATTTGTTTACATGGCAAAGGGGCATTAAGCTGGCAGATGAAATTAATCTCATGACCTTAAAATTGGGCAGTAATCCATGTGTGCCCAATGTAATTGCAAGGATCCTTGAAAGTGGAGAAGGGAGAAAGAAGAGAGACAGAAAGGAGGGCGATAGAAGGGCCAAAGAGGGGTTTATGATCCTGGCTTTGCAGGTTAAGGAAGGGAACCATGAGCCAAGGATAAGGGCAGCCTCTGGAAGATGGAAATGACAAGGGAACGGATTCTTGCGTAGAGCCTCCAGAAGGAATGAAACCCTGCCAACACCCTGATTGTAGACCTATGTTGACTTATTATGTGTGGAATATGGGACAATAAATTTGTGTTGTTATAAGCCATCCTGTGGTACTTTGTTACAGTAGCAATTGGGGACTAATATAAAGGGAAACATATGATCAAAGAGCACTTTCTTGAAGCAAAGCTGCAGCCTTGGTTTGCCAGCTGCTTCTTAACAAAATAATTACAATTTTTTTTAGTTGTCATTTTCATGGGGTGACATTGGAAGAAACTATAGCTTAGTAGTGAGTACATTTCCTCTGATGATAACCATTATAATTTGCATGGCCAGTAGTCTTCTTTCACAGGAGAAATGACTCTGATGTTTTTTTAAAAGAAAATGTTCATGTTATTTGAATCAATTGTTGTTCTTTATTCATTTTTTAAAGAACTTGGTATTTAGTTTATCACTTTTTATACTCTGGATGATAAAGATATTGTTTCTGTCAATATTGGGATTAATATTTTCCCAATTAATTGTTTTAATTAAAATATTCTAATCTCATGTTTTATAAACCTCTTGAAATTGTATATAGACCTGTTAATATAATTTAATCTTATAAAATCTTCACCATTCACTTCTTCCTTGTTTTAAAATTCTTAATACTAAATTAAATTATTATGTATCATTGACCAGCCTCTCCAGGATTGCTTAGATTTGATGTTTTTCTTGACACTTGGCTTTTCAGGGATCTTAGGGAACAGAAGATTATAAGCAAAAACTGCCTGCAAACCTAGAATGTAATTTATATTAAGATAATATTTTATTCTAAGCACAGTTACAGTTTTACAGTGTATACCCAGATAGGACACAGGAATATAGTTGGTTTCCTATTGAGAATTTGAGAAACAAAAATCAAAGGCAACTTTCTTCCTAGGACAAGACTTGTTTTCTGGCCATACTGACAGCGGAGGACAAAAACCTGTATTAAACAAGTTTCAGTGCATCAGTGACCAGGAAATAGACTTTTGAGAACCAGCCAATCTGTAATAGCCTCACCTTTCTGAAAGGCTACTAATCAGCAACAGTCACACTCCAGTAATTATGCTCCCATGGCTAAAGATCCACCAGTGCCCAAATACACTGCTTTTGAGGTCTGCCAATCTCAGAAGTTCTCCTTAGCTGAACTATGTGAGGGATCAGCATTTCGCTTTGTTCAGAAATGATTTGGTACTGACATAGGCCTTCCTTGCTTAACTGGCAATACATACAGCTTTTTTTGTTTGTTTGTTTCAGATAGTGATTGGCGACCTCCTCCTTCGATACTGTTATGGTTACTGTCTCCCACAAGCCAGCTTCGTTTCATCCACCCAACCCTCTTACTCAGGAATGTACACACACACACACACACACACACACACACACACAAATGGGGTCAAGAACAAACTTAAAATTGGGAATGGAAGTTAAAATGTTAGTTTTTCAGTCTAAATTGTATCTTTGTTATGAATCAATCTAATTTGAGTAAAGGTTCTGTTTTCTAATTTCGCTTCCATTTCCCGATTCTCTGTAATAAGGAGCCTGAGGATTTAGTTAGGCTTAGCTTACTCTCATGGGATAAAAGGGTACCTTGTACTGACCTCGTGTATGAAAGTATGTATGACTGGTTCTCTGGGCAGCAGGGGAGAGGAGGAATTAGGTTTCATTTATTGTCCTGCAGATCCTCTCTGGTCTCAGATGCACAGGGGCTAGTCTATTGTAATTTTTGGCCTGGTGACCATGTTTAAGAAAGTGGTTCTGGATCTGGTATGATTGGTCCATTATATCAGTCATTTGTTCTCTGCATTGCTCTTTTGTCTACCTTGGTGTCATCTGGCCTTCCTAGCCCTTCTGGGTCTTCTTATGAGAGTACAAACACACCCACACAGTGGGAAACCAAAGTTGCCTAAGAGATAAGTTGCTTCAGGCTCATTTGTCCAGTTCTCTCCCTTTATCACCCTTGTGCTGTCACTGTGAAGGTTTTTGAATGTGGTCTGGATAGAGGCTTATCAGACCCAAGGCTTTCAGATTCCTACAGGCTTTGTCAGAGAAGACTACCTCTGATTCCCCTGACATTCTCAAGATCTCCCATACTTATTTTGATGTTCCTAAGGTGCTCCCTTGGTTGGTTTCACCTGATTTCTGAGTAGGGTGAACACAGCTTTCCCACTACCTTTCTTTTCCATTTCTCACAAACTTCTGAGAAAGAAGGGAAGGTCAGACTTACCACTCCTTTGTACCATGAATTTCCCTCAATCGGTGTCTTCCTTCTTGTCCAAAGCAACTAAAATCCATAGCTCAAGTGTAAAAGGGTTACCTTCTCCAAAATATGAGACTCCTCTATGATGTAGTCTTCCAAACCCATTTTTAAATATAGTAATGGAAACCAAATGAATTTAGAAAGTCTTTTAGTCTCTTGATAAAATCTGGCTTGTAAGGTTCTTTTTTTTTTTTTTCTTAAAGATTTTATTTATTTGACAGAGAGAAATCACAAGTAGACAGAGAGGCAGGCAGAGAGAGAGAGGGAAGCAGGCTCCCCGCTGAGCAGAGAGCCCGATGCGGGACTCGATCCCAGGACCCTGAGCTGAAGGCAGCAGCTCAACCCACTGAGCCACCCAGGCGCCCCTGGCTTGTAAGGTTCTTATCATGCTTTTAACTCAAAGTTGGTTTTGAGTTCTAAGAGCTGACTACTGAGCCTTTATTTCTCTTTGTATACCTGTTCCAACCATCCTAATATTTCACAAGTCCAATGAATGCCTCTGAATAGAAGTCATAAGTACAGTAGTGTAACAGGTAGAAGAGAATATAGGTATTCTTGTGAAAACTTAATCTCCAATACAGATTGCTACAAAACCTTTTGCTATAGTATTTTAAAGGTACTCAAAATATATTCATATGTAATACTTGTGGTTTAAGGTAATCCAAAGCATTAAAGCCCTTAATAGTTTATGGACATGAAGATTGCTCATGATCCCAAAGATTTAGCAACACAGAGGTCACTTATTCACCTTCAAGTGCCATGAATCCCGAAAGTTTAATACCTAATTGGTCTGTTCTCTCCTATGAGACTGAAAACCAAGAGAACATTTAAACTAGATGCCATGTGGATATTTTTGTATAGTGTGTTCGTGGGGTCGAAGGAGACATTGACTCTAAGGCACAGTCACTCAACAACTAATAAAGAGAAACAGTGGAGAGAAAAGTGAAGGGGGTTCCAAGTGGCAAGTGCTTTCTGCTAAGCATTATTGAGGGAATATAAATAAAGCATAAAGTATTACACATTGCAAAGCTCACCTAAAATAGTAGAAAGGCATAAACTAGTTTTGATCACATTATTAACCTTTAAATGTAGACATCCATGAAAAGTGTTGTCTTATCTGCCACCATCTTGGATTATTCAGTTAGCTGGAGGTACCAAGAGCAGTAGTCACAGACATTCATTGCATGCTTATTCTGGGCCTGGTGCTCTTTCAAGGGCTATATACGTATATTCATTTTTAATGCCCCAAAACTCTGCCAAACAGATATCTCAGTTTTATAGATTAGAAAATTGAAACAGAAAATGGTTAAATAGCTTTTCCAAGGACATATGGATAATTGGTGGTGAGGCTTGACTTCTGATTTATGCATTTGACTTCATGCTTTTGATATATAAGCTATAATATTTTTCCAAAGTCGTTAATCTGGTCAGTGGAGAGTTATGGACTTGAAAGTTAGCACAGCTGTGACCAGGTGGCTGTGCATGAAATGTGATGGTCACAGCTTTGGGTATGCTCTTTAGTTATCGGTATGCCATACAACCCTTCATTCTCCCTCATTTAAACAGAAAGAAGCTGATATTACCAAAATTTTATCAATGATCATCACTTTGAGAGAATGACAGTTCTGTAAATGATGGTGTTGGATTTTAATGAATAGAGAAAGCCTTAAGGACTCAATCTAAAACTTAATAAACTATAGCAAGATATAGGAAGAGATTTCTTTGGAGCCTTAGTCAGCTATGAGAACTATTGTTTCCCATTTGGGAATACTAACTGGTAACTGACTCAGGATACCAGGCATTGCACTGCTGTTTTGGAAAGATGCCAGGGTTTTTTTGTGCCTGAAGCCAAGCTTATGTCTTCTGCCAGTCTCCCCTTTGCCCAAATAACTGTGGTTCTGTGAAAAGCAAGGCTCTGCCACTATTCAGAGTCCATCCTAGAGTCTTAAGGGAGTGGGATGGAAGCAAAAGAGAGGCCATGTGCCCTGGCTAAGCAAAATTGGGTCCCAAGGTTCTTCAGAGTTTTGTGAATAAGTTTGTGCATAATTTTTCTAGGAATCTAAAGAAACAATAGAAATAAAATTACCCAAAAAAGCAAAAAAACCCAACAACAACAACAACAACAACAAAAAACCCCAAAACAAAACCAAAAAAAACCCCAAAAAACAAAAAACAAAACACCACACAGAAGCCCACTATGCATCACAGTCAGGTTGTAGATAGGATAGATCTACATGGATACATAAGTGCTACAGGTTTCACTTGGGGCTTTATGACCCAGTAGCATTAGTGTCGATAAAATTATTTGTTTATTCATTTATAAAAAAGATTTTTATTTACTTATTTGTCAGAGAGGGAGAGAGAAAGAGAACAAGCAGGGGGAGTGGCAGGGAGAGGGAGAAGCAGGCTCTCCATTGAGCAAGGAGCCCAATGTGGGACTGGATCCTGCAATCATAACCTGAACTAAAGGGAGACGCTGAGCCACCCAGGTGTCCCAAAAATGAACTTAATTTATATAATGAGGAAGAAGAATCATTGATTGGTTCTGAGAGAACAGAACGTTTTACTATAAGACAAGAGGACCAAAGGTGTATTTCATTCAGGTAAATTTCTGATGTAGCTTGTCTCACATGGTGTAGCCTGTGAGCGGAAGTCAAAGCAATAGCAAAACAAACAAAACAGAGGTGAACAGATGTAGGAGAAGTCCTGAGCTGGCCATTAAGTCATTGTTACATCATCCCCACTAGCAGTTACCCATTAGAGAAAGAATGTTAGGATGGCAGATTGTCCTTCCTTGGAACCTTGGGTTCCAACCTTGAGAAAACCCTCAAAATCTGTCGCTGTGTTGTTGTTGACATTGCTGTTGTTGATACTGGTTTCCCCCCCCCCCAGACATGATTGTCACAAGGGAATAAGAAAGAGGGGCAAATGTTCTCTGTTTTTGGTTCTTGTTCTGTCTGTATCCACCCAAAATTGAGTTGCAACAGTGCATTTTTTTAGAAGTGCCTTTTGAATATTTAATTTAATTTAGTCATAGGGTGAGGGCATATGAAAAATTTCAAAAAGGATTTTTGGTCAGTTAATCTGTTCAAAAGATACTCAAGCACAGGGAGATCACGGGTGGAAAGAGTGGCACATCCCTAACTTAGAATACTGAAAGAGGACCATATACGGCTGGAACGCATACAATCCAGGTAATTGATGAATTGTGACCTCTGGCTCTTGTTTCACACAAAACTTTTTTATTCACTTCACAGAGGGCACGGATTGCATGGAGCACGGGGTGTGGTGCAAAAATAATGAATACTGTTACGCTGGAAATAAAAAAAAAAAAAAAAAAGAAAGGCGCTGGCATAGTCAGTGGTACTGTAATAGTGTGTGGACAGAAGGCAGCTACAGTTGTGAGCAAAGCATAAAATACAGTGTTGTAGAATCACTGTTTTGCACATTTGAAACTAATGTAACATTGTATGTTAACTATCCGTCAATAAAAAATTAAAAAAGGAAGTTAAAAAAAAAAAAAAACTTTTTTATTGAGCAGGTAGACACACACACACATGGATTTTCTTATCTACTCTATTCAATATATAAAGAAAAAAATTCTGAAATCCTTTGATATAGGTAGAAACCCATGGTAACATGGTAGAGAGAAGTGAACCAGATGACCACATATGATGGAGTCAGATAACCTATGTTTGAATGGAGTCTCTCCCACTTTATTGCTATATTACCAGCTTTATTACTGTAAGTGAATAGTTTCCTATATTATAAAAGAGTTACTGTACCTCCCTCATATAGTTGTTTTGAGGACTAGGTATGATAACATGTATAAAATACTTAGCAAAATATCTGCAATCAGTTTAGCAACCATTGTATGTAATAGAACAGTGAGGTTATTTTTATTGTTGGCTTCTGAATGGAACTGTTACTTTTGCTAACCCTTCTTCTGCTTCTCCCTCCTGAAATGAGTCAGACTTACATTCAAATGGCTACATTTCTCAGAGAAAAGAATTGCTCCTATTTGTGAGCACAAGACTGTATTTTTCCAATCAGAGTTTTTAATTAGAGATGAAGATGACTGCACTAGTAGATAAGGTCTCTTTTCTCATCCTCCCTCCGATGTTGGAGGAGGAACAGTGTTGACATCTCAGATGTCAAGAGGTAAGGATATAACTTTGGCCCCTGGAAATATCTTCCTTCAAAATTTCTTCTGCCTATTTTCCCATTATTCCACTTTAGGGGGGCTTCTTTTCTGCTGCCTGCCTTTTAAAAATCCTCCTTTGTTGGCTTATCTATCCTCTGCCTGCCCTTGAACATACCATGCCCCCAAGTAGGTTTCTTAGAAAAGAAAAGGCTCTATGGTCAAATATATTTACATAAATATACTTCAGACAAACTTACATAAATGTTGTGTGCTTCAGCTTGGCTTTAGGTAGTTCTAAAAAATGGCGTGCATCTGAAGTTAATCACAGAGGAGCTCTGGGAGTCACTGGCATGCAGACTCATGCCCTTTAAGAATCCGCATAGCTGAAGGTAGGCTTGCCATTCTCTTGTGAGAATTAAAGCACCAAACAAAAGCATGCCCCTAAATGGAAAGTCCTGTCTGCTTTCAGAATTTAACCTACAGAGGATTTAGCCAGGACAGGATTTTTCTCCACAATATCTATGGATCTAATCGTGTTAAGTAAATAATTGCTTCACAGTTTTTCAGCAGTTGCTTTTGTTTACTCAAGAGAAAAAAATTTAACCTGGAACCAAAAATCCAATTTCTAAAATTGGAAAGATAGCAAAGATCAAATTAAAAAGCAAAAATAAGACATATTTAGTTTGTAAAAAGTAACTTTCTTATGTAACATGGAGAATAATCTATTTCTGCAGATATGCTAACACTTTTTGCAGGAAGTCCTTATCAGTCGTATCCTAATTTAGAGATGATGATATCAATAGCACTCTTTTCTATACCATTTCATACAGTTCTCAAATAATAGAACATCTTGGTTATGTACTACAGTGCTGAAATTTTAATTCAAAAAGCTCTCCATGTCTCCTGATATTTTATCTGCCTTTCTTCAGTTTCTTACACAATGGTTAAGATCCAAACTGAGTCACCATAATTTAAGACAATGTCAGAGTCTCTCCACTCTTTGCTCTGTCTGCTTAAGACCTAGCATCTAATAAGCTGTGGAAAATCGGCAGAGTTTAAGGTGAAATCTATAGATGTTGACAGGGATTAATCAATGTGGTCTCTAAGAAGTAGATGGCAGTCTTGCTCAGTCATTCTTTTTTTCTACTTCTGAAGTGTAAGATACTTGGATTTGCTGTTAAAATCAATAGTCTTTTTAAGTGATGCAGCCCTGGGCACTTGAGCAGGTATATGAGCCAATCCAGTTATATTATTTATTTGGAATATTATATGGCCATTTCCAAATGTCCTTGAATGCCACCATCATCACCACCAAAACCTAAAGGAAGGAAACATGAAAGAAACATTAGAAAATGCAAAGTTCGCAATTACCTACTATTACTGCTAGTAGTATTATTATACTTGTACTCATTCTGTTTTAAGAGTGATCCTGTCCGATGAAGCCTTGTGCCTTCAAATAGATAGAGAAGTAGGAGAAAGTCCTTTTAGTTGAGATAGAGAAGTAGGAGAAAGTCCTTTTGGTTGAGAGGACCTGTTAGTTGAACTGGTAGGGAACAAAACCTAGGGTCTTGATTTGGAAATTGAGGAATAGGTGCCCTGTTAATCTGATTTTTTTTTTCATTGCTACAAAACATTTTGCTCTCACTAATATTGTTCAGTAGATACTCTTTTTTTTTTTTTTTTAATGCCCTGGTTTCTTAAAGTGCAGTGAAGTTGTTTTTGTCCTTCTAGTAACTTTTTGAATCTATTGTTTTTTCAATAAGGTATGTTTAAAAGAAACAAGATTAGAGGGTCTAGTTTATTAAAACTGTTCCCATGTTTTTATATTTTCCAAATAGGATACCCTTATGCAACACTTCAGGGATTTTCTACTTTTTTAATTCAGTGATCTATGGAGCTGGCAGGCTGGTAGCTCTCCATATGGCTAACACTTTCTATTCTTACGAGTTTGTATGTTCAGCCATTGATATATAATTCTGTATTATACCCCTGAGCTAATATATAGAGAGCTCATGGATATAATCTCTGTGGTAGGAAAAATCAATAAGCCAAACATACCCCTATGTGACAAGGGGAGGAGGAGTCACATAGGAGTAGGACCTAATTTTTGAGAGGAAGTAGAAAAGTTAGGGAATAAATCCTACATGAACTGACATATAGACCAAGGTCTGAAGAGCCAGAGGGAGTTAGAAAGAAGTAGGTTAGCATTTTAAAAGGAATAAAATTGAGTGTACAAAGGCATCTCTGATTGAAGTTCCTCCATTTCCATTTCTGATAGGACTAATACAATTATGACTTTACCTTTAATGTCAAACCCAATCCATTATTACAAAAGCTAATGGAATAATTTTTCAGAAATCAAATCTGATAATATCACTACCATGGTTACAAATTTTCAATAGCTCACAGTAGACAGGGGCAGAAAATGCAGTCTTTATGAGTCCTGTTATGATTTTGACCAATATTCTATTAACCCCTTTTGAGAATGGTTTTTATGGACTTGAAAATCATTAAATGCTATTAACTGACATTGATGGGCTAAAAGAAGTAGTTCTTTAAATCCATTAGCTTCATTTATTGTAGAAATGTTGAACCCAAATATCTTCATGAATTTAATAGCTGTATTAACTAGAGGAATGTTGACAATATTGTACATTACATTGTTTGATATTCTTTCTATGGTGACTCCTCTTTTTTTCCCTCGATGAAGGCTTTTAAAAGAAATACCTCTCTGGTTTCAGAGTCAGAAAAACCTATTTCTTCATAGGAACTGTTTGATTTCCTCTACTTCTGTACCTTCTGAATCATGTAACTATTTAATCTCTTTGACTGGTCTGATTGAACGCTTGGAATCTGAAATATTTTATCTCCCATTAGGAGATATTTAGGATGTTAATGCATTTTTTAAAAACTGATAGTATTATTTGATTTTATCTTATTTCCCCATCATAATTTCTCTTGACCTCATTTTTTCTCATCAGTTTTATTTCATATAGGTAAAGCATAAGAGTTTTTGAAATGCATATGTTAAATATTCTCAAATAGGGTATTACTTGAGGAAGGTAGGGGATGGGAAGGGAAGGAAGAAAGAAACCTACCCAGTTCTCCCAACTTTAAAACTTTCAAAGGATGAAAATAAAGGAGGAACAGAAAAAAAGACAAAGCAAAACTACTGCTCTGCACTCGCATGATACATGTAATGTACTAGGCTTTACCCATTTCTGAGATAGACATTTTTTAAAGATTTTTATTTATTTGACAAAGAGTGACACAGAAAGAGAGGGAACAGAATCAGGGGGAGTGGGAGAGGGAGAGGCAGGCTCCCTGCCAAGCAGAGAACCCCATGAGGGGCTTGATCCCAGGACTCTGGAACCATGACCCGAGCCTAAGGCAGCTGCTTAATGGCTGAGCCACCCAGGCTCTCCTAAAATAGATCTTCTATGAGACAACTTTTACAAAGCAAGGAGATACCCAGATTTAGCCGCTTAGCTGAAAGAGACCTTTGTTCAAAATTTCTTTTCTTTCTTTCTTTTTTTTTTTTTTTAAGATTTTATTTATTTATTTGACAGAGAGAGATGACCAGAGAGGGAACACAAGCAGGGGGAGTGGGAGAGGGAGAAGCAGACTTCCTGCTGAGCAGGGAGCTCAATGAGGGGCTTGAACCCAGGACCCTGGAATCATGACCTTTAGCAAAGGTAGTTGCTTAACAACTGAGCTACCCAGACGCCCCGTTCAGAATTTCTTGGTGAGGGACTGAATCCCATATTCTCAGTCCAGATGATTCCATAGTTGCTCACTGAACCCCTCAAGATCTAGAGAAGGTCACATAGTCTGACCCTAGCTAATTAGAACATCTCAACCCACAAGCAAAAGCATTGATTTGGAAGTAAATTCAGGACTCAAGGCTAGCCAGTCAGAGCCCTCTGAGAGATTTCTCATGGGACTTCAGTTGCAAATGTGGGAAGCTTAGAGCGGCTGTTGGTTCTTGGGTTTCCATCTACTGAAGCCTTAGAATTAGGCTACCACTATAGGATGGAGAGCTGAAAACTAATAGAAGGGAACTTAAACAAATGCAATTAGAGTTTCTAGTTACATAAACCATTGCTTTTCTTTATTACTTAAAATAGTTTGAATTGGGTTTTGGTATTTGCGAAATTAAGTGTCACAACTAACAAAACTCATATATAGGTCATTGAGTCAAACAGGAGAAAAGGGCCTTAGAACCAAATAATAATAATACCCAATGATTAGAGGATGTTTCCTCCCCTCTGTGTTCGATGAACAAACTTTTATGTTCTTGATATTTAGACGTGCACATGATTTTTTCACTCATCTGTAATCTAAGGACTTTTAATCAGTTTGCTTATAGTTCTGACCTCTTTGATCCATGTATCTAGGCTCTGAAAGGGGAAAAAAAGACTTGAACATTCCCTCATGGAAGATATTAAAGACATTCATTAAACTGGAACTTCAGCAGAACCTAAGGTAGCCAGTGTTCTGACAACCCCAGCCCAGATGTGCTGATTTTACTTCATAAAATTTTGAGGTTTTGAACTATAAACAGGCCTATCTGATGACATTTCTCTTTGTATTTCTCTGATACCATTATCCAAATTTAAGATCTGACTCTACATGATAGTGGTTTTTGCATACTCATATAATCCATCTATTTATAATTTTACTTCTTAAAGGCCGTGGTTAGTGATGAAACCACCAAATTTCACAGTTCACTTTAGGCATCATTCTACCTCAGTTTTCTAGGTATGGTATACCAAATATAAATGAAATAAGTAGAAACTATGTATGCATTATAAGCACAGGTTTTCCTCATTCCCTGTATTTTTCTTTTTTTGAATTAAAAAATATAGAGGGGCTGTTCTTCTTTTATGTCCCTGCCTATTTTTCTGCCCCAAACCCACACATTCTGTTAATCTGAATGTTCCTTTTTAATATCCCCATTGTATAGACCTAGGCTCTTCTCCTTTTAATGCACTATTATCTTGTATTTTTGCTGTCTGCCACTTATGTGTTCAGAAAGCCCTCCCATCTCACTCTGCATTTATCTTATTATAGAATTAAGCCCTTGAAGTACACAGTTTGTTTAATATGACATAGTAGTACTCCCATCAACAATTTCCTTTTCAGGTGTAGCATTATAATTACTGTGAAGGGTTTCATTATTAAATCAAGCTCACACTAGTAATAGATCTTACCCAGCATCAAACTATAGTAATGATTCAAATGCTATAGGTAAGCATAAAGAAGAGCTGCAGTATTTGTTTCTTGGAGGAGCTCAATGTTGTCAGGTATTCATTTTCTAGTAAATTGTGATAAAATATTGCTTTTGGATTAATAGTAATTTTTGAGAGTTTAGGGACTCCCCCATTTTATACAGTGTTCATTGCACACATAGTAAAATGCTCACTTGACTACCATCTATTCTCCAGTCAACCATGCTTATTGTCTTTTTACAGTAAACAATATAGATTATAAGCATGTTTGTAAGATGAGCTCTTAGAGATCATTCATCACTCATCTCCTTTAGGTATGAAGGGAACAGATTGTGGGTCTGTGGTCAACTCTCCATGTCTAATCACCTAACGTAAAGCCTAGAATATATTTGGGGATTGGTAACAATATTATATATGGAGAACCAACTCTTTAGTATGCATTGTGACATAAATAGAGGCTCACTGACAACTAAAGGAAGGCCCTTTATCTTTACAGAATTCATAGTGTAGTAGAAGCACCATATAAATAATACATATTTTTATGTGATTAAATACATTTATAAATAATATGTTTATTATTACAGTGTGCATTATGTCAAGTGCTAAAATTTATGCTAAGTTATTAAAACAACAAAGATGAGGGATACCTAAATCAGATTGCAGAATTCGTAACACTGTCTTGAGGAAAGGGTATCTAAAACTGAGTCGTGGAGGAGTATAATGACTTGCCTAAGAAGAAAAAGATAGTCGTTCCAGACTCAGAAAACAGTGAGCGTAAAAGAAACAAGATGGGAATAAGTTGAGTGAATTATGGTGGGAATTGCTATGCTGAGGGCAGAAAGGGTTTGTGAGAGTTCAGAAGAAACCAAGGAATGAGGTAGGGTCTGAATCTAAAGTGTTTATTTTCATTTTGAAACTACGGGTAACCAATGAAAAAATTTAAGGTCATAAGGGACATACACCTAGATTTTCATTTATTCCTCCTGTATTTTCTATTTAACTATTAATTTATACTTCCCACAAATACTTGCCGAGAGCCAATCGTTGGCATAGAGGTTATTTTTACAAGTATGAGTAAATGGGACAAAATTCCTTCTCTTTTTGATATTATACATAAGTAAATAAGAGAAATAATTTAAAAGTAACACATTTTCGTTATTATAAAATATGACGTTTGTGACAAGCACAGCTAAGCATCTCTGAGAAGAAATATACTAGGTGGGAACTATCTAGTACAGTTTGTCAGTGAAGGCTGTTCTGTAGAAGCTGCATCAAAATTGGTGAATGAAAGAAGAGGAAAAAGTCTTTGGTGATTCTGCATGACAGGTAGGGAGAACTTCATGAACTTCTAATGAAGGAAACAATTTGATATGTTTAGGAGCACATGGAGACAAGAAGAATTAGGAACAAGTCAGGAAGCTTTTATAGTAATTGAGGTGGGGAGAAAATAATGAGGATATCGATAATAAAAGCTAATATGTCTTAAGTGTCAAGTTTGAAACACATGCAACTGCTAATATGCAACTGTCTGACCTATCAAAATGGCATTGTTGCTTGGCTCAGCCTGTATTATTAGATACTATGCTAGGTACTTGAATACATAATCTCATTTAATATTCAGTAAGACCATATGAGGAGCTATTGCTCATATTTTTACAGTAAGAAAACTGAGGCTTATTGAAATGAAGCAGTTGGTGCAGGGATCCATGGCTAGTAAGAGGTTGAGTCAGTCAAGTCCCAGAAAGTTTCAGGAGGTATATCCCTACAGAATAATGTGAGGAACTATTAATAAAAGGACTATTTGCAGAGGGATTGATATGGTTTCTGGAAACCAAAAGGGATAGTTTGGTAATCCAGGAAGAGCATGAGCCAGTAGTGACACACTACAAGGCCTCAAGGGGCAAGCTGAGTGTTGACTCAGAGAAGTAACTGTATGTAAAAGATTGCCTGACAGAAGCTGTGGCCTTTGGTGCAGATATAAATCCAATCTATAGAGACTCACTAAGAGATAAATGAGCTAATAAGTACTCCAGAGTTGACTTTCAATGCAGTTCCAGTCATTGGCCTTCCAACCAGAAGTCAGAAGGCAGGGATGCCTATGGATATAGTCCATAAAGATCCACCTCACAGAGCAACGTAGAGGAGGTTTGGGTGGTCCTGCAAGGGACTGGGAGATAAGGGATACCCAGCATTGTGGTGCAGCCAGGTACCTAACTGAGCTCATGATAAAAAAGCATGGTTTGATATATTGGTTGGTGGTCTGAAGTAAACAGTAGAAGTACAGATAGTGAGGATGAAGCAAATAGAAAAACAAATACGGGAGCAATCTGCAGAAACTTGCAGGGGATAAGAAGAATCTAGAATAAGTCTAAAATCTTTGGCTTGAGTGATTGGGTACATAGTGACGGTATTAAATGAAATAAGGACAAAGGGAAGAGGCAGAAGTTGAATTTGGAGGGTGTTTAGTTGTAGTGTCTATGAATCATCCAGCCTAGTGGATAGATGGAGAGGGAAAGAGAGAGAGAACATTTCGGAGATAGTTTTGAATTAGAGATTAAAATTTATAAGTCATTAGCGTAGAATTTTGGTGGCTGAGATTTGGGATTAGATTGCAGGTACCCAGGATAAATATATAGAAAGAAATTTACAGAGAACCAAGATAGGAAAGCTAGGCTGCATTAAATCCTAGGAGGCAAATAAAGGAAGAGGATCCACTAAAAATCATTTTTCTACTGGATAGGTTTTTTTTTTAAGACTTTATTTATTTGTTTGACAGAGATCACAAGTAGACAGAGAGGCAGGCAGAGAGAGAGAGGGAAGCAGGCTCCCTGCTGAGCAGAGAGCCCGATGCGGGACTCGATCCCAGGACCCTGGGATCATGACCTGAGCTGAAGGCAGAGGCTTTCACCCACTGAGCCACCCAGGCTGGATGGCTTTAAACTACTGGATAGTTTTAAACTAAAAAACAAAACACAGGATAAAATGGTATTGCCGAAAAGAAGCAAGGAGAGAATTATTGAATGATGGTTCACTTCTAATTCTAAAAAAGTTAGAAATGTTAGTAGTAAATATAATTGGTTAAAATAATGGACATACACTGACTACAAACATTTATTGGAATTTTCATGGTCTTTGATCCTTCTACCTAATGCAGAGGTGGAAAGTTTAGACCAGTCAAGAAGGTCAACATAGGGTCCAAGTATGGCAGACTGACAAAGGTAATTAGCACAATATAGATGAAACAAACGAAGGAAGGATACCAAAGCTAAAAGTCTAGGGATACACTGTGGTGAAGGTTTCCAAGAGAATGGTAGCCACATAAAAGTCAATGAATAAGAAAAGCTATATAACATGAAGATAATTTGGTAAATGCCTTGAACACTTATAGGGGATATTATATCTTCTCTTGACCTAATTTTCCTTCTTTAAGAATAAAGAGTAGAACAGGCTGATGAGCTAGATTTTCTTTTATTTTATATTTTTAAAGATTTATTTATTTGTTTGAGGGAGAGTGTGTGAGCAGGGGGTCAGGCAGAGGGAGAAGGACAGAGAATCTCCAGCAGAATCTGCACTGAGTGTGGAGCCTGAAATGGGACTCAGTCTCAGGAACCAGACATCATGACCAGAGCTGAAGTCAGGAGTTGGAAGCTCAACTAGCTGAGCCACCCAGGTGACCCAGACGAGCTAGATTTTAAACTATAATTTCCCTGCTAACTTATAAGAGTATATGTCTCATTATATCATATTTAATATTCTATTTATTAAAAGGAAGTAGCATGTTTTAAAATAGTATAGAAGTGAACTTAAAATAGGTATACTTTTTAAGGAAATTAGCTATGAACTTAACTTGATGAAAGCCAATTAAATAACAAAATGCTATTGTTATGGTCTCTTTACCTAGGATATGATAAAAATTCAAACACACAAGTTTTATTGTATATTAAGAATGCTATTGGACTGGGTCCCAGAGAATGCTATTTAATGCTTATTATTACTGATGAGTAAAACTTATTTTTCCCAATTAGTTGGACAGCAATATGAAAAAGTTAACAGCATGGCTAATTACAGACTGGGAAGAACATTTCTGACCAATCTAACATATATTCAAAAGCACTAAATATAAATTCTTAAAATAAATTTGGTACCTATATAGGAAAGAAACTATTTGTTGCATTCTAACAGAACACCCTACAGTTCCGAGATACAATTAAGACCTTCCTATTCTGGGCGCCTGGGTGGCTCAGTGGGTTAAGCCGCTGCCTTCGGCTCAGGTCATGATCTCAGAGTCCTGGGATCGAGTCCCGCATCGGGCTCTCTGCTCAGCAGAGAGCCTGCTTCCCTCTCTCTCTCTCTGCCTGCCTCTCCATCTATTTGTGATTTCTCTCTGTCAAATAAATAAATAAAATCTTTAAAAAAAAAAAAAAAAAGACCTTCCTATTCTACCATAGAATTGGCCATTATAGTAAATACTCAGGGCTTTGTTTTGAAAAGCATGTTCTTGAACAAATAGATTTCATCTCCAAGACTAATTTCTCATTTTCCTATTTCTAAATTCATGTTCCTAAATTCATATTTTTTATTTTTATTTGGCCTTTAACAGACATAACTACCCTAAGGTGCAAATATAAATGACCATTTAAATTTGCACTTAACAATAGTTCTTCCCCAAGCTGATAAAGTATATGGGATGATGTTTTTTGAGGGTCCAAAGTATAATTTTGGATAAAATTTACAGGAAATAATTTTGCTTAATTCACTATAATGTTCAAACTCATTATGGTTGAAGGGCCACTGGCCACCGAGTGATTAGTTGACTGGACAATAAATACCAATACTTGGAGAAGCATAAAAATTAAACTTTTAGCCAAGATTCTTTTTTATTGTTATTGGGTGCTGTACAGTGTATGACGGTTCAGCTAGTATTCATCTCCTACCCTGTTCCTTCCTCCAAGGCATGAATATATTCTCTGCCCATTGATTTAGACCATAGGAAAAAGATTCACTTTACAAAGTAGGCAGAAGTAACAGTGTGTGAATTTTAAAATAAGAGCAAAAGAGACTTCACAAACTGTTGCTTAACCATCTGGGAGCTTTTGTGAGTGCAAGTATGAGAAAAATATTCCACAGGTAGCCCCTGCCCCTCTTTTCTGGGCTCAGAATGAGACTCCTAGAGAAAACCTGAAATTTACTTAGACCTGGAGCAGACTCCTCCAGATGAATCACAGACCTACAGTTTGAAACAGAACTCCATGCCCCAACACCTAAGTATTGGAAAAAGGGAAATCAAGTGTTGTGATAAGCCACTGCATTTGGGAGTATTTTCTTATGGTACATTATAGAAATTTCTGGCTAAGACCGTGGGGAAAAGAAAACAACCAACTGTTCATTCAGAATGAATGTTCACTCATTCAGAATGACTTAATGAAATTCTATGGATTGAGTACAAAAAATATTTGTAACCTTTGATAAAGATTTTAAGAAATATATGTTACCTGATTTACATGAATAGTGTCATGTAATTGCTAAATGATAAGCAGAAAGCAGAACACTTGTTTGTATGTCTTATTTCTCAATTACAGCATTGGTGCAGTCTTTTAGATTCTCCTATATATGTGAGTATTGTGCCAACTCTGTAAAAAAACAAGACATATTTTTACTAGTATTAAGTGCCCTGCTTCAAAAGACATCACTGAAACTAAATTTGAAAGCTTTTCCTTGATTACTTTTTGTAATCAAGGTATTCCTTTTTGAGATTGTGTATTAGATTATTACTGTGGCTGTAACAAATTCCCACAAACTTACTAGCTTAAAGCAACACACATTTATTATCATTAGCTAGTTCAGGAATGTTATATCTGTCTTAACTGGCTAAAATCCAAGTGTCTGCAGGGCTGCATTCCTTTTTAGAGTTTCGAAGGAAAATCTGTTGCCTTGACCTTTTGAGTTTCTGGAGGTCACCCACATCCTTGGCTCATGACCCTTTTTTTCCACTTCTAAAACCAGAGATATTGGGCCAAGTCTGTTTCCCACTGTAATCTGTTTTTCCTATTCTTCTTCCCTCTTCCAGTTACAAGGATCTAGTGATTATACTGGGCTCACGAAAATAATCCAGGAAAACCTCCCATCTCAAGGTCCCCCAACAAGCAATCTTAATTCCATTTTATTTTTTTTCCTCAGTTAGTTAACATACAGTGTAATATTCGTTTCAGGTGTACAATATAGTGATTCGACACTTCCATGCAGTACCCGATGCTCATGAAAGTGCCCTCCTTCGTCCCACATTTAACACATCCACGCTGCCCACCTCCCCTCCAGCAACCCTCAGTTTGTTCTCTATAGTTAAGATTAATTCCATTTTAATTCCATTTTAAACTTAATTCCCCTTTACCACATAACCCAATATATTCTCAGGTTCTGGGGATTAGTGTGTAGATATCTAAGACATTCTGCTTATAATAGATTATATCATTATAAGTAGATTGGGCTAATAGTGATATCAGAACAGAATACTGTTTTACACACACAGAGACACACACACAGTAGTATAACACCTTGGTTTGCTTTATATAATCTATAGTGGACTTTCTAGTATTTCCCTATCTGTGTTTGTTTGTTTGTTTTAGTTTTTTCTTTTCTTTTCTTTTCTTTTTTTAAATACTCTCTACATCCAACATGGGGCTTGTGCTTACAACCCCAAGATCAAGACTCACATGCTCTCCTGACTGAGCCAGCCAGGCACCCCTGTCTTACCCGTTTTTAAGCTGCATGTATTTTGGGCAAGACATTGGAACTTACTAAACTTTTAATTTTATCATTTGTATCATTGGGGATAATGGTATAATGACATTATTGTTTTGTTGTGAGGATTAAATACAATAATATACAAAAGGGTCTTTGTGACTGTCTGATATACATTGACTAATAAATAGAATCTGCTATACTAAAATATTTGTATCTTTTGTTTAGCTGGAGATTAAGTATTATGTATATTTGTAATAATTGGGTTGTTCTTTGATACTATACTGAATACTTCTTCTGGCAGGGGAATTTCAAATTATACATTTGGCTGTATATGAAGAGCATAGAAGCCAAAAAATGAAGCTCATAATATTTACACTCTGAATCTGCATTAATCTGAATCATCATAGGATCAAATCAGAATGCATGCTCATTTAATACTACCAATGTTATTTCCAATTACATTTGTCTCTGGCTAATCTCAAAATAGAAACCTAATATAAAAATGTTGATAAGTGGAGACCACATTTTATTGATTTGAAAATAAATACAAATAAGATTTTTGAGGTTCTAATATTGCTTGATAGTAATAATTCATTCTTTACAGAAGAACTAACTGAAATTCAATTTCAAATTAAACTATAATTACATGTAGAGTGTTATTAAGATATCAGTCTTGGTTAATGACAATTACCTCAAGATAAAATCTGACCATTTATTTTCTTAACCTGCATGTTGCACAGAGATTCCTGTAGGACACACAGAAACTCTGGTAAAACTTAGCTCTACAGCCATATAGACTTAGAGAGTTAAGTGACTCTAGAGAGTGTTATTCTTACTTCCTTTTAAGTCAAATTTTAGGGACTTCTGGGTGGCTCAGTTACTTGAACATCCAAATCTTAGTTTTAGCTCAGGTCACCACCTCCGAGTTGTGAGATTGACCCCTGCATCTGCTTGGGATTCGCTCCCTTTCCCTCTCCCTCTGCCCGTGCTCTTCCCCCAGTCCATGCCCTTTCACTCACTCTCTCTCTAAATCAAAAAAATTTTAGGTAGAATAAATTGTACAGCACTACACATTCTAGGATTCCATGCTGAGTATTTTCCAAATTCTTATTCATAAGAAATAACTATTTTGGAAACACAAGTTGGTGCTTTAAGTTGAAGAGAATTATATGGGATTATACACTTTGTAATCCTAAAAGTTTACAAAATTAACTCTGCAGACATTTTTAAGAGCCACTGAGGAATGAAAGGTGCCGGAAAAAGATAGTAAGAAAACTCTCAGATTTCTATTAGCCTGAATTTTCTAGTCCCGGGTAATTAGTACTTCATTTAAGAATTATTTTTGTGTATATTGTTAATAATGGCTCAAAAATAACAACACAACAGCTGTGTTAAAGTGGAGACTTATGGTTTAATAAAATTATTAAAACATTAGTGCAGTGGAGGTAGTTTTATGACATCTATACTCCTGGCAATAGACTGACTGAAAAGAGTGAACAACAACAGCAGCAGCAGCAGCAAGAAAAAACAAAAGAAAGTTCTATAAAGGAGGTGGTAGGTGGCTAGTAATTGGTTTATTGGAATACTTAGATCACAGAACTCTTTCCTTATTGGGCTCAAGAGCAGAGAGTTCTGTGTGGAGTCCATCAGCCCTAAAGGAAAGACCTAAAGGTACTGCCACCAGGATTTCCCCCAAGGAATCTTTATTTATATGGACCTAGGATAAAGCCTAAATTTGTTCAGCTCCTTCCACATATTCAAAGAGTTTTAGTTTGCCGGTTACAATTACAGGCAGGTGGCCGAGTGGTCCCACAAAGTTTCAGGCACAGAATATGATAACTGAAAAGGAAACAAGAAAGGAGGAGGAAGACAACAAATTAAAAATACCAACAAAGGAAAAATTAAAAAAAAAATGTTACTTGGAGGGATAGATATCACACAAAGAATAACATTTCAGTATCAACAGAGAAATAAGAGAAGGTAACACATCTATGACATTAGATCAATGTTAGAAAAAAAGAAATCTTAGGAAAAAATAAATAGTTTTCAGGTTTCCCAACACAGGCAAAACTAGCCTCAGCATGCCTCCACTCAGTAGAGAGAGATGAGTGCTAAGTCTCCCCTGGAGCCCCTTTCCAAGGTCTAGGTCATAGGCCAAGAGGACCCCTCTTCTGAACTCCAGAGACAGCAGCACCAATTTAGTAGTGTCTACCTCTCTGAGATCAGGGTGTCCAGTATGTGAGGCCCCTGCAGTCTATTTCTTTCTTTTTTTTTTTTAAATTTATTTTATTTGACAGAGAGAGAGATCACAAGTAGGCAGAGAGGCAGGCAGAGACAGAGGGGGAAGCAGGCTCCCTGCTGAGCAGAGGGCCCGATGCGGGGCTCGATCCCAGGACACTGAGATCATGACCTGAGCCGAAGGCAGCGGCTTTAATCCACTGAGCCACCCAGGCGCCCCAGTCTATTTCTAATCTTTCATTATTCCAACCTCTTACCTTTGTTCCTTTAGCCCTAGGGTGGTTGCCACTTCTGCACTCACAGACTTCGTGAGGTTTCTTCCCCCAACCTTTTCTGTTATCTAGTTAACAGACTTTGAGCTAATTTTCTGCTACATTGTCATCTATCCAAAAAAGAACGTAATTTCTTTTTTCCTAAACAATTCTGCCTGACACTACCTGCCCATAGCCAGAAAAATGAAAATCTCAGTGGATGAGTTGGAAGATAAAAGTATGCAAATCCCGAAGAGTAGAGCAAAAGACAAAGGAAATGAAAGTAGGAAACTGCTGGATTGTTCTGGGAAGCCTGATGGCTGAATAATAATATTTTTAGAAAGAGAAAAGAGAAGCAATACATGAGAGGAAATAAAGCAAATATTTCAAGAAATTTTCCAAAACTCAAGTGTGTTAATTTCCAGACCAAAAGAATCCACTGAGTGCCCAGTACAATAGATGAACACAGTCCCCCTCTCCAAATAACATCATGAAATTTCAGAATACTGGAGACAAAAAGAAGTTCCCATAAGATTCCTAGGCGGAAAAATGGATGTCATACAAAGGATGTGTCATCAGACTGGCTTTGGACACCACAACAGTGACACAAGGACAAAAAGAGGCATCAGAACAGTGCATCAAAAATGTAACCTAACGGGTGCCTGGGTGGCTCAGTGGGTTAAGCCGCTGCCTTTGGCTCAGGTCATGGTCTCAGGGTCCTGGGATCGAGTCCCGCATCGGGCTCTCTGCTCAGCAGGGAGCCTGCTTCCTCTTCTCTCTCTCTGCCTGCCTCTGCCTACTTGTGATCTCTCTCTGTCAAATAAATAAATAAAATCTTTTAAAAAAAAAAAAGTAACCTAACTAATAAAAACTATGCAAGAGGAAATAAGATTTTTCAGACAAACATCTCAAAAATATACTTTCCCTATCCTTTTAAAAAATAATTTGCCAGGGGCACCTGGGTGGCAGGTGGGTTAAAGCTTCTCCCTTCGGCTCAGGTCATGATCTCAGGGTCCTGGGATCGAGTCCCGCATTGGGCTCTCTGCTCAGCAGGGAGCCTGCTCCCTCCTCTCTCTGCCTGCCTCTCTGCCTACTTGTGATCTCTGTCTGTCAAATAAATAAAATCTTTAAAAAAATAATAATAATTTGCGAAAGGATGCCCTCCAGCTACACAAGCCTGTGAGTGAGGAGGGTGGAGGAAATGGCGTTCAGAGAACTGGAGTCCTGACATGGGAAAGAGTCACAGGGAATTTCCCCATTGTCCATGAAGAATGTTAGAAGGTCATGTGTACAGTGCACGAAAAGAGCACCAGTCCTGATGAAAGCCTGATAATATTACTCTTAATTTTGTTAAATATGTGATTTAACAAAATTTTGTGCTGGGACAGTGACGGATGGTTGAAAGAAGGGAAACAGGGATAACAGCGTGAACAGCTGATCTGTCACTTACCTAAAGAAGAAAACAATAAATGTAAGCATCCTTCCCGAGTTGTATGTGCATGTGCATCCACATGTGTGTGTTTTCTCTGAATTTATCAATATGTTTTTAAGGAGATACGGAAAGATTGAGATCTAAATGATGACTGCGTTTCTACTGAAACTTGAAGTTTGATTATATTGATTAATAAAGATGAACATACACATGTGTTACTGAAATATGGAGATAAAAAATGCCAGATAAAGTAGATGAAAGACTCAAAGCTATTTAATTGCAGGACAGAGGAAATGGGATGTGGGTAAGGAGGCAGGACATTGTCCTATTTTTATTTTAACCTTGGAAGTCACATTTAATTAGAAGTTATGTGTGTTACTTGATAAAAGTAGACAAGAATTAACAATACTAATCTTGGGGTGCTTGGCTGGTGCAGTCCGTTAAGCGTCTGACTCTTGCTTTCAAGCTGGGCTTTGATCTCAAGGTCGGGCTCTGTGCTCATTGGGCAGTCTGCTTGTTATTCTCTCTCTCTCTCTGCATCTCCTCATACTCTCTCTCTCTCTCTCTCTCTCTCTAAAATAAATGACTGAATCTTAAGAAAAATAATCTTATAGGGCAAGTTGATTTATTTTGTTAATCTCTAATGTATTTACTTATTTATGGACAAAATTGTAGATTTAGCTATAGGTTTTTAAAACGTGCAATTAAAGGAAATAATTAACCACCCAAGATGCTCTATCTGCATGAAGATAAATGGATAGAAATTTCCAAATATCCAAACAAAACACTGGATCACTAACTAGCACTGTGTCTGATGCAAGGTATTCTTGTTGTTTTTTGTTTTTTGTTTTGGTACAAGATATTCTTACAATAAATGTTCAAGCAAATAAACTAGTAATGCCACTTCTTATTCACAGTCTTTGTTAGTACTCTAGTGTACTTATGGTTTGATCATTGCTTCTGATTCAGTTCTGTGTGCTATGAGAAGGTAGAAAAAATGTGTACCGAGGGCCCAGCTCCCAAACAGTTCTTCTCAGTATGGTAAGACTCATTGCATTTAAAAATGCACATTTATAAACACATGAAATAGACTCATTGAGATTCATTAATTTACTCATTTTTTCACAGAACATGGAATAAGTACCTTAGTAGACATTATTCTCAGATGAAAGGATGAAAAGTAGGTCACAGTTCCCGCCTTACAATGATCCATGGCATGTTAACTACAAACAACTACATGACATTCTCTTTCACTTTTAATACAAAACAATTCCATTATTCTCACTTCCAATGTGTCAGAATATTCAGAGATTTAATAATATGTCAAAAGTCAAGTATTTTTCAACTATCATCATTGGGATATGAACTTAAACTTGAAAGCAAGAGTTTTGCAACAGCAAATTATCTTTATTGTCCTCAGAAATAATTGTTTTAAACATTTATCAATTGTTAGCAGATGTTGTTCTTCTAAGATTAACTCTGTATGTGTTACCATTGAACATTTTTAACGAGGTTAATACAGTTAAATGCATAGATAGAAGTTTGATTATCCCTGAAATTCCAGAGGGTTATATTTAGCATATTTCTATGAAAAATGCCACCAATGTCAGTAGTTAGAGCACATTGCAACTCCTGTGCCCTTCATGTTTAAAATGCCATTAGACAAGTTTTCTATTTTTAAAGTATTCTAAATGATTTAAAGTAGCTTCGAATTTAGAACCTAAAACTTTTTAATGCTATAGAGTCAAACTACATATTTTATTAGTGAAAAGAAAGAAGTCAGGAGGAAGTAAAAGACTGATGAAAAGTCAGAGAGCAGGTGTTGTCATTTATGGGATTATATCCACACGTGCTAATACCTAGTCCTGTGTGACTTGGACCAGAGAGGATGAAAGGGAACATTAAAGAATCACTATCAAGACTCTATTTTCAATAAAGTATGTTGCTGGATTTTGTTTCATAATAATTTTGTTATAAAGTCTTTGTAAAAATAGTGAAGGCCCCAACTACTTTTTTTTTTTTTTTAAAGATTTTTTATTTATTTATTCGACGGAGAGAAATGACAAGCAGGCAGAGAGGCAGGCAGAGACAGAAGAGGTAGCAGGCTTCCTGCTGAGCAGAGAGCCCGATGCGGGGCTCGATCCCAGGACCCTGGGATCATGACCTGAGCCGAAGGCAGCGGCTTAACCCACTGAGCCACCCAGGCGCCCCCCCAACTACTTTTATTAGAAAATATTTATGCTACGATAATGAGAAAATAGGTATTTTAGAAAAGTTAGATGAGTCAAAGTGGGTTATTTTTAAAACTAATTAGCACTTGCAGCATTAAGGCTTAATCAGCTATATATAAAGCCCAAGAATAAATCATAAAATTGGGCTTATTAAAAACATGAGATATATAGCATGTCATGTGTGATTATGAAAACACATAAATAATAATGCATTGTCAAGGTTACATGCATGTGTTATTATATAACATATTATAGTGAGTGCCCATGGTGGTGAGTGAGGTAGTGAGGAAATACACATGGTGGAGGGGAAGAAGAGAGAGTGAACATGAGGATAAATGGACAGACATCAAATAATATTTTAAAAAATGAAATAAAACAAGGATGGGGTCTTGCATAGCATGCTAATCTGATAAAATATGGTTAACTGCATTCTTTGCACCTGAAGTCTAAAAACAAAATAAAATGCAAAAACTTCTTAATATATTCTTTAATATATTTATATCTGCATAATAAATAGTTTATTTAGATTTTTATGTTTATATATTTATATTAAATGTATATTTTTAAAATTAATATAAGTATTTAAATAAATACCACATTTGTAAATATTTAATATATTTGCATTCTATCAAACTTCACTCTGTCTTAGAACTTAAGAATATTCATGAGAATGAAAGTAACATGGCCGATAAAAGAGGCTTTCTATTGGAAAGCATACCAGTTTTTAAGGATGTATGTATGCCTCATATATTATTAGGTAAATAGAAAATTAATAATTTAATTATGATAGAACAGTTTTTGCATAAATAAATAAGATCCTGATGACAATAGAAACCAAAATTAAAATTTTCTTTAATATATAGCTGTTTGATTGAGTATTGAGAGGTAGTTGACTTCATATTCAGTGTAACTGTGGCCAGCCCTATTTCCTGTACACTTGTATAGGCCTATTACAGTAGTGGCAGGACCAATTAGCATGCTTTTGGACATGTGTAACAGAATATCTAACAGTGACTATATTAATTAATAATATGGTGCAGTATGGTGGTAGGTAATTGGATCCTTGGAATGAGCACTGGTCTGGCCAGTCAGTTCTACTCTCAGAGCCTCATTCTGTTTATGTGAAAAATAGTGATATTAGATTATACAAGCTCTTAGGTTCAAATAAAATTTCTGTAATTCAATTGCATTCTAATGGTATTGGCCATTTATCAGAATGTTTTAGGGTTGTATATCTGATTTCCTAACCTTGATTAAGGCAAGTTCAGGCAAAGTAGGAGATAGGCTTTATTTTGAAACTGACCTACAGAATATGGTTATTATTTATGTGGGAGGAGCAGGGAATTAACTAATGAGAGATGAGCAACCCCCTCTGATGTCAAACTAGGGAAGAAGGAACAACTTGATTCACAAGGCCATGGTGACTGAAGCATGAGAAGGTTGATTTTCCCTCATAGATTTTGAGAATTTTATCTGAGTATATCCTTATTTTTCGTAGGAATGATGACGCTCATCAATACCTAATGACATTACTCATAAGACTAGGATCATCAGTTAAAAATGGGGCCACAGCAGCAACCAATCTTTAGCCCCAAGTGGTCAGGATAACATAAAGTCTATCAACCCCAACGAATATTTAGATCTTAAATATCTTACAAATTTAGTTCAAGGAGAACAAAAATGTAGCTTCAATCTTTTACTACTTTTTTCCTTTCATTTATGCTTATACCTACAAAATACTTATTTTTCTCTTTAGACAAATTGTTAAAACATGGCTAATTTCAATAATACAAGCAAAGGAGACCTGAAACCTACTCTGTCTTGGTAATTTAGGCCAAAACAGAAGTCATTCTGAAACTGACACATAGAAATACATTTGGAATATTTTCCATTTCAATGGAAAATTTAGTGGGAAGAGAAAATTTGTGCTATATTTTCGGTTCTCTTATTTTGCAGTCACCTAAAGAACATAATAGGTTTGTTTCAACTAATAGTCTAACGTAGACAAATGTAAACACCAATTGGTAAATAACATTATTTAAATCCTATTGTTTGAAATGTTACTTTAATAACATGTGGCAGTTTTCCAACTTATTTATTTATTTAAGGAGTTATTTATTAGACAGAGTGAATTAGCAAGACAGAGAGCACAAGCAGGGGGAGTGCCAGGCAGAAGTAGACTCCCCGCTGAGCAAGGAGCCAGATGTGGGATTCAATCTCAAGACCCCGAGATCATGACTTGGGCCAAAGGCAGACACTTAACTGACTGAGGCACCCAGGCACCCATATTTATTGATTTCATAATTAATCAATGAATCTGGAATTTATAAATAAATTTACATTTTCAAACGTGGGACCAAAACATACAAGAGTTTCATAGGTTATGAAGAGTGAAGATAAATTATAAACATTGCATAAAGTTTCTTATTGTCCTGCTAATGATGGATATTAATTTAATCTGGTCCTTCACTTGTGGTACCAAGAAACAAGATATTCTTATTTAAAAGACAAATAATTACAATTCATCTTAATCATTCTGTTTACAGGATGCCACTTAAAAAGTACTTAATAATTGCAGGTTTTAACAAATGAAATACACTTTAAATTCTGAGGGAGCACATATTTACACACCCATGTTATGTTACTTGGTAGATTAAACTGGTAGGTCCTGAACCACATGCTGTGATGATGGATTTAACACTTCATAATGAGCACTAAGTAATATTTACTTTGTATCCTCATTTGCATGAAGTTGCTTTATGTTAGAGAAATAAGAGCCTTATGTTGAGTTTATTAGAGCAGTATTAGGTTTAAGACCTCCAGACTTTTCCCCATCTGTTAACTGAAATAACTTTTACTTGTGGAAGGCAGACCAAAATAAATGTACTTCAATTAAGCTACTTGTTTTATAGCCATAGAATTGATTTTACATTCTACAGATTCTATCTCTGTGGGAGTTGGAGAGTACACAGAGGTAATGATGTCTTTATTAAAATTCTGGACTCCATTCGAGAAAATATAAATACATTTAATCAAAAGCATTTTGCAAATTAAAGACAAACAAGACAGAAAAAATGGAAGAAATTATCCAAACATATAATTAATAAATTTATATTGCACCTGTTTTTTTGTTTGTTTTTTGTTTTTTGGTAACTATATCAACATTTTAAAAGAAAGTAATAGTCCAGGTCAGTATTTCTGCTCTAAAGTCATTTTAACATTTTTTTTAACTAATTTAATTCAATTGTAGTTATGGGAAATTGCAGAGTCTACTTATTGATAGTGCTGACATGTGATTAAATTGAGAGTAACCTTCATTTTTAAAGACATGTATGTTTAATTAGCAAATTAACTGTATGCTATCACAATTTAATATATGTGAATCCTTGGCTACTTCAGTAAACTCAAGTATGGCCACATATGGTCCACCAAAAATACTGTTTCTCTACTGATGCCATAATCTTTTCTCTTTATCATTTATATTTAATGAAAAATATCTTTATTTCAATATTTCAAAAAAACATCTGACCAGCCATTGTTTTTGTTGTTGTTTGACAAATGGTCTTCAAATTCTTAGTTTTATTCCCTTTAAGTTAGACTGTAGTCAAATAGTTTTTTTAAAATAACAAAGCTAGTTGCTGGAAAGTATGTAAGCCTGGTGAAGTCTGTCTTTTAGTGACTCATTTTTCCCTTTAGTACTTTTTCCTGAAGTTTATAATCTCTGCAGCCACAGTATTCTGTTTTACAAAATATCTGTGTACCAAATCATTCTATACACAAAGTTATAATGTTTGTGAATTAACTGTACCTTAAACAAGAAAAGTAATAGGGATACCTGGGTGGCTCATTCAGTTGGGTGGCCAACTCTTGATTTTGGCGCTGGTTATGATCTCAGAGTCATGGGATCTAGCCTTGTGTTGGGCAACACACTCAGCAGGCAGTCTGCTTGAGATTCTCTCTCTCCCTCTCCCTCCCCCCAATCTAAAAATAAAGTAAATCTTTAAAAAAAAAAAAAAAAGAATCAGTGGCACATGATTCTAAAAATAAAATGTCACATTGGGAGGCTGGTAAATGAGATCTTCCTAGGAGTTAAAGAACTGAAAGGTTATCATGTGAGTGGTTAATTACTCTTTGCATGGAAGGTGTAAGATTTAAATGGGGAAAAAATACCATCGTTAAAAAGTATGAAGTCATTACGTTAATACCTTTGCATTGTTTGTAAACTATTTAAGAATTTTTTATTGTTATTCTTTTTTTTTTTTTAATTTAAATCTTAGTTAACATATAGTGTAGTATTGGTTTCCAGAGTAGAATTTAGTGGTTCATCACTTACATGTAACACCTGGTGCTCATCCCAGCCAGGCTACTCCTCAATGCCCATCACCCATTTAGTGTACCCCCTCCCACTCACCAATCTCCCCTCCAGCAACCTTCAGTTCTCTATAGTTAAGAGTCTGTTATGGTTTCTCTCCCTCTCTATTTTTATCTTACTTCACTTTTCCTTCCTTTCCCCTGTGTTCATCTGTGTTGTTTCTTAAATTCCACATATGAGTGAAATCACATTATAGTTGTCTTTCCTTGACTGTCTTATTTCACTTAGCATAATCTACTCTAGTTCCATCCACATTGTTGCAAATGGCAAGACTTAATTCTTTTTGATGGCTGAGTAATATTCCATTGTGTCCATATATACCACATCTTCTTTAACCATTCATCAGATGGTGGACATTTGGTCTCTTTCCATAATTGGACTATTGTTGATAGTGCTGCTATAAACATTGGGGTGCCTGTGCCCTTTCAAGTCAGCATTTTTGTATTCTTTGGATAAATACTTAGTAGTGAAGTTGCAGTGAAGTTGCTGGGTCATAAGGTGGTTCTATTCTTTTTTTTTTTTTTTTAAGATTTTATTTATTTATTTGACAGAGAGAGATCACAAGTAGGCAGAGAGGCAGGCAGAGAGAGAGAGGGAAGCAGGCTTCCGCTGAGCAGAGAGCCTGATGTGGGACTTGATCCCAGGACCCCGAGATCATGACCCGAGCCGAAGGCAGCGGCTTAACCCACCGAGCCACCCAGATGTCCAAGGCGGTTCTATTCTTAACTTTTTGAGGAAACTCCGTACTTTTTCCTAGAGTGGCTATACCAACTATTTAAGAATTTTTATCTCATCTAAAAATCCAAAGTTTGTAGAACCATCATAAAGGAGAATTACTACTATTAGGCTATACGAAACAGCCAAGTCAAAAAATTTAGTCATTTTGTTCAAACTGCATGAAATTAGATCAATCAATTCTTTGTTACATATGGCCTTTATATTTATAGATTATACTAATAATTGTGCTATTGTTAAATTCCTTAAGCAGCCTGGAAGCTAAGACAAAGTTACCCATTTTTAAGTGAAGGATACAGAAAAATTCAATCAGTTAAGGAAGATAGGATCTACAGAGAATAGATATGAAAATTTTAACTATGAGGAAATTGTGGGGAAATGATAATTAAATATGTTTATTTTAAGAAACAAAATTAGGGTAATTTACATCATAATAAGGCTTTTGTACACTTAACTCTGGGAAAGTGTTCCCTTATTAATACTTTTCATATTCAGGTCATATTCTTAAAAGAATTTTAAAATGACTTCAACTTTGACATTGTATGAAATGCAATCTCCCCTAAATCTGCTTAGTACTCATTAAAATTGTTTAATATTTACTTCATATCTGAACATAAGAGAACCTGTTTTCAGTCCTTGTAAGTACAACATCACAACTATGCATGAGCTTTATGCATTGGTGTGGGACTTCAACTAGCCCTGTTGGGCTTGTGAACCATGCCTGCTGCTCCTATGCTACGTATTCTGAAAAATGCCCAAGTACCTTCAGAAGTGATTAGCAGTCACTAAAAACAGGAGTTTAAGAACAAGGCTAGGTAATTAGACAAAAACAAATTTCATTTCTCAATATGATACCCTTTATGTTTGCTTTCTAAAGACCTTAGGAGGGAAGAACCAAATTATTTCTCCATGCATGAGACTCTATAAATACTTCCAAACTCTTTGCTTACAAAAGTATCTGGACTTCGCTTATGAGAATCCACATGGGGTCAGGAGGGGAAACAAGTGGTTTCAGTTAGTAATACTGTCTAAGAATTTACACGAGTATTTCAGTATCATAATCTAAATTATACTCTCCCAAGCCTCAGTAGCATCTATTAGAGTTATTTCAGATCTATTTCTTGGTAGCATAAACCTACCATCATGTCAAAATAATCAGACTGTATTAGTTAACAGTAGAATGTTGGTCACTTCAGTTGAGAAGTAAGAAAATAAAACTGAGCTTTCTGGTTTTTTCTAAAACATCTAAATCATTATTTATGATGTCAGAAATACTTTCTCTAATACATTCTTCTTAATATTTTGCTTTTTCATTCTAGGATTAAAAAAGAGAAAACAAGTCAGGGAAAAAATAAGTTTAACAGTGGTCAAAATCTTGAAGTTTTAGAGAATTGAAAGCTTTGTGTATATATTTCTGTTGATCAATAGGAGCAATTTGCTACTCCTGATCAGAAGACCAAGTAATCTTAAAGAGACCATAATTATTAGAAATGTAAAACGTAACCAGTGAATATTGATCATACAAAGACCTAAAAGAGATTGGATATATTTGATCGCACTGTTCTCCTTTTGAATGTTTTGCACCATGTATTTTCGATAGGGGCATGTGTATGTGTGTGTGTTTACTGTCAAAAGGGGAATCCTCTTGGGGTGTCTGGGTGGCTCAGTCAGTTAAGCATCTGCCTTCTGGCTCAGTTCATGATCCTTTGATCCTGGGATCAAGCCCTAAGTTGTCAGGCTCCCTGCTCAGTGGAGAGTCTTCTCTCTTTGCACCTCCCCCTGATTGTGTGCTCTCTCTCCCTCCTTCTCTCTCTCAAGTAAATAAATAAAATCTTTAAAAAAAGAGAATCTCCTTAGTTTTACTGATGCAAAACATAGATGAGCTGAGTATCATGAAGGTTATTTTACTGAAATTAATAATTTTGGGAGGCTCTGTTAACAAAAAAATATAACTAAGGAAAATATAGCTGAAATAGGAAATGTTGATTTTCATTATTGCTCTTTCTTATATGAGTTATTTAATCTACTTTCTTTGTATTTTGAAAGTTTTCCCAATCACCTCTCAGTAGAAATTCAGATAAACCAAGGCAGTTGGATACTTCCAAATAAGAGTGATTAGAACCCCAAAACAAAACCTGTTAAAAAGCTAATGCAAATTTATGTCTCATATTATGTGTGTCTCCTCTCTCTCTCGCTTCTAATGCTTAAAGGAGAGCTTTCACGTGGCACCTTTTTCTTGGAATAGTCTTTTACTCTCTAGTTGTTGATTACACTGAAGTGGACTATATAATTATGACTTATCCAAAGGCTAAGTGATGTGAGGGAAACTGACAACTAGCAGTAGAATAACATGGTAAACACATCTGTCAAAAATACAATTTAAGATAATGGGAAAAGCATAAATATGCAACATTTATTTCATTTCCTTTAGATGGCATATAATACTGTACATCTGTATAAAACAATACTATTTTAAATCTATATAGCATTTTAAAGAAAGGGTTCTAAATAAAGGTCCATGGACTGGTTCAAAGTTAGGGTTCCAGTGGACTGTGAACACAGTGTATTCTTGAGCAAAATTTCACATGTAAGATAAAGTATGTATTTTTCTAAGGAAAATACCCATAGCTTTCATCATATTCTTGAAAGGTTTTGTCACACTGCCCCTCGAAGTAATATCACCATTGCATTAGCGTTCTCATGGCACCTTTACCCTGATTATTTCTTTTGATACTTAAAATAACACTGTGGAGAGAAATAAAAAAATGATCATTCTCATTTACACATAAGAGAATAAGACTCATGAATGTTAAGTAACTGGCCCAATCATACAGGTAATAATTTTAGAAATCAAGCTGAGATCCCAGGAAATCTGACATCTAGTTCAATATCTTGTATATGAGATTCAGAATGATGTAGTTAGTTTTAAATAAACTGGATGTACTTTTTAAAAACACATAAACATAGATTCAGTGATCCAATATCCCTGCAGTGTTACATTTTGGGTCCTGACAGGGGGTAACAATGCTCTATGTAGACTGTGACTCTTGAATGCTTTGGAGGGTTAGAGGTTGAGGGGAACTTACTTGCAAAGCAGAAGTCCTGAAAGAGCAATATTTCAGGGCTTTGCTTTCATGTTAAAGGAAGGTTACTTGATAAGCAAAGACAAGGGGCAGTCTTTCTTTTCACATAAAAGGAAATAGAATACTGATTTTTCCAAACAAAGATTACAAAGTGAAAATGACTGTTTTTGTATTTCCCCCCTTTGATTAAACTTGGCTTCTTCACTCCCTCCCTCCTCCCCAACTGAACATTCAGACATTACTAACAAATTAGGAAGTAACATCTGCTCCTGATAAAAAGTGGTACATCTTTTGGACATCACAGAATTAGGGGAAATAGACAGGATTTTAAGAAGTAAATTATTTTTCATTAATAATCTGTTAATGTTGACCATATTCAAATAAAAGAAATGAGAATTACATAATGGGTTGAAATAGGTGACCTAGTTAGAAAAATCTTAATGTCTTTCTCATTCTCTCAGGTCAAGGCAATATTATCATAATGCTGCTTCTCAAGCCTCCTATAAAAAAGATTAAACATGTTTTATTTTTTAATTAAAAAAGTGTTTTTTGTCTAATATGATGGTAAGCATTTTATTTTTAACTTAAATTTCATTTGTATTTATTATTTTTTAAAAATTTCATTTCCAATGTAGTTAATGTACAGTGTTACATTAGTTTCAGGTATACATTATAGTGATTCAACAATTCTATATGTTACTCAGTGCTCATCACCACAAGTGCCCTCCTTAATCTCCATCACCTATTTCACCCATCCTCCGCATACCTGCTTCCCCTCTGGTGATCATCTTATTGTTCTCTATAGTTAAGAGTCTGCTTTTTGGTTTGTCTTTTTTTTTTCCCTTGTTCCTTTGTTTTGTTTCTTAAATTCATAATTCCATAAAGCACAATGGCTTAGTCCACTTAGCATTATACTCTGGCTCTATCTATGTTGTTGTAAATGGCAAGATTTCATTCTTCTTTTTGACTAACATTCTGTTTTTTATATATTCCACCTCTTCTTTATCCTTTGGATTATTTATGGACTCTTGGGTTGCTTCCATACTTTTGCTATTGTAAATAATGCTGCAATAAACATTGGGGTGCTCATATCTTCTTGAATTAATTTTTTTGTATTCTTTTTTTAAAATATTTTATTTATTTATTTGATAGAGAGAGATCACAAGCAGGCAGAGAGGCAGGCAGAGAGAGCAGGGGAAGCAGGTTCCCCACTGAGCAGAGAGCCTGATGCAGGGCTCGATCCCAGGACCGTGAGATCATGACCTGAGCTGAAGGCAGAGGCTTAACCCACTGAGCCACCCAGGTGCCCCAATTTTTTTTCATATTCTTTGAGTAAACACCCAGTAGTATAATTATTGGGTCATAGGTTAGTTCTCTTTTTCATTTTTAGAGGAACCTCCGTGCTCTCTTTCAGTAGCTGTACCAGTCTGCATTCCCACTGACAGTGCATGAGGGTTCTTTTTCTCCACATCCTCATCAACACTTGTTTACGTGTTTTTGGTTTTAGCCATCCTGACAGGTATGTGTTGGTATCTCATTTTGGTTTTAATTTGCATTTTGCTGATAAGGGACATTGAGCACTTTTCCATGTGTCTGTCAGCCATCTTGATGTCTTTGGAGAAATGTCTGTTTGTGTCCTCCATCTATTTTTAATTTGGATTATTTGTGTTTTTGATGTTGAGATGTATAAGTTCTTTATGTATTTTTGATACTATCACTTTTGGGGTGTGTCATTGCCAAATACCTTCTCCTTTTTAGTAGAGTTTAGCTTCATTGACTATTGGCTTTGCTGTGCAGAAGATTTTTTATTTTTGATTTGTTTCCCTTGCCTCAGGAGACATATCTAGAAAAGTGTCACTACAGGAGATGTCAGAGAGATCATTGCCTGTGTTCTCTTCTGGAATTTTTATGGTTTCAGGTCTCAGAGTTAGGTCATTAATCCATACTGAATTTATTTTCATGTGTGGTATAAGAAAGTGTTCCTCTTGCATTCTTTTTCATGTCTAGTTTTCCCAATACCATTTAATGGAGAGACTTTCTTTTCCCCATTGTATATTCTTGTCTCCTCTGTCAAAGATTAGTTGACTATATATAATCATGGGTCTATTTCTGGGCCCTCCATTCTATCCCATTGATTTACGTGTCTACTTTTACGGTAATATGATACTCTTTTGATTACTACAGCTTTGTAGTATGTCTTGAAATCTGGAATTTTGATACCTCCAGTAGTCTTCTCTTTCAAGATTGCCTTGGCTATTTGGGATATCGTGATTCTGTAGAAGTTTTAGGATTATTTGTTCCAGTGCTGTGAAAAATCTTGTTAGAATTTTGATAGGGATTGCATTAAATTTGTACTTGCTTTGGGTAGTACGGCTGTTCAAATAATATTAAGTCTTCCAATCTAGAAGCATGGAATATCTTTCCATTTGTTTGTGTTGTCTTCAATTTCCTTCATCAGTGTTTTATAGTTTTCAGAGTACAGGTCTTTGACCTCAATGGTTAAATTTATTCCTTGGTATTTTATTATTCTTGGTACAATAGTAAATAGTGTTTTGTTCATTTCTACTTCTGTTGCTTCATTATTAATGTTTAGAAACGTAATGGATTTCCATTTATTTGGTTTTGTATCCACAACCTTACTGAATTCATTTATCAGTTGTAATCCATGCAGAGCTGTTTTTTGTGCTATCTTTTTAGGGGTGAGGACTCAGTTTCCACTTGCTCTTCTGGCTCTCCCTGAATTGAGTCAGCTGATTTTCTAAGAACTCATGAAATTGGGCCCCTTTTGTTTTCAAAACAAATGTTATGGGGGTGAGTGTTCCCCCTGCTTGGGGTCCTTCGTGTGAGGGTCTGTCTTTTTCTGCTGTGTCCACAATATCCCTCTTTCCTTTGGATAGTTCTGTGGGTCTGTTAGCTCCTGACTGAGTCTTCACCCTTCTTACCCTCTTTTGTGGCCTCTTTACATTTAGCTATGGAGAGTATGTTCTTCCTGTCTTTGGCCCATTTCTGGTTTATATGAACTGATATGGGTATTATCGAGTTGTAGCTATGGTTTGAGGTGAGCTTAGGGTGCTCCTTGTCTACCGTCTTTCCTGGAAGTCCTCAGGTTTTAAGTTTTTTTGTTTTGTTTTGTTTTGTTTTAAAGTCAGCTGTGCCCAGCTTAAGACCCCAAGATCAAGAGTTGTGTGCTCTGTTGACTGAGCCACCAGCCACCTCTAGATTTTAACATGTTTTAGTACATCTTTCCTATGATCAAAAATAAACTCCTTAATTGTAGTTAGGGTAAACTTTTTCAGGTCACAAAGATATATGTATATGTCAGGATTCAATCAAAGAAACTTAACAATAGAAGATACATATTAAGGGATTTATTGTAAGCTCTTATGTAGTTGTGAAGGCTGGCTAATTAAACCTGAAATCTGTGGGATGGGTCGCCAGGAAAAGAGAAACTGGTAATTTTTTCTTTTTATAAAAGCTTGATTTTTTCATAAGACCTTTCAGCAGTTTGCTTCAGGGACCATCCAGGTTATCTACATAATCTTTATTTATCAGTTGAGCAAGTACTTCACTGTTACAAAATGACATCACAGAAACACCTACATTAATGTTTGGCCTAATGAATGGGGACTATGTACTAGCCAAGCTGACACATAAAACTGGCTGGTATAATAAATTGCTTAGACATACTTGACACATTGTACCCCCATGTATATGTTTATTCTCATGGTTGTACTAATCTACATCACTCCAAACAAGGAGTTAGCAAAATTTCTCAGTAAAGGGCCAGACAATATATATTTTAGGCTTGCAGAACATATGGTTTCTTTTGCACCAGAAGTACAGAAATGAATGGGTATGGCTGTGTCCCAATAAAACTTTATAGAAACAGGTGGTATGCCTTTGGGCCACAGTTTGCTGACCCCTTCTGTAAACTGGTATTTAAATTTCCAATATCATCATGGATTGTGGAATATTTTTCTGAGCACTTTTAAATAAAATGTTTATAAGACCTTGTGTTAGATTCTAGACAAGTTGGAGGAAACATAACTATCTTAACCCCTAGGAAGAAGAATGGACATGCAGATAATGGAATACAAATAGAAATTGAGGTGAAAATGTATACAGTCAAGTTTTATTCAATGTGCTTTGGGAAGACAGTTAAGGCTGTACGTAAATATGCATGTGGGGACCAGGTGAGGTTGCCCCCACGTTGACTTCTGAGTTGATCCAGAAAGGAAATTTCAAAAGAGCTAAGAGGGGGTGGAGAGCAAAAGAGAGACAGAGTAGAAAAAAGGAATGGTTCAAAGGAAAATTTTGGGGGGTATAAAAATAAATAATATGCTTGATGCTCAGTGAATAATCCACTGTCACCACACAGTGTGTTGGAGAGGGTAAGGATGCATTTAAAAACGGAAGACAGTGCCATATTTTAAATGAATCCATTTAAAATATGCTAGGAAAGCTGGTGCACCCACTCTGGAAAACAGCATGGAGTTTCCTCAAAAAGTTGGAAATAGAGCTACCCTATGACCCAGCAATTGCCCTACTGGCTATTTACCCTAAAGATACAAACGTAGTGATCCGAAGAGGCAAGTACACCCGAATGTTTATAGCAGCAATGTCCACAATAGCCAAACTATGGAAAGAACCTAGGTGTCCATCAATAGATGAATGGATAAAGAAGATGTGGTATATATACACAATGGAATACTATGCAGCCATCAAAAGAAATGAAATCTTGCCATTTGTGACAACGTGGATGGAACTAGAGGGTATTATGCTTAGTGAAATAAGTCAGTCGGAGAAAGACAACTATCATATGATCTCCCTGATATGAGAAAGTGGAGATGCAACGTGGGGGTTTGGGGGGTAGGAAGGAGGGAGACAATCCATGAGAGACTCATGGTTTATATTCATTATTAGATGAATAATCACATCTGACTTTAGTTGGGGATAAAACTAGAAAAGATGCTTTATTCTGTGAGTCAGGAAAATAAAGATATATATTTAGTAGGTGAAGATTTCCATTTGTAGGTAGTTTGTATGATACCTAAAGAATAAGTTATTCAGTTTTTTTAAATTGGGGTATATTTGACATAACTTTTTTTGTCAGTGGAAGGACTATATGGTTTTGCTTTATATAAAATAGGAAAGGGAGTTAAATCAGTTAAAATGTCTGTAGAAATTGAATAGCATAGTTAAACTAAGAGTTTAAGCATGAGTAAGAAAGAGAGGTTGTACTATGTACCTCTATTTTGTATTTTGATATTTCTCCTATAATCCTGAAAGGCAAATTGCGTTTAAAAACTTAGTACCTCGGGGCGCCTGGGTGGCTCAGTGAGTTAAGCCGCTGCCTTCGGCTCAGGTCATGATCTCCGGGTCCTGGGATCGAGCCCCACATCGGGCTCTCTGCTCAGTGGGGAGCCTGCTTCCCTCTCTCTCTCTCTCTCTGCCTGCCTCTCAGCCTACTTGTGATCTCTACCTATCAAATAAATAAATAAATAAAATCTTTAAAAAAAAAAAAAAAACTCAGTATTTCATGTAAAGCTAATCCAGTAAGAACACATTTATAGAGAAAAGTTATTTTCATTTTGTAGAAGTTCACCATGGTTCTTTTCTCTTTTTTTGACTACAGGGAGTGAGTGTTTACCCACGAAAAATAAATTATGCTGCTAGAAACTATGTAACAAATCATTTGTTTAAGGTATACTTTGAAAAGTGTACATAAAATGGTAAGAAGATGAATAGCTTTAAGATAGGTTGGCCCCTTCTCATAGGAAATTATGCATCTTGTAATTTCAGTGTACCTGCTGGTCTCTGTATGCAGTTTATATTTAGCTGTTCAAGAACCAAAAAAAGATGCTTTTGATCTCCTAACATTGGTAATTATCCCTAATTATAGGAAGAGTTCTCTATGTGTGTGTCAAACAGCCCACGTTTTTTTTTTTTTTTAATTTCTGTTGGATGCATATTTTAACTTGTGTTTTACTTTCAAGCATCTGTCGTATTTAGATCGTTAGCATTTCCACCAATGTAGCAGTCAATGAGACCACAAGAGCGCCTGCTGATAACTATGAGGAAAGAAAAAAAAACCCACAAAGTCATTTGTTTTCCCATTTCTAGTTGGAATCCTATCAGTGAAAGTTAGCTCAGTGTTCAGTCACAGAATATACATTGTTACAAAGCATAATATGTAAATTCAAGTTCAGGGTGAATTCCTATAGAGTCTGGATGTCTTTTCTCCTGAAACAGTACTCTGAAAATTACAGAAACATTATTTGGATTACGTTTTTGTTGAGCAGATGCATAGTCCATTGACAAATCAAAATCCAGTAAATAGGAATGGGTCCTTGTCTCAAAAAATGGGTAGGGTTTATTGGGAAGAGAAGGCAAGAGGGTGGGAAGGAGGGTAGGTAAGTAAGGAGGTAGGTTGATCTCAGAACTTACTAAAGTAGAGATGAGAAGCATAGGGCCTATCCTTCTCATAGATTACAAAGTTTATAAGACCATTCCCTCTGATTGGGCATTACTGGTATAACTCAAAACACAGCTCTATCACCTCTAGAAGGAGTAACACTTTTGAGTTTAAATATTCAAAATATAATTACATATTCCATAAAACATAACTGAGCCATTAAAGTACTCTTTTGGTAACCTGTCTTCTAATCACCATGTTGACTTGGTTATATGTACTCTCCCATGTGTTGGAATCATTGTGTTAAAAGCTGCATTCATTCACTCCTCCTATCCATACTCAGTAGTGATCTCAAAAACTGGTACTGGGTTTGGTCACATGTTTTGCTTTGATAAAAACCATGTTTGCAAATATGATGCAAGAAGAATTTTGAAAGACATTTGTGTTTTTCTGCTTGCTGTTTTTGTCCCCTTTCATCACCAGAGAAAGTCTTGTGTGGACTACCATGTTGTAGGATGAGACAGACGTAGGGAGCAAAACTGTGTTGCCTTAGTCATTCCGACCAAGGCTATCTTCAGACCATCCAAGAGCTAGCCAACCTCCAGAAATACATATGACCCCAACAAAGATCAGCAGAGCCACCTAGCCAAATTGCAGATTACCATGAACAGATGGACAGTCAAGATAGGAGTCTAGTCTAGATCAGCTTATTCCTGCAGACTCATAAACTAAACTCATTTTTTTTGACTCTGAAATATTATGGCTGATTATTATACAAAAGTATTGCATATTATGGATACACTTTGCTCAAAGACAATATGAATTATGCCCAGAAGTCTACTTGCATACTGAAATCTCCATCTGTAATCAAGTCAACAAGTCTTTATAGGGGGTTTTCATGAATTTTAAAAACATGTAGATGTTGCTGGATTAATATCCCACTGGGGCTTTTACTCTTGCCTGCTCACACAACCCTGGAGAGATGAGCTGCTTATACCACAAGCGACATTCATACTCTGCAAACACCCACATTGCTCTCTCCAACCATACTTCACATAACTGTGTTAGTTGAGACAGGTGGTGATAGTCTTATATTTTGAATAGCTGCTAGCTGACAAGAGAAAGTTTAATGGGATTTTCGGAGCAGGGTGTGGATATAATGTTTCTAGCTGTACATGTGTCTGTGTTAGTAAGAATGTGTGTTTTCTGCAGTGTGTCTAGTGTCCTGTGCCAATGAGAATTTGTGTAGGAGTAGGCTTACTCTCCACTGCTGTAGAATTCTGGTGGGAGACCATGAATCTTCATGTCTTCATTCACTGTTAATTCAGAATGAGTCTGTGGTATGAATTGTGCCCTACAAATATGGAAGCCCTATGCAATATATAAATTAAGATGCAGTTTATACAACAGGCTACTTTTATATCCTGCGATTTCATAATTAGTGAGGTATTCCTCAGTGGAAAATGCTTAGTTATTCTTTATTCTGAACAGATTTGTTGATCATTTATTATGTACCCTTGGTGTAGAAAGATAAAGAGTTTCAAAGGCTAATCATGACAGAAATGCAAAAAATAGTTTTGTGTAGTATTGTAGTTGGTCTTTTTCGGCAATGGTCAAGGTACTATGGAGAAAGATTTAACAATAATTATGTCTGGCATAGGAGTACACGTAGAGTTTATGGAAGGCTTCACAGAATATAAATTTTTAAAATGATTAGGTTAAGTATGAGCTCCTTGGGAAGACAAAAAGAGATAATAAAACTTTCTAGAATAAGAAAACAGCAGTATTATTTGAAGTACTGCACAGAGACATGATATGACTGGTTGGAAGACCAGTAAATTCTATCACAACAAGCATGAGTCAAGGCTAATAAATGGCGACAAAGAAAGAATAGGAAGCTACAGGATCATAAAGGATTGGGGGGAACATGAAAAGGAGGTTTGAATTTATCCTGTACATCATGAATAAATACATGAAACAGAGAAGTATACGGATTAATTTTGCATGTTAGAATTGCCAGTCCAGTAGCAGTATTGTGCAACATGGGCCTGGAAGGGGAGTTCTGGTTTCTAACTGGTAGATGTGATGAATAAATTACAAGCTACATATTTTTGGTAAGACATGGCCTTTGGACTTGAAAATATGCACTCAGTTGCTGATCTTATTCTGGTTCTGCGGGTTACTGTTAGTATTCTAAACATTCTGTTAATTCAGCATTAGTAATAGCTTCAACCTTGTCAACTGCAGTCAATCTATCTTCCTCTCAATTGCTATAATTGTGGCTAGAATTTGAAGACAATTTCTGATAAAAATCTAGTTTAATTACTTGATTTGGGGTAGAGCATGGGGAAAAACAATGTTCTTTTATTCCTGTGACTCACCAAACAGTTTGGATATCTCTTTAATTTATATAAATACTGTATAATCTCTGATGTCCATTTATGTCCAAATTTGAGCTGTGGCTGGCTATCTATTTTCCCTCGCTATTCTCTCTAGGTAACCCACTAGTGTAAATTTTTTCTGGGCAGGTGTCTTAGATCAGTTTAACTCAAAAAACAGACTATGAGATAAGGATTTTTTTGTTCAAATAATTTTTTTAGGAAACATTACCCCACAGGGAAAAAAATAAGGGAAAGCAGAATAGGCAATAGGAAGCTGAACATGTACACAGTCTTGGGTAAGGTCCTTCAGAACCCTACAGAAGGCTCCTTTTATCTCTTCTCATGGTAGAACTCTGGCTGGTGGAAGTGACAGTACACAGAACAGGAAAGCACAAGAATGGACAAAGGGATGCAAGGGGTCAAGGTCAAGCACCTACACTACCCTTATATGAGGATCTCATATTTATATCTATAGCATCCAATTCAGATCCCATCCTAAGGACCCTCAAGAGCACCAATATCCGTGCAGCTCCTGGTGGATGTCACCCAGCACCAACCCCTCTTCTATGACTTTGAATTCCAGAATGTCTTTCTTTTCTTCAACTTGAGCCTTTTTAGGTCACTTGCTGCTGCTAAGGCTCTGATTGTCTCTGGAAAATTAGCTGCTACCCTTCTTCCACCTCTCAAAGTATTCCTTGTGTTTGTTTAAGAATGTGAGTCTCTATTGACCTGTGCTTCCTGAATTCTATTATAGACCTAGAAGTTGTCTCTACCTTATCAAAACCACTGATATCAGTGTCTGTTTTACCACACAGTCTAATAATAGTCTTTACTGGCCACGTGAAAAAAATGTTTACTCCAATTAAATTTATGGACTTTTGTCATTATTTTTGAGTACCTGTGTGCCTGCACTATTATTTCTTTATGAAGATGAATAAAATAGCCTATCTACAAGCTTACTGTTTGCTGTTCAGTTGATAAATATAATATTCGATTAAAGAATAATGTAGTAACTGCCCAAATATGTGTTGTATGTGTATTTGTACACAACACATATCTACAGTATGGCTTGAGAATGTGTAATAGTGAGAACTTAATTCTTCTTAATAAGTATGGAATTTTTTAGAAGAGATTAGTGATTTCACTAGGGCTTAAGGATGAGTGAGTTCAAAAAAACATTTTTCAGCAAACGAGGTAGTTTTCCCAAATGCATAAAGGCAAGAGAAAGAAGTGTTATAGAGGACCATAGACACTTTATGGTGGTAGAAGATTCTTTGGAAGTAATTGGGTCTCTTCCATGGCACTCTTTCTCTTAAAATTCTGAATTGTAGGTTGCTTATGGCTTTACAGTCTACATACTCTGTCTTTTCTATATCACTTACCCACTGTTAATATTCCATCTTCTTGAAACAAATCCTGGTCCTTGTTAACACCTACTAACCACCCCACCATTCCCAGACATGAAGAGTTTGACCCTGGATCACAACCTCCCTCTCATCCCCAGGTCTGATTATTCTGGGACCATTTAAAGATGCTCACTGGTCCCTCACATACTGACTAATGTCAAGAGTCTTTGTCTATTATGAACCCTAGTATTAAAAGAGTTCTCATTTTTAATTTCAAGAATAATAGCTTTCTCAACTGCAGGAATCTTATTTGTCAGGCTGTAGTGGACATACCTGTCCATTGACCTCAGCTCCTACTCGAAAATTTATTTCAACATAGAATGGCTTTAATTTTGGCATCCAGTCACATGGATCACATGGATCACTTCCTGAGTATCGCTATTTTGAATGAGAGAAACTAACTCAAAGCAAAGCAATTCATTGTCAGCCAGCAGGCAGTCAGAATCCTGATTAAGGGACAGTCATTTTAGCTATAAGACCCTGAATTCCAGGAGTGAAAGATCTGGTAAACTAAGATCCAGAATCAGTATGAGGCTAGCTCTAAAACGTGTAGATGTCAAAATTGTGAATGAACAAACATTAAAGCTTTTCAGACATGAGTTGGTTTCAGAGAGAATGATGAAACAGACATAATGAAGAAGAATGTGTAGAAAACTCTGTGGTATGACAAAGGAGAAAAATGGAGAGACTGTGCCTTTGATGATTTTCTGTGCCCCAGGGGCTTAGTTATATTTTCTGCAAGTTTCTTCTCAGTGAGATTCTATTATATTCTTATATTAAATTCTTTGTTTACTTGAGCTTTCCCAATTACTGTATTTTCCTCAGAATGATCTCTAACAAACACAGGCTCTATTTCTTTCTACCAATGTGCCCAGGCTTGTGGAATACACATGTAAGTGGTCCAGAGTCCCTTTTATGCTATAGGGAAAAGCAATTAAAATCAGTCAAGGGATTTCAGCCTTAGAACTCTGGAACAAATTCATTTTTTTCTTATTCACTCCTAAACCTAAGGAATGATGTTTATTATTTTGATCATTTAGAGTGTTAATTGCCATCTTGTAAAAGTTTAACTCTAAATAAATGTTAAGTAATGTATTGACTTCATGTTTTGCAAGAGATCTGATTCATGAAAATGCTAAATTGTGGGTACCATTAATAAAATTTTTAGGTTTATAATATAAAAATGATTTAATGAGTAAACATTTTCTCTCTCTTTATTTTTGAAATAGGAAATAACATTTTAAAGAAACTTTATCAAGTACTTGGTATTGTAGAACAGAGGTCAGCAAACTATGACCTCTGGACCAAATCCAACCTGCTGTAAATAGTTTTATTGGACCTACAGCTGCACCCATTCTTTGTCTGTAGCTGCTTTCATGCTCCAGTGGCAAAGTTGAGTAATTATGGCCCACAAAGCCCCAAATACTTTCTATTTAGACCTTTCCAGAAAAAAAAATATATATATATATATTTTTTGCTTATCCTATTTGTAGAAATAGTGGATATTTTATTTATCAACTTAACAGCACCAGACCACATAGGAAACTTGGGCTGGCTTAAATTTCTGTTTTCTGGGTTAAGCATTCGTAAAATGCTTGACATTCTTTTAGGGAATAACTGGAATATTTCTCTTTTGGGGGGGGTTCTGAATAGAATCATAAACAGGGGAAGATTGAATGGTGATTCTAAATACAAAGCATTTTAAATAAAAGACAGATGGTATTTATTATCTAGAATGAATAAAGTTAACAAAACAAAGAAATTCCCTCAAAGAAATAGAATTCATTAGGGAAATTAAGAAGTAGGAAAAGTGGGATTGTATTTAAAAGTATAAGGTGGCTTCAAAGAAGTTAAGTAGGAATAATAATAAAATAACAACAATCTGAAATTCAAATAGAAAAATCAGTTGAATGGAAAGTAGGCTAGGGTATTATAAAGGAGAACAGAAATACTTCACAATTAAAATTAAGGTCAGCTTAAAAATACAAAATTGTGAAACTGTAGAGACAAACCAAAATGTGAACTTTATTTCTCAAATCCCAAATAGCATCAAAATAGAAAATAGCCATTGAAGAAAATGGATATTAACAGGATATTAGCTAAGGCACGGCATTATTATGTTTAATCCACTGAACACAACAGTTCCTCAAGCATGGCACATTACATTGTTCTGCTCATTGTTCTCTTGGCCTCCAGATGTATATTCTCTAACATCCAGAGTAGATATTTGCCATTTCTTTTTTTTTTTTTTTTAATTTTTTTTTTATTTCCAGCATAACAGTATTCATTATTTTTGCACCACACCCCGTGCTCCATGCAATCCGTGCCCTCTATAATACCCACCACCTGGTACCCCAACCTCCCACCCCCCGTCCCCTCAAAACCCTCAGATTGTTTTTCAGAGTCCATAGTCTCTCATGGTTCACCTCCCCTTCCAATTTCCCCCAACTCCCTTCTCCACTCTAAGTCCCCATGTCCTCCATGCTATTTGTTATGCTCCACAAATAAGTGAAACCATATGATAATTGACTCTCTCTGCTTGACTTATTTCACTCAGCATAATCTCTTCCAGTCCCGTCCATGTTGCTACAAAAGTTGGGTATTCATCCTTTCTGATGGAGGCATAATACTCTATCCCCAGGGGTACAGGTCTGTGAATCACCAGGTTTACACACTTCACAGCACTCACCAAAGCACATACCCTCCCCAATGTCCATAATCCCACCCCCTTCTCCCAAACCCCCTCCCCCCAGCAACCCTCAGTTTGTTTTGTGAGATTAAAAGTCACTTATGGTTTGTCTCCCTCCCAATCCCATCTTGTTTCATTTATTCTTCTCCTACCCACTTAAGCCCCCATGTTGCATCACCACTCCCTCATATCAGGGAGATCATATGATAGTTGTCTTTCTCTGCTTGACTTATTTCGCTAAGCATGATACGCTCTAGTTCCATCCATGTTGTTGCAAATGGCAAGATTTCATTTCTTTTGATGGCTGCATAGTATTCCATTGTGTATATATACCACATCTTCTTGATCCATTCATCTGTTGATGGACATCTAGGTTCTTTCCATAGTTTGGCTATTGTGGACATTGCTGCTATAAACATTCGGGTGCATGTGCCCCTTTGGATCACTACGTTTGTATCCTTAGGGTAAATACCCAATAGTGCAATTGCTGGGTCATAGGGCAGTTCTATTTTCAACATTTTGAGGAACCTCCATGCTGTTTTCCAGAGTGGCTGCACCAGCTTGCATTCCCACCAACAGTGGAGGAGGGTTCCCCTTTCTCCGCATCCTCGCCAGCATCTGTCATTTCCTGACTTGTTGATTTTAGCCATTCTGACTGGTGTGAGGTGATATCTCATTGTGGTTTTGATTTGTATTTCCCTGATGCCGAGTGATATGGAGCACTTTTTCATGTGTTTGTTGGCCATCTGGATGTCTTCTTTGCAGAAATGTCTGTTCATGTCCTCTGCCCATTTCTTGATTGGATTATTTGTTCTTTGGGTGTTGAGTTTGCTAAGTTCTTTATAGATTCTGGACACTAGTCCTTTATCTGATATGTCATTTGCAAATATCTTCTCCCATTCTGTCAGTTGTCTTTTGATTTTGTTAACTGTTTCCTTTGCTGTGCAAAAGCTTTTGATCTTGATGAAATCCCAATAGTTCATTTTTGCCCTTGCTTCCCTTGCCTTTTGCGTTGTTCCTAGGAAGATGTTGCTGCGGCAGAGGTCAAAGAGGTTGCTGCCTGTGTTCTCCTCAAGGATTTTGATGGATTCCTTTCGCACATTGAGGTCCTTCATCCATTTTGAGTCTATTTTTGTGTGTGGTGTAAGGAAATGGTCCAATTTCATTTTTCTGCATGTGGCTGTCCAATTTTCCCAGCACCATTTATTGAAGAGGCTGTCTTTTTGCCATTGGACATTCTTTCCTGCTTTGTCGAAGATTAGTTGACCATAGAGTTGAGGGTCTATTTCTGGGCTCTCTATTCTGTTCCATTGATCTATGTGTCTGTTTTTGTGCCATTACCATGCTGTCTTGATGACGACAGCTTTGTAATAGAGCTTGAAGTCCGGAATTGTGATGCCACCAACGTTGGCTTTCTTTTTCAATATCCCTTTGGCTATTCGAGGTCTTTTCTGGTTCCATATAAATTTTAGCATTATTTGTTCCATTTCTTTGAAAAAGATGGATGGTACTTTGATAGGAATTGCATTAAATGTGTAGATTGCTTTAGGTAGCATAGACATTTTCACAATATTTATTCTTCCAATCCAGGAGCATGGAACATTTTTCCATTTCTTTGTGTCTTCCTCAATTTCTTTCATGAGTACTTTATAGTTTTCTGAGTATAGATTCTGTGTCTCTTTGGTTAGGTTTATTCCTAGGTATCTTATGGTTTTGGGTGCAATTGTAAATGGGATTGACTCCTTAATTTCTCTTTCTTCTGTCTTGCTGTTGGTGTAGAGAAATGCAACTGATTTCTGTGCATTGATTTTATATCCTGACACTTTACTGAATTCCTGTATAAGTTCTAGCAGTTTTAGAGTGGAGTCTTTTGGGTTTTCCACATATAGTATCATATCATCTGCGAAGAGTGATAATTTGACTTCTTCTTTGCCGATTTGGATGCCTTTAATTTCCTTTTGTTGTCTGATTGTTGAGGCTAGGACCTCTAGTACTATGTTGAATAGCAGTGGTGATAATGGACATCCCTGCCGTGTTCCTGACCTTAGCGGAAAAGCTTTCAGTTTTTCTCCATTGAGAATGATATTTGCGGTGGGTTTTTCATAGATGGCTTTGATGATATTGAGGTATGTGCCCTCTATCCCTACACATTGAAGAGTTTTGATCAGGAAGGGATGCTGTACTTTGTCAAATGCTTTTTCAGCATCTATTGAGAGTATCATATGGTTCTTGTTCTTTCTTTTATTGATGTGTTGTATCACATTGACTGATTTGCGGATGTTGAACCAACCTTGCAGCCCTGGAATAAATCCCACTTGGTCGTGGTGAATAATCTTTTTAATGTACTGTTGAATCCTATTGGCTAGTATTTTGTTGAGTATTTTCGCATCTGTGTTCATCAAGGATATCGGTCTATAGCTCTCTTTTTTGGTGGGATCCTTCTCTGGTTTGGGGATCAAGGTGATGCTGGCCTCATAAAATGAGTTTGGAAGTTTTCCTTCCATTTCTATTTTTTGGAACAGTTTCAGGAGAATAGGAATTAGTTCTTCTTTAAATGTTTGGTAGAATTCCCCCGGGAAGCCGTCTGGCCCTGGGCTTTTGTTTGTTTGGAGATTTTTAATGACTGTTTCAATCTCCTTACTGGTTATGGGTCTGTTCAGGCTTTCTATTTCTTCCTGGTTCAGTTGTGGTAGTTTATATGTTTCTAGGAATGCATCCATTTCTTCCAGATTGTCAAATTTATTGGCATAGAGTTGCTCATAGTATGTTCTTATAATAGTTTGTATTTCTTTGGTGTTAGTTGTGATCTCTCCTCTTTCATTCATGATTTTATTTATTTGGGTCCTTTCTCTTTTCTTTTTGATAAGTCGGGCCAGGGGTTTATCAATTTTATTAATTCTTTCAAAGAACCAGCTCCTAGTTTCGTTGATTTGTTCTATTGTTTTTTTGGTTTCTATTTCATTGATTTCTGCTCTGATCTTTATGATTTCTCTCCTCCTGTTGGGCTTAGGGTTTCTTTCTTGTTCTTTCTCCAGCTCCTTTAGGTGTAGGGTTAGGTTGTGTACCTGAGACCTTTCTTGTTTCTTGAGAAAGGCTTGTACCGCTATATATTTTCCTCTCAGGACTGCCTTTGTTGTGTCCCACAGATTTTGAACCGTTGTATTTTCATTATCATTTGTTTCCATGATTTTTTTCAATTCTTCTTTAATTTCCTGGTTGACCCATTCATTCTTTAGAAGGATGCTGTTTAGTCTCCATGTATTTGGGTTCTTTCCAAACTTCCTTTTGTGGTTGAGTTCTAGCTTTAGAGCATTGTGGTCTGAAAATATGCAGGGAATGATCCCAATCTTTTGATACCGGTTGAGTCCTGATTTAGGACCGAGGATGTGATCTATTCTGGAGAATGTTCCATGTGCACTAGAGAAGAATGTGTATTCTGTTGCTTTGGGATGAAATATTCTGAATATATCTGTGATGTCCATCTGGTCCAGTGTGTCGTTTAAGGCCTTTATTTCCTTGCTGATCTTTTGCTTGGATGATCTGTCCATTTCAGTGAGGGGAGTGTTAAAGTCCCCTACTATTATTGTATTATTGTTGATGTGTTTCTTTGATTTTGTTATTAATTGGTTTATATAGTTGGCTGCTCCCACGTGGGGGCATAGATATTTAAAATTGTTAAATCTTCTTGTTGGACAGACCCTTTGAGTATGATATAGTGTCCTTCCTCATCTCTTATTATAGTCTTTGGCTTAAAATCTAATTGATCTGATATAAGGATTGCCACTCCTGCTTTCTTCTGATGTCCATTAGCATGGTAAATTCTTTTCCACCCCCTCACTTTAAATCTGGAGGTGTCTTCGGGCTTAAAATGAGTTTCTTGGAGGCAACATATAGATGGGTTTTGTTTTTTTATCCATTCTGATACCCTGTGTCTTTTGACAGGGGCATTTAGCCCATTAACATTCAGGGTAACTATTGAGAGATATGAATTTAGTGCCATTGTATTGCCTGTAAGGTGACTGTTACTGTATATGGTCTCTGTTCCTTTCTGATCTACCACTTGTAGGCTCTCTCTTTGCTTAGAGGACCCCTTTCAATATTTCCTGTAGAGCTGGTTTGGTATTTGCAAATTCTTTCAGTTTTTGTTTGTCCTGGAAGCTTTTAATCTCTCCTTCTATTTTCAATGATAGCCTAGCTGGATATAGTATTCTTGGCTGCATGTTTTTCTCGTTTAGTGCTCTGAAAATATCATGCCAGCTCTTTCTGGCCTGCCAGGTCTCTGTGGATAAGTCAGCTGCCAATCTAATATTTTTACCATTGTATGTTACAGACTTCTTTTCCCGGGCTGCTTTCAGGATTTTCTCTTTGTCACTGAGACTTGTAAATTTTACTATTAGGTGACGGGGTGTGGGCCTATTCTTATTTATTTTGAGGGGCGTTCTCTGAACCTCCTGAATTTTGATGCTCGTTCCCTTTGCCATATTGGGGAAATTCTCCCCAATAATTCTCTCCAGTATACCTTCTGCTCCCCTCTCTCTTTCTTCTTCTTCTGGAATCCCAATTATTCTAATGTTGTTTCGTCTTATGGTGTCACTTATCTCTCCAATTCTCCCCTTGTGGTCCAGTAGCTGTTTGTCCCTCTTTTGCTCAGCTTCTTTATTCTCTGTCATTTGGTCTTCTATATCACTAATTCTTTCTTCTGCCTCATTTATCCTAGCAGTGAGAGCCTCCATTTTTGATTGCACCTCATTAATAGCTTTTTTGATTTCAACTTGGTTAGATTTTAGTTCTTTTATTTCTCCAGAAAGGGCTTTTATATCTCTCGAGAGGGTTTCTCTAATATCTTCCATGCCTTTTTCGAGCCCAGCTAGAACCTTGAGAATTGTCATTCTGAACTCTAGATCTGACATATTACCAATGTCTGTATTGATTAGATCCCTAGCCTTCGGTACTGCCTCTTGTTCTTTTTTTTGTGTTGAATTTTTCCGTCTTGTCATTTTGTCCAGATAAGAGTATATGAAGGGGCAAGTAAAATACTAAAAGGGTGGCAACAACCCCAGGAAAAAATGCTTTAACCAAATTAGAAGAGATCCAAAATCGTGAGGGGGGAGAAAGGGGATAAAAAGAGGTTCAAAAAGGAAGAAAGAAAAAAAAAGAAAAAAGAAAAAAAAAGAAAAAAGAAAAGAAAAGAATTAAGAAAAAAAAAAGGAAAACACCTAAGAAAAATGTAAAAAAAAAAATATATATATATATATTAGATAAACTAGTAAAAAATCGTTAAAAAAGAAAAAGGTAACAGTTAAAAAAAAAATTTTACCCGAAGGCGAGGAAAAAAAAACCAAAAAATGAAAAAGAAAAAAATTAAATTAACTGCAAGACTAAAAAAAAATCACAGGGAAAAAGCCATGAGTTCCTTGCTTGGCTTTCTCCTCCTCTGGAATTCTGCTGCTCTCCTTGGTATTGAAACCGCACTCCTTGGTAGGTGAACTTGGTCTCGGCTGGATTTCTTGTTGATCTTCTGGGGGAGGGGCCTGTTGTAGTGATTCTCAAGTGTCTCTGCCCCAGGCGGAATGACACCGCCCTTACCCGGGGCCGGGTGAGTAATCCGCTCGGGTTTGCTTTCAGGAGCTTTTGTTCCCTGAGCGCTTTCCGTAGAGTTCCGGAGGACGGGAATACAAATGGCGGCCTCCTGGTCTCCGGCCCGGAGGAGCCGAGAGCCCAGGGCCGCACTCCTCAGTGCGCCCTCAGAGAACAGCGCCCAGTTACTCCCGTCTGCCTGACCTCCGGCCGCGCTCCGAGCTCTCCGAGCCTGCGACCAGTTCAAGGTAACACTGAGCTGTGAGCTTACTGTCGGCTCTGTCTCTGTAGCCGGCTTTCCCGTTCCAATACCCGCAAGGTCTGCGACACTCAGACACCCCTGTTCCTTCTGTGACCCTGCGGGACCTGAGGCCACGCTGAACCCGCGTGGGCTTCGCCCCAGTTTAGCCTCTGGAGCGATGTCCCTCAGCGGAACAGACTTTTAAAAGCCCTGATTTTGTGCGCGGTTGCTCCGCCGCTTGCCGGGAGCCGGCCCCTCCCCCCGGGGTGTATCTTCCCGTCGCTTTGGATTCACTTCTCCGCCGGTCCTACCTTTCAGAAAGTGGTTGTTTTTCTGTTTCCAGAATTGCTGTTCTTCTTCTGTTCGATCTGCCGATGGATTTTCAGGTGTTTGCAATCTTTAGATAAGCTATCTAGCTGATCTCCGGCTAGCTGAAGCAGTCTCAGCCTGCTACTTCTCCGCCATCTTGACTCCTCCCCCCTGCCATTTCTTTTTCATCATTCTCCCAGTTAAACTTTCAATGATTTGGCGTTGAACCGTGGTCTTTTAGAACTAAAAACATCAAGTGCCATTAAGTCCACTAGCCATGTGTTACATGAGGGCAATGAGAAACATAGGTGAAATAGTTTGCCTATGTGATATACCTGAACAATGATGTACAGATTGAACTCCAAGCACCCAGACAACTAGATCAGTGTTTTTCTTGCACACTGAGCTTTTTGGAATACAGTTTTCTGTGATCCTTACATTCACCAAACTATCACTTGAAAACACTGCTCTCGATGGACTAGTTTTCTGGTTTGCTACTTAACATTTGGCTCTAAGAGTCATGTGTGATCCGCTTTTCTTCTCTCTATCTTTCTCTCAAAATACTAATAACTGCTATAGATCACTGTACAATGCCTATTACATAGAAAGTACTGGTAAAGTTAGCTGTAATTAAAGTCAAAATATAAAGCTCTTCTCTTTCTCTGTGAAGCTCAGTTATCTCCTTAGTGTCTGAATTTCTTTAGGACATGTGGCCTGATGGACTCATATGGCTTTTTGGCTTCTGCTTTCTATGTTGTACTTGATTTTCTCTGTACTTATAAGTATGTTGTTATCCAAATATATTAGCCTTTTAAGGCAAAGACCTTTAGCACTTTGAACATAATAATTTCTCAATAAATGCTTATCAAACACAGTAAAGATTAAAAGTATAGTTTAAAACTCTGTAATTACTACCACACAGTCAGTTATGATACCAAAAATTTAAATTTTAATAAGTGTATCTAAGGTTAAATAAAACCATAGAAAGGTAATCTATTTATTGGATTAGAATACTATTTAATATATTTATGTTAGTACATTGGAGATCAGGCTCAAATTTTAGAATATAGTATAGGCTAATTTTAAGATTGACAGTTTTAAGTAGGATTGACTCATATTTTATGAAAAATATAAAATTTACTGCAGAGTTAAATAAGGCCTCAGCGTGAGAGCAGGAAGAATCATTATTTGATCATAATGCAATTATATCAAAGGCCCAACTTAAGAAACTGATTGCAGCAGAAGAAAGAGCAATGGGTTACAAAGCAGCATGGAATTAAAAGTATTCAGTTCAATCTAGTTATGTTCATACTTACAGGTCAAGATCATAATCTAGACCTTATGGTTAATATAGACACTTGTATGCAAACGACTGATAGACTCTTCGTATAAACACTAGCTTATTTTGTATGTATAATTTCAACTGAAAGAGAAAGCAACCGAAATTTCAGAGACACAGAGAACATGCACTCCTAAAATTCCACTAATGCGAATTGATTTCTAATGATAAAGTATATATTAAATGTTTTTTACTTTCTTATTGGAAAAGATTTGAGATTATTCCAAATATTCCTCTCACTAATAGAAAAGGGTAAAGGTAACAGATAACTATTTCTGAAAAGAAACCATTGCTAAATTTACATATGACCTATGAAAAAAAGTTCTCGACTATATAGGTTGAGAGAGATGCAAGGAAGAAACCAGAATGTCTAAGATGTCTAAGATCTAGTGGAAATGTGCAGGATGGAGATGCCTGTTAGTTTCCAGAGGGTGGGGATGGAAAACACAATTGATTTCCTTTTCTTAAATTTAACCTATAATCTGGGCTGTGGCTTTGTTCTCTGGAATTGGGAGACTGTCAGAGATAATAGACAACATTGTAGTTATCACAAGGAGCTAAGCCGCTCTAATAAGCGTCATCTATGTCACATAATGAGATTACTTGATAATATTGGTTGTATGAAAAATGAATGTCAAGATAATTTTTTCCTCTTTAATTGCAGTCCAGCGAACTCAGATGCTTTCTAATTTACTTGCATAGCAGAGAATGGCTACTGAGTTTTTTAGGTGGAATAAAACTCATTTACAAATTTCTAAATATGTTACTTCAAACTATGTAAAGGATAACTTTGTTATTAAAGTAGGAGAAGACTTTGAAAACTTAGGAATGCAGTACTGGTACTAGGCAGTGTGTTGACCCTGGATCAGTGCCTCGACATCATCGGGAATGCTGTAGAAAAGAAAAAATTCTCTGGCTCTACTAAATCAGAAATTCAAGGGTTGTATCCCAACAATTCATGTTTTAGTTGGCGTTGCAGATGATTCTGATGTACACTGAAGGTTCAGTAGTGTGACTTCATTAGAGTCCAAATGATGGGCATAGGACAGGAAAAGGAACAAGTACAAGCATGGATCCAGCTTGTCCTTCTGAATTTTCTGAGGTTTCAGAATTCAGATATAGGTTTAACCTCCTTTAGATTTTACTCATATCTGAAAAATAAAATTTTCATTTCTCCCCTGAGTGAACAGAGTGCTGATGGAGCTCATTCTGTGTGAAAAACACTGATACCTTCTGTTACGACCACTGCAGTGCAGAATGAGGAGTTTCAGTTTCATGGCTCTTCATTAAAAGACTCCTCTTTGTACACTGTTTGTTAATTAACTGGAATTTAAATTAAAACTTAAAAAAATAAATAATAAAACACACTGCTTCCATAGAAGCTGGCAAATAATGAGCACTAGACTCTAGAACTTTTTATGGTACTAATGCACAAAGCCATTTCACACCATCTGGCAGTAGGCCAAATTGCCTTGATATCAAAAGCTCATTCTTGAGTGGACACATTAAGATTGAGTGTGTTGGCACTGCTCTGTGATGAATGTCCCATGGGGAGAGCATGAAATAGACTTTATTCAACTCACTGTTATTAATGAATCCATTTCCACGATTGTGGTATCTACCTATGAATGTCAAACATCCAGAGCATTTTTTTTTCTTTTTAATAAAATGTAATGTGGCTATGCCATTTTGGAAGGCATTTTGGGAATTTATTATAAAGCTAAGAGTAGTCTTACTGTCTGATCCAGCAATCAGGTTCCTAGGTATTTACCTAGCTGATTTGCAAACTTATGTCCAGGCAAATACCTACACATGAATGTGTGTAGCAGATGTATTCATAATCACAAAAACTTGAAGCCACCAAGATCTCCTTCAAAAAGCTAATAAATGAAGTGTGGTAGGTCTATATAGTGAAATAACATTTAGTGATAAAAAGGCATGATGTAGCAATGCAAAGACATGGAGGAATCTTTAACAGGCTCTTACTAAGTAGGAAAAAAAATCAGTCAGAAAACTGCATACTATATGACTCCAGTTATATTACATATGGAAAGGGCAAAGCTGTGGGGAAGACACACAGTATAGTACTTGCCACCAGGGTAATGGGAGGGGAACAGGGCTAAAGAGATGAAGTACAGCAGATGTTTTAGGGTATTATATATGATGCTGTAGTGACAGAGATAGGAAAGTGCATTTGAGAAGTCCCATTGAATCTTATAGCATAGAGTGAAACTTCACATGTGGGAATTTAAAAAGACATTTAAGAGGTCATGGGAAACCCAGAAAAAAATGCCTACTGTCAGAAAAGAATCAGAATTACAAACATATGAGATTACATCATTGAAGAAGTAGGTGGGTAGAAGCTGCTTACTTAAGGAGCTTTGGAAATGAGAGGAGTCTGTAAGACTAAAGGCAGAAGGAACTGTGCATAAACACTTCAGTTGATAAAGTTCTTTTCCCTGGGGTAAGAAGTAACATTGCTGACACTACTATACACGTACAGCAGAATTGAACAGTTAAGTAAATGGATGGTGGATGGGAGTACCCTGAATGTTTATTGTTGGAGAGAGAGATTACAGATACACTAAATGGAGAGGCTAGAATAATTCATTTCATCCTGGATTAGAGTTTAAAATGTTACTATGAACTCCTGTTCAATTTACTATATATACAATGAATCCATAAAGAGATAAGGGGTGTGTGTGTGTGTGTGTGTGTGTGTGTGTGTGTGTGTGTGTATACACACACATACACATAAATACATATATATGTTTTAGAACCCATGTATGTTCTTGTTCTGTCAGCTGAGAGGGGCTAGATAATGACTCCCCTGGAGAAAGAGTGTGCTTGATTTCTAATGTCATTCCCCAAGAAAAGGAACCATGAGTCCTGGGGAAATGGCTGATTCTATGAATAGGACAAGGGAAATAAAAGATGAACCTGGAACATCTCATAAGGCCATAAAATAAGGAAGTGCTAAAAAAAATTCACGGCAGTGATGTTATGTCACACTGATACAGGAGCTAAGTGAAGGGGCTCCCAGTGGCCAAAGCACAAACAATTTGAACAAAATAAGTAATGTAGTATTGGATTATAACTCAAAGTATAAAAAGTAACCCATGAGACCATACTATGATACATGATTGAATGAATAAATTAATGGGAGAGAATGGGCGAATATCCCATGCATAAAATTTTCAAGTAAGTTGTATTTTTTCCCTCTCAAGGAGGTAACACTTAACTTCCAAATTCCAACTCTTCAAGTGTGGGTTGTACATAGTCGCTTCCTTCCAGAGGGAGAAAAGAATAATTTTATAGGGGAGGCATCTGGCAACCACTATATCAGCCAGGTAATCCTAGTTAACATTAATAATGTTAAGGCAAGGGGAGCTTTGATGGTTCAGTTGGTTAAGCATATGTCATGAGCTTGGGCTCCAGGGATCAAGCCTTGCATCTTCGGGGTTCTGTGCTCAGCAGGAAGTCTCCTACTTCCTCTCCCCTGCCTCTTCCCACTGCTTGTGCTCTCTCTTTCTCTCTTTTTCTCGGATAAATAAATCAATCCTTTAAAAAATGTTAAGTCATGTCGATAGCATGAATCTGTGATATGATATGATTAGAACAGTACTTTATCTTCAGAGTCTTTCTCCCAAAATCCATAATTCCACTCTAATCATGAGAAACACATCAGACAAGACCAAATTGAGGGACATTTTATAAACACCTGATCTCTGCTCCTGAAAATTGTCAGGATCAGCAAGAGGAGCTTGAGGAGACTTGATGACTAAATGTAACATGGTAACTTGAATGGGATCCTGCAATATAAAAAAGGACATTAGCTACAAACTAAGGAAATCTGAATAAAGTATGCAGTGTATCAGTAGTAATGGTTATAAATGTACCATACTAATGTGAGAAGTTGCTAATATGGGAAAGTAGGTGTGGAGTACATGAGAATAGTCTGTGATGTCCTTGCAGCTCTTCTGTAAATGTAAAATTATTCTAATTAGAAGTATTATTAAAATACATAATGTGAAACTTTAATGTAGTTGAAATAGATGGAACATACTAAGAATAGTGTGATCATTCTCTGAAGTGGGTTATAGTTGGGAAGTTTTGTAATATGTATCAGTGTGGTCATAGCTCAGTTGCATATTTTGCAACTATGACAGACATGGAATTATATTAACAGGTTCTTTGGTTCAGATATAAATTTATATAAAAAAAGATATAAATTTATACCACTCAGAGGCTGATGAGGAAGGTGAAAATCCTTTTTCCCCTTCCACCACTACAATCCCTCCCTCAACTCAGAGCTATGGACACTTTTTAGTTTTTTTAGAAATATAGAAGTTTCTTTAATCAGTCTCTCTTTAACAATTGTGACTACTTTCTTCTTTCCCACAATTAAACGGGCTCCCTGTATAAGCCTCTTCAATATCTGTAAGTAATGAAGATCACACAGTTTATCTTCTCTGTTCATTCAGAAATTAATTCTATTTAGAGCCTTTTTAAAAATTTCATGGATGCTAGTAATCTTTCATTTCTACCTCAGCATCATTAGATTTACCTTCTTTATACTTTTTGGGTCACAAATTACTTCTAGTATTCACTTGGGATGGTTAACAAAAATTTCTGCTAAGTTGTTAACTTGGCTGGTATTTATTTAGTACTTATTCTATGCCAGATAGTGACTTTGGCTTTGGGGCACATAATGTACAAAAGAGATAAAGTCCCTTCTTTCATGGAGCTTGAATTCTTATGGGTATGAATGAGAAGGGAAAGTACATGGAAATTAAAATAGATGACATCTGATATGTTCTATGAAGAAAAACAAGTGGGGACAAGATGATAAAGACAAGATGATAAAGTCTTTAAAATATAGGGTGTCAGAGAATCTCCCATAAGTGATTAGGGCATATACTTGATACCAAGAAAGCAGTGAGACATGTGGGTGTGTAGAGCCAAAGTTATCAAAATACCAGAATCAGTAATAAGTTGGTAGGAATGCTAATCATTGCATTCCACCCCAGACCTAATGAATCAGAAACTCAAGGAGTAGAGCCCAGCAATATGTATTTTAATAACCAAGCTATGTGTTTCTAATGCAACTAAAGTTTGAGAACAACTGGTATAGGGGAAGATCATTTCATGGGCAAATAATAGCAGATGCAAAGCCACCAAGAAAGGAGTGTGCTGATTTTATTTGAGCCACAGCAAGGAGACCAAAGGTAGCAGAAGCAGGGTGAGTGAGGGAGAGGAAGCAATAAAAATGAGGAGGTGAAAGGAGAGGGTGGTGTAAGGATTAGAAAAGCAGACTGTGCGGTGACTTGTAGACCATGCCATGACCTTGTTTCTTTTTCTGAGCAGTCTGTGTAGTCTACTGAGCAGAAGAGTGACATGATTGCTCCAACAGTTTTAGAGGATCTCTCTCACTCTGCAGTGTGGATGGTAGACTGGAGGTGTGATGGAGTAGAAGCACATAGGAGCGAGAGTTACTGCATTAGTACTGCTCTTAAGACAAGCATACTGACTTTATAGGTTTGCTATGAGGATTGAAAGACTCATGACTGTCATACCATTTCTTGTCTCCTAAAATATCATCTATTTCAAAATCAAATCTCGTACTGTTGTATTAAGTCCCTTCGAGTAAAGGAATAACCAATGAATGCTTGTCTACTCTGATTCTTAAAAATATCTGAATAAAGGTACTTTACAATAATACTAAGTACAAAATATTCTTACTACAAAGTAATATTTCTCTGGATTTTTCATTTTAATCTTCAAATCCATATTAAATGACCCTTGTGTCACATATTGCAAATGATTGCTAGTATAGGTTTCCCTCATTTTTGAGACCCATGTGAAAATTGTCCTTCCCCATCTCTTTGAAGATTAGCAAGCATATAACTAGTTCCCTTGAGAGTGTGCCAAGGTGGTGTGTATCAGCGTGACACACCTCAGCTCCCCTCAACCTCTGCTTTGGTAATCATGAAGACACTGCAGCAGGACCCTTCTTTAGCTTGGATCCTGAAGTAATAACATGAAATGTATGATTACTTAATACTTAAAACTATGTGGCAGTAGGAGTAGAATTAAGATTTGAGCCAGCAGCATCTAAATCTAAAGCCAGAGCAGTTCTCTATGATACTCATTGCCCTGACTACTAGCAAAGACTACTGGGATTGTATTTCCTGTTTAGACTAGGGTAAAGAATACTTGTTCTGCAGCTAATGACCTATCCTACCTTAATAAGGGCAGATTCCTACTTTTCTGCTTCCTTTCTTATAAACAGAAAGGAAAGGACTACATGATGTTCAGAGGGGTTGTACACCTGATATGTAAGTGTGGACTGTGCAGTTGAATAGAGCTTGACACATGCCATTGCTCCAGTATACCCCAGGAAGTAGTTGACTCTCCATTCCCTCCTATGCAAAATAGGGGATTTCCCACCCCTCAATTTGTTGTATAAATTCAAATGAAATAGTGTGTATGAAGGCAGTTAGTAAACATCATATTCTTTCAACTATCTATTATTTAACACCTAATTTGTGGCAGCACTGGTCTAAACAATTGAATAAAGTAGTGTGTAAGACATACAAAAATCCCTGCCTTCATGGAGTGTTAAAAAATGAGGACAATCAGTGCAGATTTCTTTGCTTTTCTCCAAATAGTCTTTTCTTTTGTGAAAATCTTGTAAATTCTCTCTCCTTTTCTTTCTCAAAATGCTAATTTTTATTAGTATGGAATGTTGTGCACAGTCAATTTTTTTCATTAACATTTAAATATAAAATGAAACTATATTTTTCCCACTTTATAATTTACTTATGGAATGGAAAATGGCTGATGTATTTTAGACTACACTTTTAACCACACAACCAAGAAAATCTGAGTCACAACATAATAAAATCTTTCATCAAAAGGTATCTGTTTAAAAACATTGCCTCATATTTAATGTAATTATATCTATGTCATCTAAACTAAACTACTTGAAATTGTAGATACAATAATAGTACATTACAAATATGTTGTCCCTTATCTCCTAAGTATAAGGATATTTTCCTACGTAACCCTCACTGCCCATGATTTGAGCAATGATAAAATAATTTTAGTCAGGGGACACCTGGGTGGCTCAGTTGGTTAAATGTCTTCCTTCCTCAGGTCATGATCTCAGAATTCTGGGATGAGCCCCAGGTCAGGCTCCCTGCTAAGAAGCTTCTTCTTCTCCCTCTGGCCCCACTGCTCATCACCCCCCGCCCCATACACATTCTCTCTCTCTCTCTTGCACACACACTCTCTCGCTCAAATAAATAAATAAAATCTGAAAATTAATTTTAGTTAACACAGAGTTCATATTCAAATTTTCCAAAATTTCTTCTCTATGTTTTTTATAGAATTTTGGTTTGGGTTCAGTATGCAATCTAGGTCCATTTGTTGAATTTAGTTGTCAATGTCTCTTGAAATTCTTTTAATCAAGAAATTCCCCACTACTCTTTTTGTCTTTCATTACTGTGATTTTTTAAGAGAACAGGCCAGTTGTCTTGTGGAATGACACACATTATGATTCATCTAAATGTTTCCTCATTAATTCATGTTAAATATTGTTTTTAAAAGAATTCTAAGTGTAATCTTTACTTTTTATGATAGTGTATCAAGAAAACACATTATATCAGTTTGTCCTATTGTTGTTACATTAGTTTGAAGAGTGAACATTTCATTTAATGGTGCTACCATCTGTTCATGATTATTGCCTAAATCAATAATTGTATTAGCTGTTGCAAAGGTCATTGGTAGTTTTCTAATTGTATTGCATTGTTCATACAAATGTATTAGTTAGAGGTTTTCTGCAATGAAAATCTTTTCCTTCTCCCCTTTTTGTTTTTAAGTATTGCTATGGACTCTTTTTTTTAAATATTCATTATAATATAAACCATTAACATTAGTATTCTTTTTGATGTTCAAATTGTCCCAGTTTGACCAGTAGGAGCCCTGTTAACTCTTGTTCACTTTCTGTGTGACCTAATGGAGAATTTCAAATCTTAATGTTAAGAGCTTCTTTTCTTTTCTTTTTTAAAGATCTATTTACTTATTTGTCAGAGGGAGAGAGAGAGAGCACAAGCAAGCAGAGTGGCGGGCAGAGGCAGAGAGAGAAGCAGGCTCCCCAGTGAGAAAGGACCCCGATTCAGGACTCGATCCCAGGACCCTGGGATCATGACCTGAGCCGAAGGCAACAGCTTAACTGACTGAGCCACCCAGGAGTCCCAAGACCTTCATTTCTTAAAACGTTAAAACATATATTTTATTATCCCAGTGGCAAAAAAAATGTCTGTTCCCTGGAATCCTTGATTTTCTTCTAACAACTTAGAAATTATTAATCCATAAGTGTAGTTCTCCATTTCATGTAACAGAGTGAGTAAAAAAAAAAAAAAAAAAAAAAGGCATCACTTCATGAGTGATGAACTACTTCCAGCACACCAAACATAAAACACCTGTATCACAGCTGTTCTCTGCCACATTCTTGTCATTGCTGCTCATTCTGGTAGGAAAATAACCTGCAACCTTTTAATGAGGGTTAATTATTAAGGGAAATTTTCACTGAGCTCTGAGGAAGCTTACCAGTCTTCTTGAGCAGTATTGGGTGATGGGTAATAATGATTTATCACTCTACATAGTTGCTGATAAAGTATTCTCAGTAAAGTCTTGACAATTTTTTATCACTGATACAAAGTATATTATTTTTTAATTGGTCGTATCATCTATAGCTCAGAAACAGGTCACACCATCTATCAGGTGGAAGCCTTGTTTTAAAATTGCTGCTGTATACTCGTAATACATAATCAGTCTTTGATTTTCTGTGGCTACTGGAGTTTGTTGTTTCACCATTTCTGTGTAGAGTAAATGCTTCTCATTTTGAGTATTTGTTTCCTGAGGTTTTATATGAATATTTACAATGAATGTTTACCCTGTGGGCTTAACTACATGAAATTATTTTGCAATCTGAGTATGACTTTCACAAGGCAATAAATGACCTTCATGGTTCTTATGCCATGTGTGGCACTCATAGATGTTCAATAAATATTTTTATATGGAACTCGATAAAGAATTTAAGAAAGAGAGAGAGAAATGTACAACAGAATGTGATGGCGTCTAATAAAGATACACGTTATGCTCTTGGCCGACCTTCTTGTCCTGCAGCCAGGCCTCAGACCCTCATCCTTTCATTGCATAGCCTAAGCTTCGCTAAGCTTAGCTAAGCTAAAATGGGCCATCTAACACATGGGGGGTGGGAAATGTGGAAAAGTGATGTAAGAACCTCACCCAAGGCAAAAAGGAAAACGGTCAGGGACAGGTTAAGTGTGTAATAACTCACCATTGAGAGCTCCTAAGTAAGAGTATCATACTCAAATAGATTAATTATATCAATCCAGAGTTGGAGTGTGGAGGGTTGACTATATGCAAAAAGCCTTTACTGAATTTTAAAGCTTTAATGCCAAAGATATTTTTCAAGAACATTTTGACACTGATTCAGTTTTCTCCCCTTTGCTGCCAGTTGAATCTCAGCTGAGTCTGAGTCTGGTCTAGGAATCCAGAAATTCGAAAATTTATAATCATTCTTCTCAATAGAAATACTTGGATTATTAATGTGAGCTCTTCCCAAATAATGAGTATATTTCATATAAAACAAAAACACTTTTAGAGAGTGCTTTAGAATGTTAGGTTCCTTTCCAACTCTAGTAAGAGCCTACTTGTCCAGAAAGTGTTCCAGATGCCCTTGTAGTGTTGGTGAAGAGAAAGTATGCTACACAGAAGTATTTGCTGTTCTTCATCTAAGCAGCTGCATTGTGTCTGATGTAGAAATTGGCAGCTCACATCAAGTTTTGTTTCTTCCTGACCTAAATCCTGCAAGTGCTTTCCTGAATAAGGGTTCACTTTAATTTAGGAACAGTATCTATGGCTATTGCATCTTCCCGAAATTACTTCAAAGTACTGGTCACTATAGGACATGATGAATTATATTGAATATAGTATATTCATCTTTTAAATATTGGACTCCTCTTCCTTTAGAACGTAAGTTCCATGAGTGCAAGAACTTTCTCACCATTGCCAGAAGAAGTAGCCTGGCTCAGAGGAAGAAGCTGAGTAAACATTTATTATTGAATGGAATACCGATACTTACTCAATTATGTGGGCCCAGGAACATGTAGAATCTGTCCTGTTCATTACCCATTCATCTGAAGCAGAGTACAGTGTTCTCCTTATGCAAACAAGAATGAAGCTTTATCTGAGACACCCTTGTGTGGATGTGGGATATAGTAGGGATAAAGGGAGACCTTTGCTCTGGTAATGGAAGTGTCTATCTTTATTCATAGAGTCTTACCTTTATCTCATTTCTTTCAACCTCAAACTTTAATATTATATGTGAACTGGAATATACCGCTTTTGGCCTCTCCTCTGCATTCTCCATTGTTATTTTTGCTCTTCCAGGTATATGGAAGGGACAAGAGTGCACTGCATTTTTCCTTTACAGACTCAGCATTTACTTGGTTTGGAAGATGACTTACTTCTTGAGAAATGCCATTCATTTCTATAGGCCAGTCAAAGAAGGCATTTCCATTTTTTGTGCTGTCTATCCTGCTGAAAATGTGTATAGAATTATTTTCACTGTTACAGTCCTCAACTTATTTATTTGGGGTGTCTCTTTTAGCCCTGTTATTCTGCACCAGCATCAAGTCATCCTAGGAACTCGGTCATATTAGTCAGCAGTAGTTACAGAGGAAGATATTTCATTATAACAAGAAGGAAAGCCCCTCCAGAAGTATGGGCGTGGAAATGCTTCTAGTTAGCAGAGTTACGGGATGGAAATGCTTCAAGATTCCAAACTGTTGACTTTACTTAACAGGAGAATCAAGGGAGAGCTGTTCTGATTTCTAGCTCTGTCTCACTTAGGGTAACACCTAGCCAGGCATTTGCTCAGCTTGTGTTTCACACCTAGCCGCATTTCCCTTTGTGAATTCAGTTTCCTTACATAAGATTTAAAACAAACAAACAAACAAAAAACCCAGAGATCTAAAATTCTCATTGAATAAGGAATAGCATTAGGGGTCTTGAGAGAAGGTAACATTAATGGGAAAATGAACTCAAGATTGCATTACAATAGCTAGGAAGAAGAAACTGTCAGAGACATACAAAAAAGAGCTAGGTAGGAAATGAAATCTTCAAAATGTCCTTGAGGATGTTAATATCTTAAATCAGTTTTCAGAGTACACAAAGCCCTTCGTTATCATACATGAAATTATTTTTCATGGTAATTCATAGCACTGCACTCTTTGCTATGGATGTACTTCATCATACTTCATATGCATATTTATGCTTATGTACATTTGCTAATATTTGTCCCTTTATCTGGAATTTTTATCTATCTTCTTTCTTGTCTAGTAAAATTATCTTCAAATTTTTGGCTTATATGAACTTTATATTATTTTTATCCTCTTCTTTATAGATGTGGAAAATAAGTAAACATTAAGTGTCCCCATACCAATTTAAAAGCAATTAATACTAGGTCTATAGTGAAATAAAACAAAATGTTTGGCTTAACAGACCTATTGCTAGGTAGAGAAGCTATAAATAAATAAATAAATAAACGAATGAATGAATGAATAAATAAATAAATAAAATATGTTAATCACTATGTATTTATGCCTTCCTTTTTCCTTTTGCCTTTATCAGACTTTGTGGTGAACAAAATAGTAACACAATGAGGATGTTGTTTCTCTTTCTGGTTCTCTTTCAAATTTAACACTAGCAAAACAAAGTTAGCTCTTCACGGTACGCAAAAGGCAATCCAGAGAAGGTGATCTGAGTCCCAGGTAGCAAAGGGCTCCTCTTGACTTGAGCTTCACAACTATGTTAACTGATCTACCTATACTTTTACCTTTGCCCTATTTTTCAAATAGATGTTAAAAATCAGAATAAATTGTGTCCAGAAACGTGCCACGATTCAAGAAAATTGAAGTAGTTCATATAGCCCAGAACGCCAGGAGGAAAATCCCAAGTAAAAGAAATTGATGACCATTCTAGATCGTAACACCACAAATGATAATAAAAGATAAACAAGAAAAGAAAGAACATGTTTTCCCTGGTTAGGAAGTTTTTATCCTTATCATTTGAACTTGAGGAAGATCCTCTTTGAATTCCATTGGACTATTTTTAAGACTGAACGTTCTTTCCTATTATGATGAGCCAAGCATAATGAGAAAAAGTTCCCACAGAATGATTTAAAATAAGGAATAAACATTAGAGCTTGTCCTTTTAAGCAATGGCTTTATTTTTAAGCACAAATGGCTGTGTATAAATGAATAACAGTTATGACAAGATGAAACAATGAATTCAAATAAAAATAGTCATGCCACCGAAATAGAATTTCATTAAAGAAAAATGTAGTTGCAAGTAAATTAATCAGCATTTACTCTATTTATTCTAAAGCAATCTTGTATTCTGGTTTTTTCATCTAGTGTTAGATTTATGCTTTTGTTTCATATTGACAAAGATTGACTAAATATTAACCCAGTGTAATTTTTCTGTAGCATTAATTATAAATGTCTCGCTGGAATAATGTGAAAGCAAAAACTCATTTGGAAAGCTGATCACCTAGACTGCATACCAGTAAATTAAAATCAGCAGATGAGAAACCAACCTCTTTCTCACAAATAGAAATATCCTTCTTGATCCATTTGAGTTCACATGTCACAAATTCATGGTCTTATGGTTTAATTTCCATAACACATTAATATTATTAATATATATTAAATTAAAACTCTATGACAAATCATCCTGGGACACTCAGTACATCACATCCACAGCTAAATTGTTAAACAAATTGTTATTCTGTAATTAAGATAAAATACTCATAAGCTTGATGTACAGTAGTTAATTAAATCTGAAGTAGAAAAAGACCAAGGAGACATACACACACCAGCACAAGTAAATCTAAGGAAATCTCAACAAGGTCAGTATATTGTATCACTGTCAATTTCCTGGCTGCCATAATCAGCTGTAGTTTTGGAATATGTTACCATTGGGGGAAATTGGGTGAAGGAAGAATAGCCTCTTTCTGTGTGGTTTTTTTTTTTTTTCCCCTCACAACTGTATATAACTCTACAGTGATCTCAGGATAAAAAGTTAACTTGAAATAGACAAGAAAAAATCTACCTTGCTCTCAACAGAGAAAATCAGAGAGAGAGCTTTGGGAGATGGGAGCTGAAGAGAATCAAAATAGAAGATTTTAAAATCATCTACATATTCTGGCTGTATTCAAGAGCCAAGAGTGCTATAGACACCCAGGGTAGACAATTAAAATGATCCTATAATATTTTATAGGATCATTTAACCTGGCTAAAGTCAACAGCTTACATTCTTAGGTTTTCAGGTATGTTCCTATGGGTTTCCTGCTTCTGTTTTTGTTTCTTCTTAGTTACACCGAAATAAATTAAGTCTTAATATTAACTTACTTTAAACTACCCATATTGCTTCATGGTGCAATGGCTCTGACAATAGGTAGAAATTAGGAATGTACATAACTGGAGATGATGTGAAAGATTAATCCTTTCGTTCTGCACTTTTCCTTTTTTTTTTTTTTTTTTTTTTTAAGTAATCTCTATGCCCAGCGTGGGATGTGAACTCACAATCCAGAGATCAAGAGTTGCATACTCTACCCACTGAGCTATCCAGGCGCCCCTGTATTTTTCCACCTTGTTCATATTTTTGACATTTAAGTTTCTCTGAATAAGGTTACCAATTTTATAAATATATCCATTCTTTCTAAATTCATATTGTATATATAATTTTAATATGAAATACCCAGATGATTCTATTATAGAAAGAATCCAACAAACTAAATCTAAAGTTCATATGGCAATAAGAAAAAAAATGAGAAATGTCAAGAAATTCTTTTGTAAGAACAAGATAGGGAACTAGCCTTATTTTAAATCAAAATACAAAATAAAACTGCAGTGATTGAAACATGGTAGAATTCGAGGAAGAAGCAAAATTTGATATAGCACAAGATAGAATCCATAAAGAAGACTCAAGTATAGATAAGAATTCAATGTATGATAAAGATACATTTCAAACAAATAGGGAAATGTTACAGTAAATATAGATTAAATGATGTTGGAAGAAAAATTGTTGAACTGAATTTAAACAAATCAATAAGTATTATAGAAGTTATGGAAAAGACGTATTTTTATAATGTTGTATAAATAGCTGGCCTCCAGAAAATTAGAACCCAGAAACAGAAGAAAAGAATAAAAGAAGAAAGATTTCTTGAAGTTAAACAGATTTCCCTTTAAAATAATATAAATAACAATGCTTGCACACACAAAAAAGATAAGATTAATGAAATTAAAGAGCAAGAAAATAATTGGGAGAAAATACTTTTCACATATATAACGAACATAGGGTCACTATCCATAAAAGCTTTAAAACTTTAAATCAATAAGGAAAAGGCCATACAAACATAGAAAAAAGCCAATACAAAGCAAATTGTGAAGTGACAAATGCAAATAGCCAATAAATGTTTCGCTAGGGCTCACTCTTACTCGAAGTCAGTAAAATACAAATTAAAGCAGAAATGAGATTATTTTGACACTCAGATCACCATAGATTTAAAAATGTGATTAGGGCACCTGATTGTCTCAGACGGTAGAGTATGTGACTCTTGATCTCTGGTATGTAAGTTCCAGCCCCACATTGGTGTGGAGATTACTTAAAGTAATAGTGAGATCTTAAAAATAAATGTGATCATTTCAAACAATGTAAAGAAACAGAGACACTCTAGCTCTCTCACGTCATCTTGATTGATGTGAACACTGCTGAAACATTTTGGGAAGTCAGTTGGCAAGATCTGCAAGGTTTTCTAATACTGATGGGCTAGCCCTATAATCATTTATCTAATAATCTGTCCTAAGAAGATATTTATATAAATACACAAAAATATCCATTACATTATAATTCGCATTCATTTATAATTTGAAGCAAGATAAGTATGCATAAATAAGGAAATTTCTGGATTCCTATTGGTGCACAGTAGATGTTGATATGCATTTATTATAAAGAATGAGGTAAATGTGGAAAAATTATGTTCACAAAGATGTTTTGAGATGAGTCCCTCTTCATCCTTTTTATACTAACATCTTTATACTTTTGCTATTTCTAGAATGTTATAGCTGGAATTATACAGTATACACCCTTTTTTAGACTGGCTTCTTGTCTTAGCGATATGCATTTGAGGTTCCTCCATTTCTTTTCATGGCTTTAAAAGTTGTTGCTTGCTTTTTAAAAAAAAATTTTTCTTTAAAGTAAGCTCTACACTCAACATGGGCCTTAAACTCAAAACCCCAAGATCAAAAGTCAAGTGCTTTACTGACTGAACCAGCCAGGCACCCCATTCTTTCTTTTTTCCTTTTTTGATAGCTCATTACCTTTATTTATTTATTTATTATTAACATATAATGTATTATTTGCCCCAGGGGTACAGGTCTATGAATCATCAGGCTTACATACTTCACAGCACTCACCATAGCACATACCCTCTTTAATGTCCATAACCCACCACCCTTTCCACACACACCCCCACAGCAACCCTCAGTTTGTTTTGTGAGATTAGGAGTCTCTTAGGGTTTGTCTCCCTCCTGATCCCATCTTGTTTCATTTTTTTCCTTCCCTATCCTCCAAACCCCCTACTTTGCCTCTCAAATTCCTCATATCAGGGAGATCATATGATAATTGTCTTTCTCTGATTGACTTGTTTCGCTCAGCATAATACCCTCTAGTTCCATCCATGTTGTTGCAAATGGCAAGATTTCATTTCTTTTGATGGCTGCATAGTATTCCATTGTATATATATATACCACTTCTTCTTTATCCATTCATCTGTTGGTGGACATCTAGGTTCTTTCCATAGTTTGGCTATTGTGGACATTATTATATTTATTTGGGTCCTTTCCCTTTTCTTTTCAATAAGACTGGCCAGGGGGTTAGCAGTCTTATTAATTCTTTCAAAGAACTAGCTTCTAGTTTCCTTGATTTGTTCTACTGGGTTTTTTTGTTGTTGTTGTTTGTTTGTTTGTTTGTTTCTATTTCATTGATTTCTGCTCTGATCTTTATTATTTCTCTTCTCCTGCTGGGTTTAGTCTTTGTTGTTCTTTTTCCAGCTCCTTTAGGTGTAGGGTTAGGTTGTGTATTTGAGACCTTTCTTGTTTCTTGAGAAAGGCTTGTATCACTACATATTTTCCTCTCAGGACTGCTTTTGCTATGTCCCACAGATTTTGAACCATTGTGTTTTCATTATCATTTGTTTCCTTATGCTTTTTCAATTCTTCTTTAATTTCCTGGTTAACCCATTCATTCTTTAGTAGGATGCTCCTTAGCCTCCATGTATTTAGGTTCTTTTCAGCCTTCCTCATGTGATTAAATTCTAGCTTCAGAGCACTGTGGTCTGAAAATATGCAGAGAATGATCCCAATCTTTTGGTACCAGTTGAGACCTAATTTGTAACCCAGGATGTGATCTGTTTTGGAGAATTTTCCATGTGCACTAAAGAAGAATGTGTATTCTCTTGCTTTTGGATGGAATATTCTGAATATACCTGTGATGTCCATCTGGTCCAGTGTGTCATTTAAGGCCTTTATTTCCTTGTTGGTCTTTTGCTTGGAAGATCTGCCATTTCAGTGAGGGGATTATTAAAATCCCCTACTATTATTGTATTATTGTCAATGTGTTTCATTGATTTTGTTATTTATTGATTTATATAGTTGGCTGCTCCCATGTTAGGGGAATAGATATTTAAAATTGTTAGATCTTCTTGTTGGACAGATCCTTTGAGTATGCTATAGTGTCCTTCCTCATCTCTTATTATAGTCTTTGGCTTAAAATCTAATTGATCCGATAAAAGGATTGCCACCCTAGCTTTCTTTTGATGTGTATCAGCATTGTAAATTGCTTTCCACCCCCTCACTTTCAATCTGGAGGCATCTTTAGGTCTAAAATGAGTTTCTTGTAGACAGCATATTGCTGAATTTTGGTTTTTTATCCATCCTGATACTCTTTGTCTTTTTATTGGTTCATTTAGACCATTTACATTCAGGGTAACTATTGAAAGATATGAATTTAGTGCCATTGTATTGCCTGTAAAGAGACTGTTACTGTATATTGTCTCTGTTCCTTTCTGGTTTACTACTTTTAGGCTCTCTGTTTGCTTAGAGGACTCCTTTCAGTATTTCCTGTAGGGTTGGTTTGGTGTTTACAAATTCTTTTAGTTTTTGTTTGTCCTGGGAGCTTTTTTTTTTTTTTTAAAGAAGTCTTTTTTTTTTTTTTAAGATTTTATTTATTTATTTGACAGACAGAGATCACAAGTAGGCAGAGAGGCATGCAGAGAGAGAAAGGAAAGCAGGCTTCCAGCTGAGCAGAGAGCCCGATGTGGGGCTTGTTCCCAGGACCCTGGGATCATGACCTGATTTTAACCCACTGAGCCACCCAGGCGCCCCCGTGGAAGCTTTTTATCTCTCCTTCTATTTTCAATAATAGCCTAGCTGGATATAGTTTTCTTGGTTACATGTTTTTCTCATTTAGTGCTCTGAATATATCATGGTAGTTCTTCCTGGCCTGCCAGGTCTCTGTGGACAAGTCCACTGCCAATCTAATATTTTTACCATTGTATATTACAGACTTCTTGTCCTAAGTTTCTTTCAGTATTTTTTCTTTGTCAGTAAGACTTGTAAGTTTTACTATTAGATGTTGGGGTGTGGACCTATTTTTATTGAATTTGAGGGGGGTTCTCTGTGCATTCTGGATTTTGATGCTTGTTCCATTTGCCATATTAGGGAAATTCTGTACAATAATGCACTCCAATATACCTTCTGCTCCCCCCTTTCCTTCTTCTGGAATCCCAATTCTTCTAATATTGTTTCATCTTTTGGTATCACTTATCTCTCGAATTCTACCCTCCTGGTCCAGTAGTTATTTGTCTCTCTTTTGCTCAGCTTCTTTATTCTCCATCATTTGGTCTTCTATATTACCAATTCTCTCTTCTGTCTCATTTATCCTAGCAGTGAGAGCCTCCATTTTTTATTGCACCTCATTAATAGCTTTTTAAAAATTTCAACTTGGTTAAATTTTAGTTCTTTTATTTCTCCAGAAAGGGTTTATATTTCTCCAGACAAGGTTTCTCTAATATCTTCCATGCCTTTTTCGAGCCTAGCTAGCAGCTTGAGAATTGTCATTCTGAACTCTAGATCTGACATATTACCAATGTCCGTATTGATTAGGTCCCTAGCCTTCAGTACTGCCTCTTGTTCTTTTTTCTGTGGTGAGTTTTTCCACCTTGTCATTTTATCCAGATAAGAATATATGAACAAGAGAATAAAATACTAAAATTGTGGCAAAGACCCCAGAGAAATGTTTGCTAAGCAAATCAGAAGAGACCCAAAAATGGGGTAGAAGAAAAGGGGTAAAAATAAGTTTTTAAAAAAATTTTTAAAAATTTAAATTTAAAAAAATATATATATGTATATATATCTATCTATATAGATAGATATATATATATCAATATATAGATGGGTGGCTCTGTTCTATTCACCAGGCATATATATATATATATATATATATATATATATATATATATATTCTGTTCTATTCTCTGTTCTATTCACCAGGCATATATATATACATGTATATCTATATATATAGATATATATAGATATACATGTATATATATATGCCTGGTGAATAGAACAGAGCCACCCACTTGATTTTGGGTGTATTTTGGTCTCTTAGAAGAAACTACCTCCCAATATTTTAAAGAAAGAAAAACTTATATATATACAAAAATAAGGGTAAACATGATGAAGGGATGGGATATGAATGTAAAGATGAAAAAAAAATTCTAAAACAGGAATTGATATGATAAGTTGGTTGGAAAAAGAAAAAGAAAGTGGAGAGAATTTGCTCAGGCTGGAGACTAGAACAAAGCCCTGTGCCAGATTTAGGGTATATTTTGATGTATTAGAAGAAATTATATCCCAAATTTTTTTAGAAGAAAAAATGCTGTATGTATACAAAAAATAAAGTTAGATACAATGAAGGATAAAATATGACTATAATAATGAAGGTTTAAAAAGATTTTTTTTGAAAGGTATTGTTAAGGTGAACTAATTAAAAAATGTTAAAAGAAGAAAGAGGAAAAGTTTTAAAAAACATAATAAGAAAAAAATAAAATTAAAAAGGTTTCATTAACTTTGCAAGACTAAAGAATCATGGGAAGAAAGCCATAAATTCCATGCTTTGCTTTCCCCTCCTCTGGAATTCTGCTTTTCCCCTTGATCAGTGAGCTTTGTCTTGGCTGAATGTTCTTGCTGATCTTCTCGGGGAGAGACCTGTTGTAGTGATTCTCAAAGGTCTTTGCCTGAGGTGGAATTGTGCCGCCCTTGCCAGGGGCTAGGCTAGGTAATCTGCTAGGGTTCATTCTCAGGAGCTTTTGTTCCCCAAATACTTTCCATAGAGCTCTGTTGGATGGGAATGAAAATGGGGGGCCTCCCTGTCTCCAGCCTGGAGGAGCCAAGAGCTTGGGACCCCACTCCTCAGTGCTCCCTTAGAGAAAAGCAGTCAGTCACTCCTGACTCCCTGGTCTCCGGCCATGCTTTGAGCTCACCCAGCCTGTGACTAAGCGTTTCAGTCTCTGGTGCACAGCCCCATTTGGAGTCTCCAAACCCAGCAAATTCCTGCCCTGCTGCTCTTCAGTAGAGTAAGGTGGATCTCCCTGGTCTGCCACTTGTGGGGTCTGTGCTCAAAGATCAGTGGTCCAACTGTGCTGTGGATCATGGCTTAAGGTAACCCCAAGCTAAGAGCTCACTCCTCGGCTCCGTCTCTGTAGTCGGCTTCCCCACTCTGATACCTGCAAGCTGTGCTACACTCAGACACCCCCGATCCTTCTGTGACCCCACGGGACCTGAGACCACACTGTCCCTGTGAGCGCTCCACCCCCGCTTAGCCTCTGGAATAATGTCACTCAGTGGAGCAAGCTTCTAAAAGTTCAGATTTTATGTTCTCCTGCTCCACTGCTTGCTGGGAGCTGGCCCCTACCCCTGCGGTCTATCTTTCTGTCATTTTGGATTCACTTCTGCACATCCTACCTTCCAGAAAGTGGCCAATTTTCTGTTTCTAGAATTGCTGCTCTTCTTCTCTTTGTTCTCCTGTTGGGTTTGTAGGTGTTCGGAATGGTTTGATAACTACCTAGCTGAACTCCTGCGACCTGATGTCATCTCAGTCTGCTGCTCTTCTGCCATCTTGACTCCTCTAGCTTATTGCTTTTTATCACTAAATAAAATTTTATTATAAGAATGTTTTACTTATCCACATTTTACTTATCCATTCATCTACTGAAGGACACCTTCCATTGTTTGACATTTATGAATAGTGTTGCTATGAATACTAATATACAAAATTTTCTGTGGCCATGAGTTTTCAATTCTTTTGCCTATCTGCCAATCATATGTTAAGACTATGTTTAGCTTCCAGAGTGGCCATAACATTTTGCATTCCTGTTGCTCCACATTCTCACCAGCATCTGATGTCAGTGCTTTGACTTTTGGCCCTTGCAGTAGGTATTGAAATTAATTTAAGTAGTAAATTAGGGTTACAGGAATTTAACAGTTATGTTTTGAAGAGCTTGCATTTTTCAATTTTGACTGTTTTTTAAAATTAAGACCATTTATTAAATAGCATACAACCCTCCCCCCAATACATTAAAATAAAAACTATTAGAAAATATGATAAAATGACTTTTTGGTATCAAATAGAAAAAAGATTTCTGTATTTTCTTAAGGAACTAAATTGAAGATTTCATATGTAAACAAACTTTAGGATTTAAGTGTATATGTCAAACCACTCCTAAAATTTATATCCATTTTTCAACCCATATAGAGGAATCTTGGTATTCTATTGTACTTTAGCAGCAGCATTATCATACCATTTTGCTTCCTTTCATGTCCCTTTCATCCAAAATGCCCTTTACTGAGACCTAGGCTTAAATCTCAAGGCATGAGACATTAAGTACAAAGGGCCTTATATCTTACAGCCTATTCACAAAACTGCTCATTCCTGTGCCTCCTGACAGTTGCTCTTGTATCTTAAGGAAAGATCTGGAAGATAAATCAAAATCCAAAACTTAAAGAAAGAAAGCTTAAGATCTGCCAGCTCTTCCAACAACAAAGCCAGCAATAGTGTGAACAGGTTGTAAGAAAAATAAGACATAGGAGAGAGGGAGGGAAACATTGACAAACATAACTGCATATTATCTGAGCTCTCTGTATGCTCTATGTTCCAATTCACCTTCTTTTATTGTTGCTGAGTATCTTATGGAAATCACTCTGAAACTTGTTCCAGTTATTGAGGTTGTAAGCAGTTGGAAAGCCCAAGTTAAATGGTTAATGCTACCAAGAAGATTCACACTTCCAGGTTGGGGGAAATGGCATATTGGGTCGAGGCTGGACAGAGAAACAATAGGTACAATGCAAAATGATAACATTAAAGTTATATAGAAGTCCCTTCACTCAACATTATAGTATACTTTCAAAGACAAAGTTGTTCTTGTTTTTAGATCTTTCATGTTTCATAATACAATCATTTTGTTTGTTTCTTTTATAATCTGTGACTAAAAATAAAAGCTGATTTCAGTAAGGTATTGGAGGTGTTGGGCGGGAGAATGAAGCGGGATGTATCTATAGTGCCTATACATATACATTTTTATGTATGTAAAAAATATATCTGTGTCTATATATGTGCACATACAAATATTCACAAAGTATTTACATATTTATATAATTCCATATAAATGTATATTACAATGTTTACCAAAGTATAAGTAACTCATGGGAGAATAGATATAGAATGAGTAACTTCAAAACTAATAAGGAACTTTAAAATAATTCATAAAAGTGAGTGAGTGATATAGAAGATGAAAATGACCCAATTAAAGGTAAGAAAGTGATGAGGAGGTATGATTGTGTTCCTGATTACAAATACTTAAAGAGATAGTATGGCAGAAATAGCATGGAATATATGGGTAAGCCAAAATTGATAATGCACTGAAAGTCAGTTCTTAACATTTGATAAAATAATAAGAATTAAAATCTCTCAAGATTCCATTTAAAAAAAATTAGATAGTAAATGAAAAAAAATCTATCTGCTCTTTCTTTCTGGATGATCTCATTCTACTAAGTCCATGATTCACTCTTTGATTTTACTCAGTTCATTCTTCATATGTATCTTTCAGAAGGAGGCTTTTCTTGACCTCCTGATTTTCACTATAGTCTCTGTTTCCTTACCATGCTTTACTTTATCTTCAGGGTCTCCCTAATCAGGACTTGACTATCATGTGTTCATTTGTTTGCATATTGTTTGTCTTTCCCACTGGGATGCTGTCTCCATAAGACTGGGATTGTAGCTTGTTTGTGGCCATGAGAAAAGATGGCAATAAAATCATGCTCAGTCATGGCTGATCCAATGATTGATCTCCAGTGCAGGTGTGCTAAGTAAGTGCTAAACTAAGTATAGTTTAGTCTTTACTGAGGGTTTTTCAAGTTCAGTATCCCATTCCTACCTCCCGGTTATAAAAAGGACCCCAATTTAGGGTACCATCCTCTTTTACAAACTTTCTAGATTATATATTTCACTTTATTTGTAGAACATATTTTGTCACTAAATGGAGGAGGGGTCATCCCTTCTTGGTATGCTTGGTACAGTATCAGGGTTGAATATTATATCCTTATAGTAAGTTAGGTAGAAAAAAGAAAATGTTACTGAGAAAATCATAAGGAAAAAGAAATACATTCTTCATATCATGCTGGTAAAAATCTGTGTAGATCTGTCTGTTCCAACCCATGTTGTTCAAGGGTCAACTGTATATAATACAGTAGTGTTAATTAATTAAAGTCACCTTGGTATGCATTCGATTGCCAGATCTTATTTATCTTATACCTGGGAGTTTATACCCTTGAAGGAACATTCCATTTCCTTCCCCCAGCAGCACCCTGGCAACCACTATTGTAATATATATGACATTGGCTTTTAAGATCCCACAATAAATGAGAACATGCAGTATATGTCTTTATCTTAAACTAATTGTTTTAAAAATACTTTGCTCTCATATTCCAGAAAAGCATTTTGTAAACAATGCACTCCCTCTCACATTTCTTTTTTAAGTTATGTTCAAGTTGCAACATTACAATAATTTCATAGCAAACAATTTATACTGAATTGTAAATAATGATATTTCAATGTAAAATTGCTGTATTATATTTTAGGTATTTCCTATGAAATATAAATGGTTTATCATCTTGATATCCATTATCATCTGCTTAAACATAAAGTCTTAATAGTTGGAAATGTTACCTCATTCCATTTTTTATTTGAATAAGCATTTCCATTCTGTTTCTCCCTCAGACTTCATTGTAATGTGATCGGCTTACAATATATTTATTAATCTATCATATTCCAGTGACTAACATGTTTATATTTTGAAGTATTATGATTTTTAATTTGCTATAATATACAACTCTAATTCCTGGGAAGGAATTATCATGATATTAATTAATACACAAGTGATCAAAAGAATGTAAACATGACAATTTTGAGAATTATTAAACATGAAAAATAAGTCATTGAATATTTTATCTCTTAATGAGATGAATGGGGATTTTCTTTTCTTTTTCATAATTGATGTATTCATGAATGGGTATTACTTATTGCCAGGATAAGCCCAGGTTGAATATAGACTTTACCCTCATTCTTAAATTTGTTAATACAGAGCATTCATAAACCTTGTTTAGAAGAATTAGAGAAATAAGATTTGTTTTAGTGACTCGCCTCTCTGAACTCCCAAGTTACATACAAAAATAACCAAAAGTTAGCATTTTAATCATCTATTAGCTGACAACTTGATTAGATTTCCCCTCACTTCCTTGGAAACCAAGGAAGTAGAAATCACTTGCCTCAAAAAATGATTTGCTATCCAGTAATTAGAATCATTCTTTTCCCACCAAACAAATATAATTATATTATAGCAGATTGTCCTTTGTTTTGTATCCTGGAGGGTTTTACCATCTTGGACCATGTTTAGGGATAAAATGGAGGTTTTCTGTCTCTTACAAGTGCTGAAGGATGTTGTGAAGGAAGATGGGGTGGGAGGAAAAGCAGAACCAGCACCTCCAACATGTTTGTGCACTCTGTAGGCAGATTCAGTGTAGGCGCTCTGAAAATCACTATCTTTGTACAATCCATGCTTTCTATTGTAGGGAAATCTTTCCCTGAGCTAGAGGTTTATACACTTTAGATTGAACACCTCTGACAAGTTAAAATAGCATCTATCATTTATTTGACCAGAAGTCCGGAGATTGGCAGTCTCTGGGTTGAGTCTCTGGTACCCATAGTCTTTCACTTACAGAAATGTGATGACCACAGTAGTTCCAAGTGTTACAGTCTCCAGTGGCAACATCTAAAGCAGAAAACAAAGGAGGAAAGATCATACTTTTCCAGGGAAAAACAGCATTCCCAGGGACCTAAATTTGATTTTCCATTTACCTGATAAGTGGCACATATTCACACTTATATCAGCCAAAGGCCAAGGAAACAGAATTGCTATAAATATGTGGACCATTCATGCTGTGGCTGTACAGTGGCAATCTCCAAAAAAATCAATTTTTTTAAGGAACAAATTGACATGTTGCCAGTGCTTTACACATATGCCCTATGATGGTTTTATCATTTATGTTTTCTTTACCAAGTTGCTTAGATGCTTCCACTCCCAGTAACCAGCACATGTATCTCTTTGCTTTGAGGACTCAAAGCTGCCAAACCTGCTCTGCTTGGCTGCATGAAATGGCAGAAGTGCCTTGTAATTCCTATCCCCTTCTTTCTTCCTTATCAGGAGATGTTTAACTGATAAGTGATTGAGGTAAGGTGTAGAAATGCTCCAGCTCCCTTGTGCCGTGATGGAGACAACTCTTACATGTGATCAACATTGTCTGTAAAGCTACTCTGTGGGATTTAGACAAACTATCTTCTTTGGGGCTTTGCTTGATATTATACCATTGCTTAGACCCCTCCCCATTCCAGCCTTTCTTCTCTACTCTCCTGACACTTTTCTAGCAAATCAATTTTAAGTGAGTACTTGCCTCAGCGTCTGCTTCTGGAATGCCCAGCTTAATATAAGAGAATCGACTGTTGAGTAGCCACCAAAATTTTCTGGAAATCCAAGAACAGAGAACTTGAGGATAGAGAAAACTGAGAAGAAAATATGTGAATTGTAGACTACTTGCAAAATAGGGCCTATGAATGAGTCTTAAGGCAAAAAACAAATTTGCCAGCTTATTTCTAGAACGTGTATAATTTTTAAACAGACTCACTCCCCAAGGGTTCCTTGGTATGGAATAGATAATTGTTAAAAAAAATCCCAAACATATAATGCCTTGGTTTATGAAATATAGCTTGATATAATTTTATTACCCAAATCCCTAGAGGCATCTATGAATGTAGAATTTTATATATTTCAACTATAAAAAATACATTAAAATTACTTTATCATTCCCCAGTGAGACTTTGAGTAGCCAAATTATCACTCCATGTTATACAAACCATGTCTCTAAAATAAGATCAATTCCCCAACTGTTTACAGATGTCTGTGCTGTTATTTGAAATCTATCTTATTACTCGATAGTAACATCTCATATGAGGAATCTCTAGGTACATTGCAACATTTATTGGAAATATTCATATTTTAAGTATATTAAAAATCACTTTTAAAATTATATTTAGAGAGTCAGTTAATAGTTAAGGATAGATGGGTGGATGGATAGATGCATAATTTCTCATTTTTCACTGTAATAAAGGGCTGCTGAACAGACTATCACTAAAGAGGTGAGCTGAATTTTAAATCACATGTTGACTATGCCAATAAGGAAAATATGGATCAATAACAAATAATCAATTGATCTCTATAAATCCGTTTTACCACTATATGCAATGCACTGTGATATATCTTTTAATTTGAGCCTCATAATAACTTATTATGAATAAAATGTAATTATCCCCATTTTTGCGTATGGGTAAAATGAGCTTAAACAAGATTAAGATACTACTCCAAAGATAAACAGCAAACCAATAACAGAGCTGAGATTTCTACATAGACCTATGTGAACCTTCAGTATATGGTAGTACACCATTGTGTCAGCACTGTATTAGAAGACAAGAAATTCTCTTTTGGGAGAATTACACTGAATTGTTTTACTAATATTATGTTAGGCAAAGCACACACAGCGTATTTCCAGTGCAGTCTGTAAGTATATTCAGTAATAGCATGAATCTGAGCAAATAGAGATAGAAACTGGACTAACAGTGATGGATCCAAGAGCAAATCCATGGGTTCTCTCACCATAGTATCTCATGACCCCTCTAGTCAGAAAGTTGATCACATTTGTATTAGTTCTTGTGTATTTCAGGAACATGGCTGAGAGGTCAAAAACTTATTCCTCTAGAAAGTAGGAAGTTGGGCACCTGGGTGGCTCAGTTTTTTAAACGTCTGCCTTTGGCTCGGGCTCTGGTCATGATCCCAGGGTCCTGGGATCGAGTCCTGTGTTGGGCTTCTTCCTCAGTGGGAACCTGCTTCTCCCTCTCCTCCCTGATCTCTCATGCTATCTCTGTTGCTATCTCTCTCTCTCAAATAAATAAACTAAGTCTTTTTAAAAAATAAAAAGAAATTAGGAAGCCACAAGATGGAGGTTCTTCCTAAGTCAAGTTGGGAAGTTGGAACAATCATCTGAATTTTACAGAGCCAGACTACAAAATTCTTATCTTTGTGTAGAAGAGATTTGAATAAATTTGCGCATCTTGCATCTCCCTCACCCCCACAAAGTACACCATAGTGGCATTATTTCCTATGCTCAGTTACAGAGAATGAATGAAACAGTCATTACTCAAGAGGAAAGGGAAAGATGTGGCTAGTTAAAAAATAAAGGATGTATTGATGTAAGGAGTAGAAGACTTGATGCTGAACTATGTGCATTTTCATACCACATTAGCAAATTTGGAAATGGAACATGATTTAAACATTCTGAAAGTTCCTTGGCCATATTTGCCTGTGGGATTTTTCCACTAGCCATATTTTATGTTTTGGCTTCAGAATCCAGCTATCATCCCAGGCTCCTCCCTTCTTCCTTGTCTTTTCATCTCATTTGTCTCCTTGGCTACTCCCAACTTCTCTATGGTTGGCAAATCCTTTTTGTAAATAGTTTCATTGAGGTATAATTTACATAATATAAAATTCACTCATTGTAAGTATACAGCTCAATGATTTTTAATAGATTTATTTATGAAACCATTACCATAATCTGAGTTTAGATTTTATCATCACTCTGGAAAGATCCCTTATGTCCATTTGCAATCAATACCCATTCTAAAGTTCAGTCTATTCTACTTTCTCTGTGTGTACATTTATCTTTTCTAAACATTCTTTATCATGGCATGTATAGCCTTTTGAATCTTGATGCTTTCACTTAGCATGTTTTTAAGGTTCTTCCATGCATGTGTCAATGGTCTGTTCCTTTTGACAGATATCATAGGAGTGTTACATGAAATACCACATTTTATCATTCAACAATTATGGGTACATGGATTGTTTCCACTTTGGGGTCCTTATGAATAAAGCTACTATGAACATTTAAATGCAAGTCTTCAATGTGTTTTCATTTCTCTTTGGTAGAAACTAGGAGTAGAATTATTGGGTTGCATGGTAAATTTATGATAAAATTTTGAGAACTACCAAACTACATTCCAAAGTCGCTGCACCATTTTATGTGCTAAACAGTTGTGTTTCAGGGTTTTAGCTTATCCACATCCTGAAAACTTTCCGTTTTCTTAATGATGTGGTTTGAAGCACTAAAGTCCAATTTATCATTTTTCAAAATTTTATTGATTTTTTTTTGGTGTCATATCTAAGAACTCTTTACCAAACTCAAATTCATAAAGATTTTTTCCTGTGTTCTTCAGAAACTTTATACTTTTGACTTATATTTAGATTTATGATCCATTTTGAGTTAATTTTTATGTATGTTACAGAGTCTAAATTGATCTTATGAATGTAGATATCTAGTCTTATAAAAAGATTGTTGAATAGACAATTTTTTCTCAATTGAATTCATTGTTAATTATTATCAAATTATTGTCAATAATCAGTTGACCATGAATCTGCCATGGATCTGTATGCCTTAGATCAATACCACATTGCCTCAATTACTGTGGCTTTACATTAAGTTTGAAACAGGGAACAGTAAGCCTTCTAAATTTGTTCTTTTTTTTTTTAAATGATTGATTGCTTGATTGATTTTAAGAGAGGGAGGGAGAGGCAATCTCAGGCTGACCCCATGCCAAGTGCAGAGCCAGATGTTGGGTTTTGATCTCATAACCCTGAGATCATGACCTGAGCCAAAACCAAGAACTGGATGCTGGATGCTTAACTGACTGAGCCACCCAGGCATCCCTGTTCTTCTTCTTCTTCTTCTTCTTCTTCTTCTTCTTCTCCTTCTCCTTCTCCTTCTCCTCCTTCTCCTCCTCCTCCTCCTCCTCCTCCTCCTCCTCCTCCTCCTCCTCCTCCTCCTCCTCCTTCTTCTTCTTCTTCTTCTTCTTCTTCTTTTTTTTAACACTGTTTCAGTTATTATGAATCTTAGCATTTTAATATGAATTTTAGAATCAGCTTGTCAATTTCTATGCAAAAAGACTCCTGCAAGGATTTTAATAAGGATTGTGTTGAATCTATAGATAGATTTGGGGGAGAATCACAAGTATAATGATAATTGAGTTTTACAATCCATGGCAAGGTTTTTTAAGTTGGGAAGAGTGAGTGCATTCAATACAACAAGAAAAGGGGTTGTCATTGGATGCAAGATTCTTTTTTTTTTTTTTTAAAGATTTTATTTATTTATTTGACAGAGAGAGATCACAAGTAGGCAGAGAGGCAGGCAGACAGAGAGAGGAGGAAGCAGGCTCCCTGCTGAGCAGAAAGCCTGATGCGGGATTCGATCCCAGGACCCTGAGATCATGACCTGAGCCGAAGGCAGTGGCTTAACCCACTGAGCCACCCAGGCACCCTTGGATGCAAGATTCTTTACACCAAAATTAATGGCAATGACAGGGAGCATTTTGATAAGAGAAGAATGAAAATGTTTTATTTTGATTGCTTCTGTTTTTCTCAGATAATTTAGTAAAAAGGTCATCACCTGAGAGCTAGAACAAGGAGTCATATTTAAGGAGGAATAAGAAGTGGAGAAAAAGTCTTTTGGGAGTAGAGAATGAATTGACTACGGGGTTATGGGAGAACTGTGAGAAAATATTAAGAGCACTGTTCTTACTCTGGGGAATCCTGTGACTGTTTGTGTATGAATCGGCTCAAGCCAGATTATTAGATATATGTTCTCTGTCACCCATGTCATTCCAGGCAATAGCCAGCATAAATAGCTAGCACTTCACACCAGACATATGAGTAAGGCCAGGTAACTCCATTCATATGAATGAACCCCAATAAGACCAGCAGAGTTGTCTAGCTGAGACCAACCTATGTTACTGATCCACTGAAGTGTGAGCTAAAAAATGTTGTTTTATAGTTTTGAGATTTGTTTCCCAGGTTGCTTACTAATCAATAAAATGTGCTACTTACCATGAGTCAAGCATTGTTTTTACAACTTCATATTTATTAGATTATTTTAGGGTGACCACTTTACCCCACTTTGCTCGGACCTGCCTGGTTTTAGTACTGAAAGTTGCACATCCCAGGAAAGTATATAATTTCGGGCAAACCAAGATAGTTGGTCACTCAGTATTTAGGTGTCTCTGTTTCATTATGACCTCAATCTTGTCTGTTTCCTCTAAAGTACAAAGAAGCTTGTGTATAGATATTATACAGGAGAAAGCATTTGATATTTATGCCCTGTGTCATCACCTAGGTGATCCTGGGTAATTTAATTATAGTTTTAGTTTCCTTATCTGTATAATAAAAATAACAGTAGTATTTACACAGAGGGTTGTGGGGGTTAACTAAATGAGTTGAGGGGGTGCTTAGAAGATTTTTTAAGCTCTATTTCAATTAACTTATTGAAATTGCTATTATACATGGTAAAAAATCTTCATTGATAACAAGAGGTGGGAAATTTGAAGATGATATTACTTTTAAAATGATAAGTACTGCTTTCAATAACATGACTTGCAAATGATCATTCACTGAAAACTGTGACATTTTAGCTTTAGTTGAAATCTGTTATTTAAGATCTCTCATAGTATCAAATTCATTTAATTCAGGAGTAGGAGGGAAGGTTTTGATTCAGTGTTTGATAAGCCTATCTCAGAGAATGCATATGTCATGGCTTGTTCTTGTGTGCCTGGTGACTGGAAATTAAGAATTTTTAAAAGTGAGATTTAGTCATAATCATAGTAACTCATCTGCCATGGATTAAATATTAATAGTAATTTTCAACAAAGTAATATAATTTTTTGGTAGGGTTTATCAGTAGCTTTGAGTATTTTTAACACTTCTTTCAAAGGAAATAATAAAACAGATTTAAACAAAAAAAACCATGAAGTCCCTATTATTTTAGAGAAGAATAGTAGATGTAAATTTTACCATGTTACTGATATGCTTTAAATAGAATCATAATTAAAATCAGCCCTCTGGAAGAAATATTTCACTACATTCACAATGCTAACCTAGCGATTATATGTGTTTGACTTGCTCACAAAATTTGACCTGAAAGCCAGAACATTTAAAAAAAAAAAAAAAAAGGACTGATTCTGCTATTTAAATGGGTTCCAGTGGGGAAAAGTGAAAAGAAGTCACAAAAATGGTATTAGAAAAAAGTGTAAGTGCATATAACATTAAATATTGGAAAGCAAATGTATGCTTGGTGTTTCTAATAGAAGAAACATGATAGGATTATGTAAGGCCTCATTAAATGTATAATTTTGAGTTTTCTAAAAGAAAAAGTGGTGAATTTCTCCAGGAAATAGCAGAAGCACTGAAGATGTGCTGTGTCTTCCACTTTGATAAGAGAATGTCCATTCCATTTGTGAGGTGGATAAAAGTAGAAAAGGTGTAAGGTTTATATTGGACAGGTTTATATGAGCCTGGTTTGGAACCATGAGTCAAAGAATAAGAATTTGAGTAGGTATGTGTCTGTTAATGTGTGTGTGTGTTTTGGAGGGTGGTGATACTGGTGATGCTGGTGTGGCGGCAGTGACCCACAGTGATGGTGGAGGGTGTTGCCTCTGACTTCATGAGGTTATTTGTTGCTGTGAATATTAAGCAGAGTTGGTCTCATGTTTCAGGACAGCCTCAACATGATTGTAATGTTTTAAACCTTGCTTCATTTTAGTAGATCACCACCAAGTAAATTTGGCATCATGGTATATCAAGGTAAATTTTCTTCCAAGCTTTTCTCATTTTAATTTCCTTCTGCAAATTTTGTCTTGCCTTTCTTGAGTTCCCTTGGAATATTAGTTACCAGGTGTGGAACATGTGGTATCATCTTAAAGAAGAATGGACAGATACTGAAATACAGTGGAGTTGTAGACATTTTTATGGATCCTGTAGTAATTAGAACCTCTGAATGCTCAGGGAAATAATTAAAAAAGTAATGAAAACTATAGAAGTCAGAGTGCTGTTTTGAACATAAGTAGTTATTTAAGTACAGTGAACATGGTGAATGGGAATATCTTTAGAGTCTGCACTAGATAGATCTGGGCTAGTCAGTAACAGTGGATCTGCTTACTGATTAATATTGCCCTTCTGGGAGTGAGCAGAGACGCTGCTCAAGATAATTTATTGATAAATATGCATGTGGGCATTTATATGTATACGTCTTTTGTGTAGAGAGGAATTAAATTTGTTTTTCAGAATTACTGTTTTTGATTAGTTCTATAAAAATCCTCAGGTCGTGGAAGTTAGAAAAGAGGCAGGAAAAGGTGAAATGGAGAACAGATCAAAGTCATGGGATAGACATAGATTCAACTCAAAGCAGATTGTTATATATGGTGGAAATAAAATTCAGGAGTTTTTTTTTTTTTTTCCCCGTATTCAATTTAGGGGAAGTGATTGTCTCTTCTAAAACTTCTGATTTTTCTTGTATCAACTTCACCTATTTTTTATATTGTATTGTTTTCCCCATGTATTTGCCATATACCCATTTCAGTGTACTTTCCAATCCAAATTGTATGAGACTGTACTAGGCCTAACTTGAAACACAATATGAAATACCTTTGGAAATGAACCTCTGGCATATATATCTGCTTTAAAGCATACAAATTAAATTCTTAGGAGCATAAAAGGAGGATGTAATGAGATTTTTTTCAGTTATACAAATAATCAATGTCATTATTAGGGACACTGTTCCTGTTACTGAGTTCATGACAGAAATAATCCATATGAAATTCTTCTTTGTTCTATATGATGATCAATATATTAATAAATAATTTAAATTTATTAGATTAAATAAGTTCATCTAGTAAAACTAAATTCTGTATGTGCTTTCAAAGATACCAATGTATCTTTGAAAACTGAGGAAAATTTTATTGTATCATATTATTTGGTAACTTGACTAGTAAGACAACAGAGTTCCCCAGTCACCAGGAGGTCTAGAGGGTATAAGTTGAGTTAAATTTGTAGAAAGAGAAAAGAGGAGACAGATACAGTGTTCCTCAGAAGTGCTATACACTACAAGGATCAGAGGACAAATAAAAAATCTTACTAGAGTCATGAAGAAACTGCCTAGGATCATTAAATACAGCATCTAAAAGATGGAGTAGCAGAACATAGAGACATTAAGCTAGGAGAATAAGGACCAGTGATCTGGAACTCAAGCACATTGACGTGTAGCAAAGGTAAAAATAGAAATGCTGGATGAATGGGCAGAATCTACAAACTAGATCTGAATAACAGTCCTTACATACAAACTGCAAGAAATACACTGGGTTTTGTAGCTATTAAGGGGGAAATATCAATTTTCATAATTTTTTAATACAAATTATTCTTACTATATCAGAATTCCTTCCCAGAGTCAGAACTGGCTCCAAAGAACAAATTACCTGGAACACATGCCTTGAAAAAGATAGGAAGGTTAAAGTTAGAAAGGAATGCGTACGTGAGTGGTCAGCCATGTCAGGACCCTCTCCTCATCTTCTCTAGTTCGGAGCTGTAACGGCTATGTCTTTGTTCCCTGGACTATGACTAAAATACCAGTGTTACAGGGTTTAAATTAATCTTTGAATGCCCTTGCATTTCAGGTTTTACTATTTCAAATATTGCTTGAAAATACAGGTCCAGAATTAGAAGGACTTTACATTACATGATGTAAAAAAAGCTATCTCAAAAGTGTTATTGCATCAAAGTATGTTGTACAACTATACTTTTTTTTCTATAAAGCTTTGTACTTCTCTCCAGATTCAAGAACACTTGTCCCCATTCATATGTGAGTAATACATATTAAACCCTATAATATCCATTCATTTAGTGGCTTAATGTTTACCTTCTACTTTCATGCATTTATTTTTGTACTCTCAGACTATATACCATTTTAATTTTTCATTTTCTAAATCTCAACCAGCAAGTCAATAAAGTCAATAAAGAACCTACACACTTGTATTAATATACCCTAGAGGATTGCATGTCTCCAGAAGCAGGAGTCAATTAGAAACCTAGAATTCTGCAGGATTCTGGCAAGAACCCACAAATTTTTTTAAAGAATTTATTTATTTATCTGACACAGAGAGAGAGATCACAAGTAGACAGAGAGACAGACAGAGAGAGGGGAGAGCAGGCTCCCCACTGAGCACAGAGCCTTATGCGGGGTTTGATCCCAGGACCCTGAGACCATGACCTGAGCCGAAGGCAGAGGTTTGACCCACTGAGCCATCTAGGTGCCCCAAGAACCCACAAATTTTTATTTCCCTTAACAAATCAAAGATTTTCTGCTTTGGGAAAATCAACAGTGATCTCTTGATATTTTTTATTCCTTTCTTGGAAGTCACTGTAGGAATCTTTGGTCATCCTGGTAATTGTAATTTGTACACAGCTCTGTTCTGACCCTGTATGATAGCCTGAATTAGTTGGGGTCCTATCATGAAAAAGAATGCCACTCAGATGTTTTAGCTGAAGAGATTTGATGAAGAAGCAATTTACAGAGGTCTGAGTAGAGTTAAGGCGCTCAGCAAGAATTTGGTGTACCCAGGGACAAACAGCATAAAGAAATCATTACCATGAGGACAGTAGGAGAATGGAATAGTTTAAGGAGCTTACTGAAAGCTCCAACAGTGAGGGAGGATAATCAGAATTTTCATGATGAATTGGACAAGACGTTTTCGGAACAATGGCCTGAAACAGGGAGAAAATGGGGAGAAAAAATGGATACCCCATTTCTCTCTTTGCTCTCATCATCCAGTCTCTTAATAGTGTTGCCTCTTTTCCAAACCCAAACCAATGGTGACCAATAAGGAAGCCAGGTGATACGGTCCATAGTGGTCGATTCTAGCAGCACAAAGAAGAGAATGGATTTGGGGGTATTGACAGTAAACCATATGTTTCTTTCCCCCTCCCAAAGTTATTTCATCTTCCCCTGTGTACCTCAAGATCAATTATCAGCTGAATCCACTGTATTCTAAACCTGTGCTCAAAAAGTTTCTTTCTACCTACTACTGTAAAACTCCTAGAAAACCACATAGGCAGTAAGCTCCTTGGCATTAGTCATGGTGATGATTTTTTGGATGTGACTCCAAAGGCAAAATCAACAAAAGCAAAAATAAGTAAGTAGTTCTATAGCAAACTAAAACGTTTCTGCATAGCAAAGGAGATAAACAACAAAATGAAAAGGCAACCTACTGAATGGAAGAAAATGTTTACACATAATATCTGGTATGGAGTTAATCTCCAAAATCTATAAAGATCCCATATAACTAAATAGCCAAAACAACAAGCAAACAAATACCAGCAAACCCATTAATAAATGGGCAGGGGATCTCAATGGACATGTTTTCCAAAGAAGGCATACAGATGACCAACAGGCAAATGAGAAGATGTTCAACATCGCTAAAAACCAGGGAAATACAAATCAGAGCAATAATGAGCTATCACCTTATATCTGTTAGAATGCCTATTATCAAATAGACAAGAATTAACAAATGTTAACAAAGATGTGGAGCAAAGGGACCCTTTGTGCATTGTTGTGGGAAATGTACATTGGTGCAGCCACTATGGAAACAGTACGGAAGTTCTCTAAAAATTAAAAATAGAACTACCACATAATTCAGCAATACCACTTTTGGGTATTTATTTATCTGGAGAAATTGAAGACACTAATTCAAAAGATACATGCACCCCTATGTTCACTGCAGCATTGTTTACAATAGCCAAGATACAGAAACAATTTAAGTGTTCATTGAAGAATGAGTGGATGAAGAAGATGTGGTATATATATACAATGGAATACTCTTCAGTCACAAAAAAGAATGAAATTTTGCCATTTGTAACAATACTGGTGGACATTGACGGCATTATACTGAGTAAAATAAGTCAGAAGGGGGAAGACAAATATTGTATGATGTCACTTATATGTGGGATCTTAAAACAAAACAAAAACAAAAACAAGTTTATACATATAGGGTACAGATTGGCAGTTGCCAGAAAGGTAAGGTGGTGTAGAGTGAGTGAAATGGGTGAAGGGGATCAAAAGGTACAACCTTCCACAAAATTAGTCACAGAGATGTAATGTACAGCAGGATGACTCTAGTGGATAATACTGCATTGCATATTTGAAAGATGATGAGAGAGTAAAAATAGTTCTCATCACAGTTAAAAAATATGTTTTGCAACCTGTGGTGGTAGTAATTAGAATAATGATGGACATCATTTTGCAATGTTTGCAGATACCAAATTATGTCATACACTTGATGCTCATAACATGTTACATGTCAGTTATACCTCAAATAAAGGTTATCTTCTTAATTAAACTGAAACTAGGCATTGTTCCTACAAAACACTGCTCTCCTTGACACCCTCATAACTGGTCACTGCATTCTTTTTATACCCCTGTACTCGTACCTTTTTATCTGCAGATGGTGGTGTTCTTCATTATTGCTTCCAGACTATTCTCCCTTATCTCTTTTCAGAGTACTACAATATTTGGATTTTATGTCATTAGTTCATAGTATCCATTACTCCTTACTACAGCTATTCACAGCTCCTCAGGTTATGCCTATTATTTCACTAATATGTTAGTTCCTCCTTCATTGACATGTTCTGGGTATGCTACTGCTGTTAAAAATGTAGCTGACCGTGCATTCCAACATCCATTTTGATGACTGTTCCATTACTCAAATTTCAGTGCCTTCTTTTTATTTTGTCCAGTGATTTTTTTTTCTTCCATCATACCTTAACTTTAAACTAATGGCCATTGAAGTATTACTATCAGTAAGTACATCGTCTTCAGAATTCCAGTTCAAGCATCCACTGTCCAATTACCACTTGGTATCTTTTAACTTACTCCCTCAACTCAACCATCACTGTACCTTCATTGATTCTATCACTTTTTTTCTGTCTTTCATGCCCCTCTTGCCTTCACTTCCTTTTTTTAAGCCCAATTTAATCATTATTCATGTTCAATCATTATTCTTCCTCCCTTACACAGATCTCAAATCTCTTTCCCTTCTCTCAGTCATCCTTCTCAGATATCAATGTTAAGGACAATGGCATCCACATAGTTCAGTACAGCTGCAGCAAACCATAGACCATGGTATTTAGGCCCACTTAAATTCATTGTCACTCACTTTATGTTATCCTAATGCTTTCGAACAATCATACTATCTTTCCCGAGTTCATTCCCTTCTAGGGAACTAGTTTCTAATTCATTTTTTTTAAATACTCTCAACACCTCCTCTTTTGTGATCACTCTCAGCTGATGATGTTGTGCACCCTCCCTTTGAAAAAATAAAGCAGTCAGAAAAAAACACAAGTTTTCTTCACCACCACATCTGCCCAATTACCTTTATCATTGTCTATATGCTCTAGATTAACTATGACTTGTCCATATACCCAGGTAAGGCCAGATCCTCCACCAATGAACCATATCCCTTAACCAGTCAAGCAATTTCTCTCCTGAGTCTTATCTCCTAAAACCTTTTTGTTTGCTGAACCTTTCCATCTGCATAGAAACAGGTTATCATTCTCCCTAAATTGACCTCACTTCTATCTTCAGCTTCAACCATATTTTCTTCCTTCCCTCTACTACAGCAAAATTCATGAATTTTTTGTTTGTTTGTTGGTTGGTTGGTATTTTGGTTTTTGTTTGTTTTTGTTTAATTTTGCTTTCAATACTGCTGTCTCCACCTTTTCTCCTTTTCACTCTCTCTGGAGCCTCCCATTTTTCAACTTAAGGAAATTGCTTATATCAAGGTCACCAAATACTTTCATTGTTAAATCTTGTGGCAGGTTCTTATTTCTATTACTTGCTCTATGAGTAGCTTTTGCCAGAGTGATTAACTCTCATTCCAGAAATGCTCTATCCTCTACTTAGTTCCCAGGACATCACACATATCTTTCTGTTTTCCTTTCTAGCTCCTCAACTCATCATTTTCTAGGTTGTTTTCCGAGGTAATGATTCTGACCTCTGTGCGTTCACTTGCCCTCAGACTCAGTCCTTGGACCTCTGTTCTATCTATATTCACCCATTTGTCACCAAAACCTGGATCCTCATCCAGGAACATAGCTCAAAATGTCATTTTTCTCCTATGGACTCCTCTATGTGGATTACTGGCCTGGACTTCTGACATTTATATGTGATATTTAGATTGGCATTTCAAACTTAGCACAAATATAATGTTGACCCTGTAGTCACTATACAAAGATGTTCCTTTTCCTTTTTTTTTTTTCCCCTCATTGCAGTTATAAGCAGTTTCATCCTTCCAGTTTCTCCAGTCAAAAATCTGGACAGCATACTTTTTACCATATTTCCCATCCCACCTCCTCTCAGGTAGTGAATCTTATAGATTCAGCCTTTCAAATATAGTTGCTTCACCCTCTCCATTCTTTTATTTTTTTTTTTAAGATTTTATTTATTTATTTGACAGACAGAGATCACAAGCAGGCAGAGAGGCAGGCAGAGAGAGAGGAGGAAGCAGGCTCCCTGCCCGAGAGAGCCCGATGCGGGGCTCGATCCCAGGACCCTGAGATCATGACCCGAGCCGAAGGGAGTGGTTTAACCCACTGAGCCACCCAGGCGCCCCTCTCCATTCTTATGATAAATCACCTCTACTGCTCTGGCCAGTATTCTGCAATAATCTGGCCATTGCTCCAGGTTTTATCTTTTCCCCTTCAGTGTATTCTTAAGAGGGCAGTCTAGACAATTATGTTAAAACTTGGGTCAAATGATGTCACTCATGAAGTCAACACACTGCAATGGGTTTTATCTCCCTCAGAGAAAAAATAAGAGGTTTCTCGGTGATAATCAATGATCTTTCTGATATATACCCCTTCCCTGTCATATAGTTTTATGACCTTATATACCTCACACTCATTCCACCCTCACCAGGCTAGCTTCTTTGTCCTTTTTTGACATGTCACCCATGCTGTCATTTCAGGGCCTTGCACTGTCTGCTTGGAATGCTCTCCTCTCAAATACCTTTATGGCTTACTATCTCATTTTCTAAAAAGTTTATATAATATTACCTTCTCACTGATACTTTTTCTGGCAATGCAATTTAATTTTTTTATTTTTTCTCTCCTAATTCCTGTTATCCTTCTGTGAGGTATCTATTATTTTTCCTTATAATTTATCATTACATGATTTATTGTATGTTTTTTCATTTATCTTACTTATTTTCCATCTCTACCACTAAAATCATGATAGCTATGATTATACTGATTTCATATGCCATCATTTTGCATAACTTATAAATATATAGAAATAAAATATTCTTATGAAATTAAAACATTAAATATGTCATAGAGATATACTTGGTGTTTTATGGTTTTTTATTTGAATTTTACATACATGGGTCATGTGACCTTCTTTTTTAAAGTAAGTGGTGCATCCTGAGGAGATAAATATTCAAATTTACTAAATTATGCCTCATTCTTTTTAACTGTCACATAATATTCTATTGTGTGACTATACCAAGTTTTTCAGCTCTTCAACTACTGATTGACATAAACATTGCTTCCATTTTATGCTATTATAAAGGTGAATTAGAAATGCTTTCCATGCAGTTGCACCTGGGTTGGGTGGCTCAGTTGGTTGAGCCACAAACTCTTTTTTTTTTTTTTTGTAAAGATTTTATTTATTCATTTGATAGAGCAAGAGAGCACAAGCAGGGAGGGCATCAAAGGGAGAGGGACAGGCAGGATCCCCACTAAGCAAGGGGCTCAATCCCAGGACCCCGAGATCCTGACCTGAGTCAAAGGCAGATGCTTAACTAACTGAACCACCCAGGTGCTTGCAGCTACCGACTCTTGATTTTGGCTCTGGCCATGATCTCAGAGTTGTGAGATTGAGCCCTGCCTTGGGCTCCATGGTCAGCGCTGTGTCTGGTTAGAATTCTCTCCTTCTGCCCCTTCTCCTCCGTTTCTGGCTCTGTCTATAATATATATATATATATATACATATATATATATGTATATATATATATATATACACATATATATATTAAGGAAGGAAAAGAAAAGAGAAAGGGAGGGAGGGAGGGAGGGAAGGATGGGAGGGAGGAAGGAAAGAAAGAGAAAGAGGAAAAGAAAGAAAAGAAAAGGAAAAAAAAAGGAGAGAAGGAGAGAAAGAGAGGAAATAAAAGAGCAGGGAAGGCAGGAAAGGCTGGAAGGCAGAAAGGAAGGAAGGGAATGTGGACATGTGGAACACCTGGGTGGCATTCAATTGGCATCTGCTTTGGTTCAGGTCATGATCTGGAAGTCCTGGGATCTAGCCCCATGATAGGCTCCCTGGCTTCTCTCTCACCTCCCTTGTGCTCTCTCTCTTGCTATCTTTGTCTCTCTCAAATTAATAAATAAAATCTTTAAAAAAAAGAAATGTTTTTCATGTGTGTTTGAGTTATTATCTTTACAACAAGGAGTTATGAAGTTCCAAAGTCATGAGCTATGTGTGTTTTGTGATTAATAATTTTACCAAAGTGCCAGTTACACTCTCAGAGGTAGTGTAGGAGAGATCTTACTGCTCTGCAACTGTACCAATAATGTTACTTTCAAATTTTGTAACTTTATACTACCCTGATGGGTTAAAAGCAATGGTGTATATTATCTTTTCTAAATTTGAATTTCCCTTACTGCTTGTACATCTTTTAATCTGTTATGGATCATTTGTTTTCCCTTTCTTTCAAGTTCTTTTTGTGAACTGCTTCTTGTGAATTTTGTCTGTTTTTCTATTTGTTTTATTTTTAATGATTTATAGTAATATTTTGCAAACTGTTAATACTAAGCCTGTGTTTGTGAAGTATTTTGCAAATATAATCCTATGATCTTACACTTGATTTATAATTTTATACTGTCTTTTGCCATGCAAATACACAAATTTAGTGTAGTCAAGGTTATATGATTTCCTTTTTAAAATTTTTTTCTTTGCTGTTAAAGAATCCATTCCCAGCTCAAGATCCTAGCATTTGTCTTCCTTCTTACACTTTGTTTTCTTTATAAGTTACATATCCATCTTTATTTAATTTATTTTTCCCTAAATGAGTATCATACTTACTTGCTAGTTTAAGATGGCATCTTTATCACATATTCCTCTTTCACATACAGATATTTCTGATCTTACCTGACAGTTCTGTTTCACTGATCTATTTTCTGTTCTTTTGCTAATATTATGGATTTTTCTGGACACTTAATCTAAATTAATTATTACAGTTAGCTGAGATATGGTAAGAAGATAAAATATACAATATGGATTCTTTCCAGAAGTTTTATAATTAATGTTTCTACAGTTCAAGTAGTACAAAAAAAGGTCAATTGGTGGCTCTTAACTAATCAAGTGTTTATGTATATACTTTTCACGAGACTAACCACTCTAAATGCAAGATTCCCTCTTCTGTTCAGTTTCCTCAGTGAATGCTCAGAATGACAAGTTTAAAGCATCTGTAACTTCATTAGCTCCCAAACTATTTCCAATTGTTACCAAGCAGCAAAGCCAACAGAAAATCAATTGCTTCCTTTTCCTATCCTGCAGGGAGAGAGAGTTGGAGAAACAATCACTAGTAACCACTTGCAATCAGCATTTTATGGCAACACACTATTTCCAAACTGACTTTAGTTTAAATTACCTGGAAAATTAAAATAGACATGGGAGAGGATGCCTAATTAATCTAGCGGGCTTTTTTCCACTTTTAGCAGAATAGATATTATTGTATACATGAAAAAAGAAGTAATTTAAATATTAGGTAAAATATTTTAACATTAGAAATTAATATAATAATATGATCATAGCTAGTGTATTTTCATATAAATTAATTTCTAAAAATAGAAAATATCATTAAATCAATGAATAGCTCTATATCCATATGCTGATAATATTTTATATTTGCATGTAACTCTAATATTTACAGTACACTCTTAAATTTATCTTTATACATAAATAGGCTTTAATCACAATTGCTAATCTTGTGACTCCTAGGAAGAACTCAGTTGGGGGAACAGTTGGGGAGAATATACTCTCCTGGTTGCACTCCATGGTTATAGTCTGTTACCTGATTTTTGTGTGTTAACAAATGCCCCGCCCCGCATTGTGTCTGGTTCCCTTTGCCTTTTAGCTACTCATCTAAGGAGGGCCACTGGGAAGCAGCCAGTAGAAGTAACTGCTATTAAGATAATCTGAAACCTGCCAGTTCTGAAGGTTTCCACTCAAGTTACCCCCTTGCATTTCCTGCCACCATGGGGTAATGTGGACAGTGTTTCTCCAGTCTTTGAACTTCCTCTTTAGACTAGTGGTAAAACGTGTATTTTGGCTTCAGCTGTGTTTTCAACACAATGAATAGGGATTCAAATAAAAGTAAAATGAAGATTGTTTTGTTAATCTAATGACAAAAGAATAACCTACACTATTTTTATTATTATAATAACAAGCATAAAGTTAATATCACATTTGTCCTTTTAGTAGTGTTATTACAATATTAGGTATGAAGGCATAATGATAGCTGGATATTTTTCCTAGACTTCTTACTTAGCTGTCTCTTCATGATTTTCTTCATAGATCTTAAATTTTCTTGTTATCTGCCTGTTGGAATAGTGTTATTTTTCCATTCAAATAAGTGTTTGATAATTATCTTGAATTTCCTCACTGTCTTCAAGGTAAGAAGAAGGAATAGGACCCCAGATTAGGAAATGCTCATTAACAAATGTTAGTAGAGTTTGATATTCAAGAAATAATAGAAGTTTAATGAGGCAATATGAAGAAGAAAATAGAAGTACTGTATACCTTTGTATTAGAACTCTATAAATCCTGAGGTGCCTAGGTGGCTCAGTTGGTTGAGCATCTACCTTTGGCTCAGATCATGAGCTCGGGGTCCTGAAATAGAGCCCTGCACTGGGCTTCCTGCTCAGTGGGGAGACTGCCCCTTCCCCCCTGTTTGTACGCTCTCTCTCTCAAATAAATAAAATCTTTAAAAAATAAGAAAGAAGAAGAAGAACTCTGTAAACCCCATAAACTCTGAGAAAGCTTAAAAATTGTGTGTACAGGGGAGCCTGGGTGGCTCAGTGGGTTAAGCCTCTGCCTTCAGCTCAGGTCATGATCTCAGGGTCCTGGGATCGAGCCCCACATCAGGCTCTCTGCTCAGCAATGAGCTTGCTTCCTCCTCTCTCTGCCTGCCTCTCTGCCTACTTGTGATCTCTCTCTCTCTCTCTCTCTCTCTCTCTCTGTCAAATAAATAAATAAAATATTTAAAAAAAAAATTGTGTGTACAGGAGCACCTGGGTGGCTCAGTGAGTTAAGTGTCTGCCTTAGTTTCAGGTCATGGTCCCAGGGTCCTGGGATTGAGTCCCATATCAGGCTCCCCGCTCACTGGGGAGTCTACTTCTCCCTCTCTGTCTGGCCCTCCCTCTGCTCATGCTCTCTCTTGCTCTAGATCTCTATCTCTCTCTCTTTCTCAAATAAATTAAATATTTAAAGAAAATAAAAAATGTTAAGAAAAAGACAGGTTCATGTTGTTTACAGCTTTCTTTAGATTATGCTGCTTAGTGGGAGTCTGCTTCTCCCTCTATCCCTTCCCAATGCTTGTGGTCTCTCTCACTTTCTCTGTCAAATAAATAGATAAAATCTCTAAAAAGTTGCATAAATATCAGTGTATATCCCTTAAGGTGGCTATCATAAAAAAAAAATGAAAATTAACAAATGTCGAAATGGTGGAGGAGTAACTCTTGTGCATTGTTGTTGGGAGTGTAAAATGGTACAGCCATCCTGTTTTCCACCAAAATGGTACTAGGGAAAACAGGATGATAGTTGTTGATAAAGATTAATATAGAATTACCATACAATCAAGTACTTGAACTTCTAGGTATATGCCTAAAATAACTGAAAGCAGGAACTCAAACAGATATTTGTATATGAGTGTTCATAGGAACACTATACAAAGTAACCAGAGGGTAGGAACACCACAAATATTCATCAACAGATGAATGAATAACCACGCTTGGTGTGTTTCTATGTCTGCATGTATATGTGTATTTGTATAAATATATGTATTTGCATATATGTATGCACATATGTGCACATATATATACACACATACATTTGCATCTGTGTATGTGTGTGTGTGTGATGTACTATTCATGGTTTAAAAGGAATAAAATTCTAATATTTGCTACAATGTGCATGAAAGTTAAAAACATTATGCTAAGTTAAATAAGCTAAATGTGAAAAGTTAATTGCATAATTCTACTTATATGAGCTATGTAGAATAGGCCTATTGGTAATGACAGAAAGAAAATGATGGTTGCCCATGCTGGCATTTGGAGTGAATGGAAATTATTTTTTAATGGCTACTGAGTTTCTGTTTGGAATGATAAGATTCTGGAAATGGATATTGGTGATGATTGTATGACATTCTGAATGAACTTAATGCCACTGAACTGTACACCTAAAAATGGGTGAAATGGTAGATTTTTATGTGTTGTATATTTTACCATGACAAAAAGAAATCAGGTGGCAAGTTGGGGGGAGGAAACCTATGTACCCAGGGACAAATGTGTATCCTCACGTGACACTGTAATCAGGTCAAGGGCTTATTTTCAGGAAATATTGCACTTACTGGAATATTCTCCAGTTCCAAGCTCTTCTAGGAATAACTGTTAAGCATAGAGAATAAGCCGTCCTACACAGAAGTGTTATAAGAACATAACAAGAGTAACTTCCTCTCCCCATCTTTTAGCCCCAGTAAAAATCATGTAGAAAAATGGCCAGGGAAGAAGTTTGTGATTAGAAATTGAGATCCCTCCTGCTCCACACCCATTAGGCCTTTACCCCCCATCATAAACCCTAGATTCTAGAAATCAGGTATGCTAACAATGGAGACCATTCAGTAAACAGAGTATTAGAATATATTATTGATAGTCTCCATTGTACATCGAAGCTAGTTGCCAGATCAACTAAATGTCAGAGAAAAAGGTTTCAAGTGATTTTTTAGGCTGGACCTGACCTTTTCTCTTCCACCCCCAATTTATTTTCTCTTCCACCACAGTATTCCCAGTTGCAGGAGGTATGGTTGGAGTTATAAAGCATATTGTCTGAAAAGACAGGAATTAAATGGTCTCATTGTTGCAGCTATTTACCTTCTGGCCAGAGAAGCTTGGGATAGTAACTAGCCCAATGTATTTGTCTCATTCTTTGCATTTCTTTGTAGGCTATAATCAGACAAACCAGTGTCCCAGGCAGAGCTTTAACAACCAAAAATATATTCCAAAAGCCTCCAATTTTTATTGTATCTATAAGTAAGGATGTAGAGATTTTGAGCAAATCTCAGATCTTAATACAAGGATGTTATCTCAATTAGCTGGGAATAAAAGGAAACAAAACAACTCTTATGCAGAAGCCTAATATTCAAAATCTACTTGACACAAATATTAGCCTTTAAAGGAAGAGAGAGAATACACATGAGATCATCTTAACTACATGATTATTAACATGTAATTTAATGGAGCATAAAATCAATTTGGGAAAAAAATGGTTGAGGATATAAATGCCTTAATCAACGAAGTGAAAATTGTCAAGAAACAGATTAGAGTTTCCTGGATGTTCATCTACACCCTCTCCCAAGAAGCAGCCCATAGTTAGGTGTGGCATAATACAAAAGAAAATTTAAAAGCTCATTCACAAAAATTCTTAATTTTCCTGATTTCAGTATGTTTTTATTATGTTTAAATTTTGCCTCCCTAAATTGCCTTAATTATTTTAAAAGATAAAATATATATTCGTGTAGATTATTTATAATCCATCTAGTACATTAAGATAAATAATTAAGCTATCTAGTAAAACTGTAAACCACAGGAGAAAGGATATTTAAAAAAAAAAAAACCCACGATTAACAAAGTGAAGTTGTCATTTAAATAGGATGAAGTCACAGAAATAATTAGTGTTGTCATGTCCTTGTCATCTTGTCGAGTAACTGCTATTGCTTCTGTTCTCTTGAAAACCTTGAAATGAACATTGTTCTTTCCTCATTTTTAATGTTAATCTCTTGCTTTGGGGTGGTTTCTCTTCATGAAGTTGTATGAGGGTTTTTTGTTTGTTGTTTTTTTTTTTATTTTAGGATGAGAGTGTTTATTGGTGTATTATTTATCCTGCCTTATTTAAAAATCCCCAAAGAATTTAAATTATACATTAGCATCTACACAAGAGTTACAAATGAAGACCCTCTCTTAAAAGGAACTATATTATTCACCTAATGTACATGTTTAATTACTACTAACTTGCTTTGTCAAAAGATAAAACTTCTTCCATGATCATGTTATTTACTGAAGTACTAAAAGCCATTCTTTATCTGTCGAACTTACATTAGCTCATTATACTGAAGAATGCTAAAACTTGTATATTTTAGTGTCCCAATTTTAAATTATTTTATATAGACATGTGATGCTTATTTTCATTAAAATAATGGAGCTAAATTTATTTTTCCCAACTAATGAAATAATTTTTAAAAGGGTATTAAATTGCTTTAAATTAAAAGTATTAAAATTTGTCAGTTGTGCATAATTTTTAATATAGATAATTTGGTTTGACTACAACTTTGTGCACTGTACGTATACAAGTACACTTCATAATTATCTGATACAATAGCACATATGATGATACTTTCTGTATATATGTGTACAGTAAGTGTAAAATTTAAAAAACTGAGATTTTAGAAGACAGTTTGAAGTAAGAGGCCATGTATTTCATGGAATTTCCAAGATGTCCTTGGAATTTAGTAGAAGTTTTGCCTAAAGCCACCAATGCCTCTAATAGTGTAAATGAGTGTAAAATAGTGTAAGTAGTGTAAATAACGCCTCTAAATAGTGTAAATAGTATAAATGAGAGTAATGAACTAACAATGCAATCCAGATGAATGGAGTTTAGTATACTTTTCTGAGCCATCAGATAGTCAACTATGCATGTGTTGGCATTTGGGTATGAGCTCAAAGGGCATTCACATGTACTGGGGTGACTCTTGAGTTACAACTTTAATACTCTTAGGTTTACTCATATCTGTGTGTATTGAAAGGGTAGACAGAGGGTAGCCTTAACTGTTAGATTTTTCAGAGAGACCACACAGAAAAGAAAAAAGTTCCACAGAATGAGCTCAAAGCAAGAAGACATATTAGAAAAAAGGATTTCACTTGTAACTTAGATTGTGCTCCTTTCAAACCTTTTAAATTCTTGACTACCTCCTAGCAAAAGTCCTAGTGATTAGAAAACAAATAACCCCAAATTGAATTAACACAAAAAGCAGGTTGGTTATAAGCAGATCAAGTTAACAAAAAGTTGTTAGGGCAGTTTTGATTGTCCTGAAGACATTAAGTGAGTGATGTCTTCTGAAGAATGATATCAGTGTTAGTGACTTTGCCAGTGACAGGGGATAATATTCTCATCTCGAACATAATCACTCTCCATACCCATTATTAGCCAACATGTTGCAAACATCAGCAAGCCCTAGCTGCTGAAACACTGCTTTTGGCAGGCAGGGATACCGCAGGAACTTCTGGGGTAAATGACAAAATTGCCCATGCCTCTTAACACCTCAACAGAAAGTGGAAACCTTGCTAATATTGTGAACCACAGCATTGTGGGAAAAGAATCACTGTTGCCACCTTAGGCACGTGAGTTCCTCTCTAGGCCGGGTGCTCTTGGAACCATTTCGAAACACTTAGATTTTAATGAGTTTCCACATATGACTGGAGGTAGAGGCTGATTAACAGTGATTGATGCCTGCTATTTTGATAATGTTTTTCTTTTCAATGCTCTTGCAATCTTAAAAATAGAGGCTCTGTGTATAAATAGTTTTAAGTATATCCGATTCTTGCATTCTTAAAAAGTTTGCTATAACCTAATTGTTATGTGTTAAATATGATTCTTTTTGTTCTTTTCAAATGTGCAGTGCATACCTTCCCATTTATTCATTTTTCAAGCATATCAATTCATTGTAACAAAAAACTTTATTTTTCATTCTCTTTCAGTTATTCATCAAATCACATCATAAATATTTCTTGATTATGTACTACATTTCAGGCACACACCCTAACTGCAAATGATACAGTAATATTCTTGAATAATTGCTTTAAAGTAACCTCAAACTTGAGGATATAAGAACAAATAATTTCTTTTATTCTGAACTATGAGAGCATCAGTGGCTAACCTGATGTCCTAACTCCTCCAAAACATTTAGTGATAAAAGGGATGCCTTTGTTTTGAAGTCAGAACATTAATGTTATTAGATGACCACCAAATGACTTCAAATCCCATTCATAGACCATTGTCCCAGCAATGTTCTTTATAACAAAAGGGTATGGTTCAGAATGTGATATTACAGTAATTTTTCATATCTTCTTAGTTCCTGTCAGTCAGGAATTGTTCTTCTGTGACTTTCATGATTTTTAGTTTTGAGGTTTACAGGCCAGTTAGTTTGTAGAACTACCCTCTATTTGGGTTTGTCTGATATTTCCTTAGAATTATATTCAAATTAGTAAGTGATGCTGTGTTATTCTTAATATTTCCTATAGGAGTGGGGACAATTTTGACTTGATTTATTACTGATAATGCTCACTTTGTTCTCTTGAGTGAAATGGCATCTTATAGGCACTGTAAAATTACTCTTCTATTTAATTACTAAGTATTTTCTGAGGAAGGTACTTTGAAATTACTTAAATAAATGCATGCTTATTTGTTTATTCAGCTATTTAATCGTAGAGACAGACTTACTGTATTAAATGTCCTACTATCCACTATTATGATTTATCTTGAGCTCAAATTTTGTAGTCGTAGAGAGAACTACAGTGAGAATCCTGGCTCCCTTTAACCTTAACATATTCATTATCTGATAAAATCCCCTGGATATAACCAGTCTGCTTCCACTGCTCCAGGCCCCCCACATATCTCGTTGCTCTCTTCACTCCTCTCTGGCTGGTCATACCCCTCCTTACCCACAAGGATGCTCACTTCCCTGTAGTCAGGCTCTGCTACACTCCTTCTCAGTGTATTGACACCTTCTTCACTCTGCCTTGTCTCCCTTGTCTCTTACCTCCCATGCTGGACTCCCAAACACATGAATGTTATCTTCGCCCCACTTGGAATCTGACACCCGATGGCAAACTTGACTTCCTTGTAGACTTCACTTTCTTCTCTTTTTTTCACCCCCTGCACAAAGCCAACTCTGGGAGTTGCTTCCTCACCCTTCTTGGGCCCTGGCACTAGGCTGAACTGCATCTGCTCACGGAGGACCTCTTGACTGCAGTTCTGAAACGTCTCACTGGATCACCTGCCCCATACAGAAGCTCTTCTTAATCCCACATGGGCTCCTGACTACTCACTTGTATGAATGCCATTTGCACTCTGCTCAGGACTTGGCACCTTATACCCGGCCATTTTCTGTCATACAGATAGATACCCCTATGGATCTGCTTACACGATGACTGCTCATGTCATCCCCCCTTCCTCAGTCACCTAGCTGTCTATAAAGAAACCTCACAACTTTACAACTGAATTGATGTGACAAGTAAGGGGAGTGGAAAGGAAAAGAAGTCTCTTCGTTTACTGTCACTATTTAATTAGATCTGTAAGATTTCAGCATACGTTTGAACAAGTACCTGGACCTGTAGAATTAAAGGGGTGGAAGTTAGAGTGGCCATGGTGGCAGCAGCAATGAAGACATCATAGTAGCCCCATAGTATGTCAATTATATTATTTCTGTTTGTCCTTCTCTCTTAATTGTTTCTACTATAGAAATAGGGAAACGATCATTAAGAATAGATGGTGTAGGGGTGCCTGGGTGGCTCAGTGGGTTAAAGCCTCTGCCTTCGGCTCAGGTCATGACCCCAGGGTCCTCAAATAGAGGCTCGCATTGGGCTCCCTGCTCAGTGAGGAGTCTGCTTCCCTCCGCCACCCCACCCCCCCGCCCGCCTGCCTGCCTCTCTGCCTACTTGTGATCTCTGTCAAATAAGTAAATAAAATCTTAAAAAAAAAAAATAGATCTATTTATAGATTTACTTCCCTCTTATGGTTGTTTATAACAGGTTGCAGCAAATGTCTGACTTAATGCACTGCTGTGTTGAAAACATGTTTCTAAGGGGTTTCTAATGGGAAGCAGCGTGTATACAAGTTTAACCCTTGGGTCCCCCACAAAGTAGAGGAGCAGAACCTGGGAGTCCATGGTTGGCAAACATCCTCCGAGGAAGAGAGGACATCCCAATGTGCTTCTGGCCTCTGAATCTGTATTTGGGGCCCTATCATTACATTCAACCTTATACATCCTCCTAAGCCTATGTCACCAAAAACACAGAGAAACAAGCTGTCATGCCATAGACTCAGCTGATTCTATCATCTAATCTAAATCAGTGTAACAGATTTAGACCCCAAGGGACTTGAAATGTTGGAATCATCTGGTGAAGAATATAAAACAGCTTTGTATTAAGTATTTTTCAAAAATTAACCACAGGAATAAAAACTGAGGATGTGATGAGAGTCTAGAAACAATACCAAATTTTTAAAAAGAGGAAAATGTAGCTTGTAGATTTGAAAAATATTGACAGTGTCACCTCAAGGAGACATGAAATAACCCAAAATATCTTATAGTCATTAAAGAAGTTGAATAGTCTTGTCTTTTTCTTCAGAAAGAAAGTACCAAACCCCAAATTATAGACATTTCTCTGCCCCACCCCCTCATTTTTAACTAAAATATACTTGGAGTCTTCTGTAAAATATCCAGAGTATAGGAAAATAAGAACTACTGATGATATCATTCTATAAAACTAATATTACATACACATAATATAAATATCTAGTTATGTATACAAATAATACCCAATAGTCAACTTGAGTTCAAACAAGTGGTGCAAGAGTTGCTTGACCTTGGAACATCAATTCCCCGTGCTAATTAATTCCCCATGCTAATTGAAAGAAAAGACCACCTACAATTAGCTGAGCACACTTTTTATTCAATACCATTCATCATTTTAAAATCTGAGCCAAGAGGGAATAGAAAGAACCTTAGTTGAACTGTTAGACCAGGTAGAGTACTTAACCCCAGCTATGGACATGGGTAAATTCTTGCATCTCTGGAGTAGAACACTACTATTTAGTTCTTTGATATTCACTCTTTTTTTTTTTAAGATTTTATTTATTTGACAGAGAGAGAGAAATCAAAAGTAGGCAGAGAGAAAGAGGGGAGGAAGCAGGCTCCCCATGGGGCAGAGAGCCCAATGTGGGGCTCAATCCCAGGACCCTGGGATGATGACCTGAGCTGAAGGCAGAGGCTTTAACCCACTGAGCCACCCAGGCGCCCCTTTGGTATTCACTTTTGCCAGAGTGTACTTTGCTTTGAGGAAGATGGTGTGATCCACCTCTTAGAGTCACCCTGAAGAATAAAGAGCCTATTCCCCCAGAGGCTGTGAGTGCTACTGCTACAAAGCTCGAAGTTGTCATTCTCTTTTGGGATTGCCTCAGCTAGTGAAGTGCTGTGCCCTGAGATCATGCCCATTTCCAGGTTTACCTGCAGCCAAAGCCTAATTGACATGCAGATGTAAGAGCTGGGACAACTGAACAGTGAGCCCACTTACAGTCCTTCTTAGTGTTAGTGGAAGATTCCATGGAAACTCCATTGTTCTCAACTTCTCCTTTTCCCTGCCACAGATGTTTTCCCGTAAGTACTCCAATGAACCTCAGAGACTGTTGATTGATGAACCTGGACTGAAGCACAGTGGCATAGGTTCTTTGCCCCTTCTATTTTATGGCACTAAAATTCTGGTGTCTCCTATTTCTAGCCATATATACACAAAGCGACTCTTGGGATGATAATGCATGCTGATTTATGACTGGAAGTCACGATTTATTCTTGGAAGTTATGTACTTGACTTTTTTTTCCACATGCCGGTGGTCAGAATTTCGTAATAGGACTCCTTTACAACCCTAAAGACGGTTGAGAAATGTACTGTTCCTTTGTGCCACAGAGTAAGAAAGGCTTAGGGAGTATTGATCTGTTTTCTGCCCCAATGAATATCTGAGCAAATTAACCAGTCAGCATAATTCTTTTTTTTTTTTTAAGATTTTATTTACTTATTTGACAGACAGAGATCACAAGTAGGCAGAGAGGCAGGCAGAGAGAGAGGAAGGGAAGCAGGCTCCCTGCGGAGCAGAGAGCCCGATGCGGAACTCGATCCCAGGACCCTGGGATCATGACCTGAGCCGAAGGCAGCAGCTTAACCCACTGAGCCACCCAGGCACCCCAGCCAACATAATTCTTAATGATGATTCTTTCTTTCACTTGGAGGGGGGAAAAGATACAGATGCCCCAAACAATTACTTTAACCCCAAAGTTTATGTAGGGTCTAGATAGTATAATAACAGAACTGAAGTGTATTATCAATTTGTGGTTTAGAAATGACAAAAGAATACTACCGTTGTAGCAAGAGGTCTACGTGTCTACATAAAATACCTAAAAAATGAGAAAATGTATTTTTTAGAATTAAATAAGAGAATATAGGAATTTAACCAAATAGATGATTAACAAACAAAAAGTTGTGTAACAAGCAGCCCAAAAATATGAGTAAAAGGATACTATTAACATTCCCAAATCTAAGTTATCTACTATTAAAGGTCAAAAGATGGCTAAGCTTTATGAGGTTTGCTTTTTAGTTTATTTTTTTTAATTCTTTTTAAAGATTTTATTTATTAATTTGACAGATAAGAGATCACAAGTAGGCAGAGGCAGGCAGAGAGAAAGGAAGGGAAGCAGCCTCCCTGCCGAGCAGAGAACCCAAAGCTGGGCTGATGCAGGATTCCATCCCAGGACCTTGAGATCATGACCCGAGCCTAAGGCAGAAACTTTAACCAGCTGAACTACCCAGGAGCCATTGCTTTTTAGTTTAAAGAAGAAAAGATGAAAGTAAATGGATAAATCCATGTTTTATATAGGTACCAATTCTCCAAATTGTTCTATATATTTCCAATGAAACTTATAATATCATTAACATGTTTCATGAAGGAGCTTGACAAATCTACAAGTAGGAGCAAACTCCAAAGAATTGGCAACATGCTCTAAAAAGCAAATGAGCCTGATTAGTATATCCTTTTAGCAGTAAAGACAGAGTGGTATTTGTAGTTATGGACAAACTGTTGTTTGAAATAATGTAAAAGCCAAAGATGCTAGCAAGTGTGTTTCCGAGTTCATGTGCATGTGTGTTGTGTGTGTATATGAATGAATGAATAGCACAGGTACCAGGGAAGATCTGCAGGGAACAGATGGTCTTTTAAGTTAATGGAATAAATGACGTTCTCCATCTAAGAAACAAAAACATTGTCTACTTTAAATCATGCACACATAGACACACACACAACACACACACACTAACTATTTAGATGGGTTAATTTCTCAAATGTTAAAAGAGAACAAAATATTTAGAAGAAAATACAGGAACATTATCTTTATGATTCAAGGATGAGGGATTTTTCCAACCATATGTAAAAAGTTAATTATAAAAGGGACAGATAAATTCTTTTTTTTTTTTTTGAAGAATTATTTATTTATTCATGAGAGACTGAGAGAGAAAGAGAGAGAGAAGCAGAGGCAGAGGGAGAAGCAGGCTCCCTATGAAACAGAGAGCTCAATTTGAAATTTGATCCCAGGAACCTGGAATCATGACCTTTGCCAAAGGCAGATGCTTAACTGACTATTGTACATTAACTGTACCCAACAGAGGACACATTTCCACAGTGTTAATCACCCTCCCTATATCAGGAGAAGTGAGTGTCGGTGATGGGAAGTATGGGAAAATGTTCATTTTAATACATTAGTGATTGTGGTCTGATTTTATTGGGTGAGTTAGAAAAGAAAGTAATCACTTGTCTTATACCTGTGTCTCTCACTGTCACTCTCTTTTTTTCCCCCAACATTTCTTTCCTTGTGCTTCCCAGCAGATGTTAAATCTCTAAGAGAATATGATTTTAAGGGCTCAAGACACCATATACACTCCATTGTTTTACTGGATGCCAGTAGGGGCTCTTTTAGTATTAAAACAGCTGTAGAGAACCGCACGTGCATTAAGCTCGGCGAACAGTAGAAGAAGCAAGTCGGCGAGCAAATGACAGATATGTGCCCATGTGAACATGTGGTTAGAGAAGAAGAGGCTTCAGCCACTTTAACTTGAATCAGATAGTTCAAGACCACTTTGTAGCTAAATTTTTAGAAACAATTCTCTCAAGAAGATGCAGGTGCTAAAATGACTCCTTTTTCTGCTCGGTTGTTTTGCTAGTGTGGTGTCGCAGCAGTAAGGTAGAGCTTAATGCAGAAATCGTCAGGCGGTCAGTAATCGTTCAAGAAGAGTCTCCTTTGATATCTGTTCCTCTACTCTGCCATGTCAGCACTCTTGATTTCCTCTTCTTAGGTACTTAATATGGAATTATTTGAAGTGTTTAACTTCAACCTTCCCTCCTCCGGCCTTATAATTGAAGTTATTTTACTCTTAGAAAAACCATCTATTACAAAAAGGGCCTATAATTTAAATGAGTATTGTACTGTAGAGAGTGGGAAATGGATGGATCAAATTAGGAAAAGAAGACTGATTGAGGCTTAAATTAAAAAATGAAATATAAATGACATGGAAGTGATGCATTTTCGAGATCCTATTCTTTCTATTCGAAGAGCGCTTTTAGTGTTCTGGCTACTTTTCTAATTGCTGTAGAGGATATGTCCATTTATACCTTTAAAAAGGGTAGACAGGTTTTTCAAATATATTTTTCTCAAACTGTGTTAACAGGTTATCCATTTTGTATCTCTTGGATTGCTTTAGTGACTCTACTTCCAAGGTGTATTTTGAGCTCCTAGATGATATTTTGTATTCATCCAGACTGCACGGCAATATTTATCTAGTCAGTTTTCCCAAGCAAAATACCCATTTATAATACAGTTTGTGTTCGCTTACAGCGCTCAGTATGATATGACTATATGTGCTCTGACTTTATTTGGACCAAGAAGAAAAATTTTCTCAGCTACAAATACTTGCCAGATTGTATTTTGCTTTAAGTGACTAGAATCTTGAACTATCACCATCAAGTGGAGGTAAATATTTCAACTCCCCTCGAACCTAGGACAATGGGTGGGAAAGGGCTTGGTGTCTGCTTCTGTGAATAGAATACAATGATGTATGGCTTCTGAAGCTGGTTCCCACAAAGAGAGAAGCATCTGCCAGACTCTCTTTCCCTTGGGACACCAGTCCTGGGAACCCTCAACCAACATCTGAGAAGTCTGGCTCTGAAGCTACCATGCTGGAGAGACCATTTGGAGAGACCACATAGGGACAGAGAGAGAAACCAAAGAAGCCTCATCTGTTCAGCCCTTTGCTGTTGGTGTTTGCAAGTGCAAGCTTGGGACATGTGAGGGGATGTGCTTTCAGTCTATTCCTGGCTCCAGTCTTTGAGCCACAGCAGCTGATGCCACATGGAACAGATTCAAGCTGTCCCTGACATGCCCGGCCTACACTGCAGATCTGTGAGCAAACTAAATGTTGTTTGAAGTCACTACATTTTGGAATGGTGAATTACACACCCACTGATGGCTGGAAAAAAAAAAAAATTAAGTGTTCAACTTCAGATATATGTGTGGACTGTTTTTATCTCAAAGAAGCCACGGGACCTCTTTGGGGAGCCGGTAACGTCCAGAAGATACATAGATGCTCAAAGAAGGCCTCTCAATCTATTATGTAGGAAACGTACAAGGAACTAAAGAGAAAGGAACTGGGGTATATGTTCTTACAAGCTATTTTCGCTCTTTTCTACCCAAGTTATACTACAAATATTTTTCATAATATGTGAAAAGTTCGTTTCAGTCTTTATATGTAAACCATGGCAAAATGGAGAAAAACAAGGAACAAGAGTTTTCTTCTCCTAAAAATATAAATGTAGGAACTGGGTAGATAACTGTCCTAGCCATCAATACATGAATATGTCAGTAGGCAGAAAGTCATTCAGATAAGGGATTCAAACCTCAGTTGTAGCTCAGAAGTGTGGCCGACTCATCAAAGAGGGAAATAAGTCAAACGAGATCCAAAATTGTCAATTTTGCTTGGAGAAGTCCTTTGGAGTTCATGTAAGTCCTTCCAAAATTCAAAGCCAGCAATCAGTATTAGACTGTATATATATGTACCCCCCCCCACCACCACCACCAAATTCACAGAATGACACTGTGTAAGTAGTGGTTTCATCTATGAATCCAGAATGGCAACTGTATTGTGTGAATATTTGGAAGTGAGAGGCATCCTGGCAGCTCCTGCCAAAATACATATATCATTTGGGGATAAAATGTTGAATGGATTCAGACTTGTTAGATTTAGATGTATGTTTCTAATGGATTATCCTGCCCAATTCTATTTAATTTAACTCCTAAACATCACTTGAATATGACTATGTGCATTGCTTTCTGGAGCATATCCTATACCTCTTCCCAGCCCCCCTCCCAATGCCCCCTACAACTAAATGCCAACTCCACACACTTCCAAATCCTTAGCATGGTGTACAAGGGCCCCAAGGACCGTTCCAGTTTTATGTGCTCTCACTATGCACTTGACATTTTACAGTGCTGTTGTCCCTTCTTTGTACCACCGGTAGTAAAACCCAGCTTCCTTGTTTGCAGCATGTGCCATAGCCTCACTCTTAAAACATGGTCTACCAAAAAAAGAAAGAAAGAAATGTGATGTTATTAAAAAAAAGAAAGAGAAATACCACCTATTATATTTTCTTCCTGTAAATTCAGACTGCATACCAGCAAATAACATTTCCAAAAAACTTCAATGAGGGACGCCTGGGTGGCTCAGTTGGTTAAGTGGCTGCCTTTGGCCCAGGTCATGATCCCAGTGTCCTGGGATGGAGTCCCACTTCGGGCTCCTTGCTCAGCAGGGAGCCTGCTTCTGCCTCTGCCTGCCACTCTGCCTGTGCTTGCTCGCTCTCGCTCCTCTCTCTCTCTCTCTGACAAATAAATAAATAAAATCTTAAAAAAAAATTTAGGAGTCCAAAAAACTTCAATGAATATCACTCAAAACTTTCACACTGCAAATGTTTTTTAAGTACCCCTTAACTCTGACAAATGCTCATTTAATAATTGCCACCCTCCCCCACAAGCCTGCCTTCACCCAGTAGAACATTTTTACCTCCTTTGTCAATATTTTTATTGCCTAATGTCACTAAAAACTAATCTTTTCAAGATTGTTTTCAAAAGAATTATCAGGAGCATCTGGTTGGCTTGGTTGGAAGAGCGCAATAGAGCTTGATCTTGCCTTGCTAGTTCAAGTCCCACATTGAGGGTAGAGTTTACTTAAAAAATCACAAAGCCTCATTCCAAGCCTACATTCCATGTGAATCAATCTTTAATAATAAGAATAATAATAATAATTATCAGAAGTAGTTATTTTGTGGAGATCAAAAGGATGGTTTCTTTTTTCCAAGTCTCTATAATATGCAAATGTGCGCTCATGGCTTCAGTTAACTCCTTCAGTGTGAATACCAAGTGCAAACTCAATGCTGGGCAATGTCTGTAATTACTTAGACCCAAGAGGTGACTCTGTGCTCTAGAACAGTGTTAGAGGACTCAGAAAAGGGATCAAGGTGATGGGAAGACATTGATGATGGTGTAGGCTTTGGTGCATTTTAATAAAATCATTTCATGAACTGTGAGTGGAATAAAGAAATATGTCAAAATAGTGTATTTTAATATTTGAGATTTAAATATTTGTAAACAAATTAATGAAATCAGAGATTACAGATTGGTATTTGACCTTTCCCTCCATATTTTCCTGAGGTTTTATATTTAAATTAACCAAAAGATTTATATGAGAATTTATGCCTGTGTATATTGTATCTCATTAGAACAAGAGAGTGGGCGTTTATTAACTTATATTTGCACTTACAAGTATACTTCAATATTGAATTGCCTTAGGAAAGCTCTCTCTGAATGCCTTTCTTTCTTTCCTTGTCTCTCTACTGCCATCTCCGAGTTTTATGTTATCTGTGTAAATACCGATCCCTCAGTTTTACAAGCCTCTTGTCTCCCTATCCAGATCCTTAGGTTGGCTATGAATTTAGACCTGTCTAGTGGAGGACAAGCATATGGTATCTCACTGGACTATTTGTTTCCAAGGATTATTACAGTTCCAGGCATAATACTCAGAACATTTGTTAAATTAAACTACTACTTTTCAAGTTAACTAATTGATTAACCTCAGATTTTACTTTCTTCTTTTGTTTCAAATCAAGCTGAGTGCATGCACGATTTATTCAGTAAGTCATTTCACATGCTAAGGACTCTGAAATTCTTAAGATGAAAGGTAGCACAAAACAGCCTTGTAGATGAAAATAATCATTTTTCCTACAACTTTCAGTAGGTCTTTTGATATATTCCAGTGTCAGAGAAATAACATCACTGAGATTTTTTGATACTGATAAAACTCTGAGCCTGTGAAGGATATAAAAATCATATTTTTATATTTCTTTTTTTTATTTTTCTATTTCTATAAAAATATTTTTGTTGCACTCAGTTTTCTTTGTTGTACATATTATATTCTTTCAGATCCTCAGTAGGAATCATGCTGTGCCATTGCTAAAAACTTTCAAATGTACTGTTCTCTGTCATCAATTTAGTAAATTTCAGAATAATCACTAAAATTTGATTGAGGTCAACAAAACTTTTAGCCCATTCACTGTCAATTTGTACATTATAAAAGTTATGATTGAGAGTTTAGCATGTGGAAAAAGCAACAGTACCTGTACTAACCAATAAGTTATGTAATTTATGAGCTTGATTCAGGCATTGAATTTAGTGACTGTAAAAGGGAAAAATAAAGCTTTAGAGAAATATTTTAAATGGTCTGTTCATAGTATGTATAAATCATCCAGGTATAAAGCACTGTAAATATTTAAACGTTTGTAGTATAACCAACTCTACTATCTAAAAATATCATAAAATTGAACACTTTTCTTGAATTTAAATAAGAAATCTAACAAATTTACAGTTCTTTCAGTAAAATGGGAAAGCAAGCAAAACAATTAACATAAATTTCACCATTAAAAGATACCATATTTTTCATTTAAATCCCTAATTGTAGAAAAGATATAATTTTATTGCATAAGCATGTCTTTGCTGGATTTCAAATGTCTTTATTGACTATTTTTTATAACCCTAGGAACTTTGCCTTAAATCTTCAAATTATTTTATTTTAGCTCATTACTAGCATTATTATAGATATCTAATATTTTAAAGTATTTGCTAATAACTGATTTATACTTTAATTTTTGGTTGTCAGATTCTCTTAAACAATAACTGAAAATAATTCGTATTCATAACCCTTAGCTAAGAGTCAGGAAACAAATAAAAGACACTGAGGCTTCCATCAGAACTTAATTAAATTTCGCAAGTTATAGCTTGGTGCTTCTCAGAATATAAAAAAGAATTGAGAAATCTCATCTTAATTACTTCCTCTCTCCCCTTCATGATATTTCAATCATTTGTTACAAAACCACATTTCCAGGATCAGCCATTAAGTTTTGACATAAATTTAATAAAATTTGCATTGTATTGTGATATTTCCCCTTGCTGTTGGTGCAGAAGAATGGGAGAATTGTCCCTCCTTTGTCCCTCATGCCTCTGAAATTGTTATCATTTTATTCTTTTGTAAAGTTATCTGTCTTTTCTTGTATTATGCAGCTCATATTTAATACTTTGCTTTGACACCTGGTCTATGATCCTCTAAAAACAAAACAAAAAAATACCGTGTTTTACCAACAGATTGTAGTATCAACTTCCTTAGAAACATTCAGTTGACATCTGTGACATTGTAAAGAAAGAAAAAAAATTGTGTTCCACAATTACATGTTAATAAGGCCTTACTATTTCTTTTCTATTTATGTAAAGTAGGCTTAAAATTGTAGACCTCTCACTGTAGGCCAGGTCTTCAGCATTTAATGGTGCAGCAGCTCCCCCTATAGGAGACTTGGGACTATATGTTGATCAGCTAAGCCAGAAAAGGCAAAGCAGGATTTTGTGGGGTTTTTTTCCCCTAATCACCTTAAGGGTTTGATCATTTTTTTTCAATTATTCATTGTCTTATTTTTAGCAATATATGTCCTGAAAATTATTTTCATTTAAATTTGAGGGAAAGGAGTAGGAACCGAAGAGGAGAAGGAGGAGACAGAGAATGAGAATCGTGTGCGTGGACTGATGCCACAAGTTTCAAGAAATAACTTCATAAATGTAGTCCAGAACAAGAGAGATCTTAATAAAATTAATATCTATGAAATAGTCTTTTTTTTTTTACCTTTCTGTCTAGTTTTACTAGTCAAAATTATACATAAATATACACGAACAGGGGTAAGCTACAACTTTACATACATACTCATTCACCCTTCAGTCTAAGAGGCTATAACTATAGTAAAGCTAGATAATAATTATGGCAAATCTCCTATGAATGGATTTAGATGTCACACTAAATGTGACTGACGTATCTTAGAGCCATGAGAAAAAATTTGTGAGATGGAGAAAAGGATTTTTCTTGCTCCTTGAGGTTTTCTTTTAGGGTTTCCTTATTTATTTATTTACGTGTGCATGCATGCAAGCTCTGTACGCCGCAGCCAGCAGAGGAATCAAACTCCTGACTCCGAGATTAAGAGTCACATGCTCTTCTGACTAAACTGGCCAGGTGCCCCTGGGTTGGAGAAAAGTTTAACACAAATAACCACCTGTAGAAATGCAAGGTTATATCTCTAGCCTATGCACACAAGGTGAAAATTTTCAAATTACTTCCAACCCTTGAATTTATTGGGCAGAATTAATTATGTAATTAGAATGCTGGAAATAAAATATCAATGACGGCTCTCCCCTTACATTAGTCTATCATTATGAAATCTCACAAAGTATTTTTACTGTCTTCATAAGTAGTGTAAAAGCCCAGCTCGGATCAGTACAGCACAGTTCAGATTATCATTACTTTCCAATGACTGAGGTTCTAATGAACGAGTGTCATTGTATAATATTATGCTGTCTTCCTCAATTTTACTTTACCAGTAAAACAATATCTTATTTAAAAGTTCTAGTAACCTGGATTAGGCATTCAGCTGGTTGACCATATCCAAGTGCCTCATGAACACTTATACACCATATCATTTCAAAATTTCCTCAATTCATGTACTGTTTATCACTGTGAGTAAAGTAATGATGAATTAGTCCCATCTCAGTTTTCATATATGGTTCAAATAAAGTAGGTATAATAATATATATGCATTACTTGTCACTTTCCATTGATATTTCTGTGTCATGACTCCCATCTACCCTTTGTTTGCGTACATCCACGACAGTGATAAGATATGGAAAGCCATCATATTCCATGTTGTGTTGTGTTTCTGACTTTCCCTCTTAACTGTGTATAATTCCTTATGCCCAAACATGTTTTCTCTGGAAAAGCCTTCTGGACAGGCTTTGCCAAGAGCAACAGTGGAACAGTACTTCCAGCTGTACAATGCCATACTTTTAAAAACATTTCTGCCAAGGTTACACTCGGAATGGGAGAGAATAGACATGTTCCCCTTGCAACAGTGGATCATTACATATAGTGGCTCACCACCAGACTCGAATATTTTTGAAGTCTCATGTTTAATCAAAATGATATTACATTGTATTTAGTCCTATCTATGTATTAATTTTTAAAAATGACATATATTAAACTGACAGTTCCCCCTGTCAATTTCTGATGGAATGAATATTCACAGAAGAGGTATCCTACTTAATTTGAGTTTTATGTTTATATGGCACGTCTTGACATGTGTCTTAGGACCTCCAACTTGAGAAACATTGGCAAAATCATACCACGTCTAAGAATCTCACATCTATCCACTAATAAGGGGACTCATAAATGAGTTTAAAGTTTGTGTTCAACTCTTAGACTTTCTTTCTGAAGTTCTCCATACTCTTTTAGAAACTGTGTATTCTGAAATATATAGAAAAACCTTTGTTTCTAAATAGGGAAAATCTTGACCCAAAGAGAATCTTGACCCAAAGAGCTTTATAATGCAATTTTCTAATTTTTTTAGTTTGTATGTTGCAGAAGGATAATCTAATATCATTCATTAAATCATTTACTCTTTTCATAAGGTAGGCACAGGATGCAAAAGTATTCTATTAAACTTTCTCCATTTGTAGAATAATGCCAAAAAGTTTTGTTTTTTGTTTTTTGTTTTTTTTGTTTTTTTTGAAAGGCAGGGACAGCCAGGGGAGTGACAGAGGGAGAGGGAGAACCTTAAGAAGATTCCATACCCAGCATGAAGCTTTTCATGGGGCTGGATCTTAATACCCTGAGTCATGACCTGAGCAGAAATCAAGAGGCAGATCCTTAATCGACTGAGTCACTTAGGCACCCCCCAAAAGTTCTTTTGCTAGACCTCTTCAGAAAATCCTTAACCAAGGGATGTTTGGGTGGCTCAGTTGATTAAGCATCTGACTCTTGGTTTCAGCTCAGGTCATGATCTCAGGGTTTTGGGATTAAGTATGGGTTTACCATTCAGTGGGAAGTCTTCTTCCTCTCACCCTTTGCCCCTCCCCCAGCTTGCTGTCTTTCTCTTTAAAATAAAAATAAAGATTTCTTTAAAAAAAAATAAGTCCTTAACCAAAAATACCATTTGGTCTGAGGCACCGTGAGCCTTTAGATAGTTGTATCTTTACCATATATACTAGCCAGTTCTTCAGAGGTATATAAATATGATGTGTCAGGTTGAGGAGACAGTCGATAAATCAATTTTTTTCTTTTAAGATTTTATTTATTTGAGAGAGAGTGTCAGCGAGAGGGAGAGAGAATCTGAGGCAGGCTCTGCACTGAGTACAGAGCCTGACTCAGGGCATTACCCCACAACTGCGAGATCACGACCTGAGCTGAAACCAAGAGTGTGATTCGGAACCGACTGAGCCACCCAGGCACTGCAATTAAAATCAATCTTAAAGCAAATACTGAACCAATCCTGATATTAATGAAAACATCAAGTCAATGAGATATTCTTAGGATTTTCCATGACCTCTCAGGGGTAACAGTAACAATTATGTCATTTAACTTCTCATTACCAACCATATAACCATTACTTGGCTTGAAATGATGTTATTAATGACAATTAATGAAAATGATGTTATTAATGACAATTAATTGCTTTTCATTAATTAAACATTCATTAATTTAAAAACTTTAGGTATTTTCCTCACCTGAGCCGAATAGCATAAATAAAAGTTTAGAAAATGTAGAGTCTGAGAACTAGTCTGCAGTGATAGAGGAACAAAGATAGGATGTGTCTTGTCAACAATACTGAGACATAAATGGCCATATTCTTACAATAGCAAACCAGGAATAAGATGGGCAAGTTGGAAATTTTCCACATATGCTCATAACAGATTGTTTCAACCAAGATTTTTGGTCAAGTAAACATGAAACCAATACCCGAAGAAAGCAATTAAAGAAAGCACATGTAAATAAACTGGGCAGTAACTTGGATTTAAAACCAACAAAAAGTCAAGTACTCATTCCCCAAAGCATGCAGTTACACCGACGGGGATAATATGAAAGGGATTAAGTACAGAGTGAGGCAGTTTGAACATATGGCATTCTTAAAGGTTCATAGGAATTGGAGAGTAGGGAGCATTTGGGCTGTAAAGGAGACTAACAGATCACCAGCATAATTGGCTGGCTAATGGGATATCTTTGAACAAAAGTACTGTGATCATTACACCTACAGGATATTTTGCATGATAAACAAATAATTCTGTAATGCACATAGATGTTTGTGGGGTTTTTTGTTTGTTTGTTTGTTTGTTTGTTTGTTTGTTTTTAAAGAAGATAGAGTAAGTCCCTGGAAGCCCTTATAACAGAAGACATCATCACAGTGCTGAGATCACCTTATGGTGATTGGACACTACCAGAAAGAACACTGGGTTATACACAACATATTTTGCTTTTGTACACATGTTCTGAGTTCACACTACTTGAAAGTACAGATGGAGGTGAAGCTAGTATTTGTTGATTTTGTGCTATATGCATGGTTCGCTGTACATAGGAATATCATTTAAGCCTGAAAATATCCTTACAGTAAAGACACCGTTATTGAAATTTTGTAGATAAAACAACTGAAATGTAGAGAGAGAAATCCATTTACCTCAGGACTCTAATCTGGTAAGTGTGAAAAAATAGGTTTGACTCTATCCCAACCCTGGCCTTTTTTCCTTTACAACCTTATGCTTAACAAGTAGAGTTTTGGGGCCACCATGATCATTCATCACTCATATGCACTTGACCTTTTGCTTAGCATAATGCTCTTTTTCACCAAAATGAGATCTGGCCTTAGGATCCTTATCTTACATGTGCCCAAAATAGACAGGGTTTGCTACATTAAATTAATTTACGAGGTAGGCAGAAAACAATATTTTGGCCTTGAAAACAAGTTTTCAGACAACGATATGTGGTTTTACAGGGAAAAAATAGCTTAGGCAGCAGACAAATGTTTACAAATGTGATTTCTTCTGGTTTCTCTTATGTTGCTTAAATGTTTGGTTCTTATTTCTTCAAATTCAATCAGTATTTGGTTTGTCTTACATTTTCTTTCAAATTTTATTCTAGGTTTTAAAAAATTCCTTGGTTTTAAGATTGGTATCAACTCACCATATTGACTTTTGGCAATTCACCTGAGTACTCAGAGACAAATTTACCTTGCAGATTGTGAAATGAAAGCTTTAGACACTGTCACTTACATGGGCTTCTATCTAGGACCTGGATTTTTGGATGTTTGGATGTTGAAATATAGAAGTTTTTATCAATTTGTAATTTTTATTCCTTTCTCAATTTAGATATTAACTTTAAAACTTTTTTTTTTTTAATTTGTTACTGGAGCTACATTTTCATATAAGAAGCCTTAGGACCTGCAAAACCTGAGTACCTCTATCCCCTTTGGAAATAAAACATCAGTTATCTTAACACTGATGTGATTTGTTTTTAAAGTGTATTAGCCATTTTCTATGTTTTTAAGATATGTTTTTATCCATTTAAAATTTGTCACACCAGGTGAGGACATTTCTGTGGCAGCTAAAATTATTTCATGGTGTGCTTTGAATTTATTCCCATTAACAATGATTAAAATCATTTTTTTTCAACAGTGAAATTAAAGATTAGAAGGACCAAGATATACTTTTTAAAATACTGATGGGGCACCTGGTTGGCTCAGTCAGTTAAGCCTCTGCCTTCAGGTCAGGTCATGATCCCAAGGTCCTGGGATGGAGCAGGGAGTCTGCTTCTCCCTCTGCCTGCCGCTGCCCCTGCTTGTGCTCTCCCTCTGTCTCTGACAAATAAATGGACTCTTTAAAAAATAAAATGCTGAGAATACTTTATGAAATGTACTCTAGTCTTTAACTGTGCATACTGACTTGAGATTTATTTATTGGTATATTTATTTGCTGATATTTTATTTTCCTGATGAATATATAATCCCTGTAGAGAGAGGAAACTGTGTTCTCTGGAGTATCTGTATCACTTAGAACAAGACCTGACACATGGTAAATGTGGAATATTTGATGAATGAATGACTGACTTGAGTAAATGAATGGCATGTGCTAGGACCCCAAAATACACTAATAAGTGGAAGTCAGCCCTTAAAAAAAGGACTCGATTGATCAAGCTGAGTCTTGTAGAAGTATTTACACATTCACAAAATTATACTAATTTTTACTCAACACTCATCATTTCTATACACCAAGTTTCAGCCAGATGTTATTTAAAGTATCTGAATTATAGACCCTTGAAAGCTGGGGTTTGTAATGGAAATGCTGACAGTTACTTAGCCAGATAATAGCACCAGTTCACTTGGTGTGTATATATAGTGTCATTGCTAATATGGCTGTGCCATCTGTTCTGAGAGTTGTAAAAGATTTGAGCTTCAAACTAGTGGTTTAAGAAACAACAACAAAAAACACTTCTAGATAAATTGAATCCTAAAATGTGAAGTAACAATATGACACTTTAGTCCTTTAATTACATCACTTAGGTGACTCTCTACATGCATGTAAGGCACTGTGGAAGACATGATTAGAAAACTGCATGTCACCTTGGAACCCGTCAGTTATTTCTGTCTACAATTCTGTTCCTGCTAGGCAAAGTAGGGGAACATTTTACACTCCTTATGATTTTTTTAACAGCCTAAGAGTGCAGTTGTGTGGCCAACAATGTATGGTGAAAATATGTTTTTAAAGTACCTAATGGCTATGCCTCATCTGACTGTTAAAGAGAAAGGTCAAAGAGACTCCAGATGGCTATCATGAACTCTGCAGAAATAGTTTTCCTTAATTACTGACACTTGACAAATGTGTGTGTGTGTGTGTGTGTGTGTGTGTGTGTGTGTGTTTAATTTTTCTCCCACAATGTAGGTCTTACACTCACTAGAAATTAATTCTTAACACCTGTGCTGCCAGGGCCTGGCAGCCTGGGAGAAATTCCCTTATGCCTTTTAGAGGAGTGCTTGGAAGAACTAACTGTTCACTTACCCTCTCAACCACCTCGCTGTCTGACAACAGAAACTTATGACAAATATGCCTCTTGGAAAACCTCAGAGATCACAAGGCTAGAATCCCCATTCTTCTACAATAGCTGGAGTATCAAATGGAGATCAGCTTCTTCTGCTCCAGTAGCAATTCTTGTCAACGTGAGCTGGGCAGTATATGCAACCACAGATGGGAAACCCATTGTTAGTAAACATTTCTGTTGGCTCCTTACAATGTTTGATTTCCTGTGCAGCCTAAACTTGACTGACCATCACTAAAAATTTCTCCACGTCCTACTACAGCCTTCTTCTGTTCTATTCTGTTACTGCTTGTTTCTCACAATTTCTTAAGGACTAGTCTTTTGGCAAGTGTTCCATTGTCTTCTGTTCTCTCATATCTGTCATTAATATCTCAATTTCCTGATCTTCACTTGGAATATTGCAAAAGAAGGACCAAATAAGGGCAGGAAGAAACAGATGAAGGGAAGAGTCCATAGTTTTTTTTTTTTTTTAAACATATGCCATTTAATGTAATAATTCAGGAAATGCTTATGAAATAAATTACTTTCATAGCATACTAATATCTGTGGTAGAGAGAGAAGAAAAGTATTAAGTGATATGTATAGTGCTAATTAAAATCCAAGTGAAGGAACTAACAGGAAATATGTTGTCCTGTTATTAAGTTGTTCATTCATCAAATATTTATTTCATACTTACCATGTGCTACTTCCTGTCATTTATAGTGACAGAGATACCATGGAGAACAAACAGTTTTTTTCTCTTCGTAGGAATTATGTATTTGTGGAGACAACAGAAAATCAACAAGCAAATATGCAAACAAGTAAATCTCAAGCCAATCTATTCAGTTAATGATTAGAGCATGTTTCATAAAGTGTTGTCTATATTTTAAAAAGTGTTTCTTCATTCTTCTTCCTTTCCTCCCACTGGCAAATGAAATTTACCTAATTAGGCAAAACTGACAATATATAATCACAAAGAAGTATTTATCTGGCAATGTTATGTGCTGCTGCAGAAAAATTATATTTGATGGTTGTAGTTCGGTGTTCAATACCTGGTTTACTAATTTTGTAACTTCGGTCAGGTCACAACTTCTTTGATCAGCTTTGTCATCTATAAAATGATGCTAATAACAGTACTTCCCTTGTGTTATTATTAAAAGTTAACGAAGTGGTACATATATAGAATATTTAGACAAGTGCTTATCCTAGAACAAGCACTTAGTAAAACAAAAATTTTCTTTGTTGTTGTAGTGGCTTAAATTAACAACAAGAAGTAAAACGCCCTTGAATCAAAAAAACCTTCACAAGAAGTGTCTGATATTAAATAACTCCCGAAACTTTTTTTTCCAACAGTAATAATTACATTTAGGTATAATTTGAGGTCAAAACTTTTTTTCAGTGACTGCAGTGTCACAGTGAAGCTGACATCGACTAGAACAGGCTGTGGGGACAACGTGTGGATTTTCTGCTCAAGCTCTCTCTTTTTTCTGACAGGAGTCAGCCCCCTGCTAACACTTGAATTACAGGCTGTAGCAGTAATCCTACCAAAAAATCTGCTCAAGGAAATTCTGGTTTATAGTGCAGCAGCACACCAACCTTTGCTTTGACTTTGAAATTCCTAATGGCTGAACATAAAGGACTTTCATATTTGAAAATACACCAATTTGGAGGGGAGCTATTGCCCCAGATTTTAGCAATTTCAAATGCAGCTTTTGATTTCCATCACGATTTTGCTTATTTCTTTTGACAGCTGTTGGCTCTATTATTAGAGAAACTGTTCATATGAACCCTGAGCATGAGAATCTACCCTCTTAACAAGGTTTTAAGTGCATCATAAAATATTGTTAACTGTATGCACTATGTTAAATATGCGCGCTGTTTAACAGCAACTCCAACATTTCTTCCTCCTCCCAGTCCCTGGCAACCATCATTCTACTCTCTGTCTTTATGAGTTTGACTATTTTAGATGCCTCATATTCATGGAATCATGCAGCATTTGTCCTTCTGAGTCTGTCTTATCTCACTTAGCATAATGTCTTCCAGGTCTGTCCATGTTATTGCGTTGGTGGGATTTCCTTCTTTTTTAGATGTTGTGTAATATTCCATTGCAGGTTTGTGCCACGTTTTCCCCACTCTTCATCCAGCGATGGACATTACATTGTTGGCCCCCTATTGGCTATGCTGAGTAATGCTGTAGTGAACTGAGAGTGCAGACATCTCTTTGAGATCTAAAGAGATGTCTTTTGGATAAATAGCCAAATGTGGGACTGTGGGATCATATGGTAGTTCTGTGTTTTACTTTTTTGAGGAAGCACCATCCAGTTTGCTATCGTGGCTGTACCAATTTACATTCCCATTAATAGTTCACAAGGTGGGTCCTCTGATGTCTGGAAAGCTCAGATCTGTTGCCTCATGAAACCATTTAACAAATGCAAGCAAAGGAGTTCATGGGCCATGGGTCTACTATCTGAACTTCCTTCCCTTCATTTATCAAAACTCATCCTCATCCAAACTCAGCCCTGAGGATGGCCCATTTTATAATTTTTTTTTGTCCATAGCTATTTCATAATTATCCTTAGTCTTTTGGACAGTAATTATGAGGAAATAGGGAAAAGAACTGACAACAAAGAAAAGACCATATTTTCTTCAGCTAACGGAAGAAAAGCAGAAGGCTATAGAATTAGCATGGAATGTGGAAACAGGCTACATGAAATCCCTACCTCTTTTAGTATGCCCTCTTAGTATAAACTCACAGGCATTTGGAAATTATTTCTGCAATAATGCATACTGTTAATATGATTTTTTTAGGATGCCTGGGGGCCCCTGGAAACAAAGAAGAATTGATGGGGAAAAAACCCTAGTTTGTCAGCTGCCTTTTTGATGAAGGGAGAAATAGGGGAGTTAGGTTTAAAACTTGCTTCATACCATACATATTGTGTTTAGGCTGAGCTAGGGTTTTGAAAGGGGCAGTGCTTTGCCTGGCTTCCAGAGTTCCTAGGACAACTGAGTAGTGACTAGCTCAATATATTGCCTCTCAGAGCCTTCCAAATAAAGTATTAAAGGATGATTCGGGGAAAGGCATGTGAGCACAGGCATGTACAAGTTAAAATCAATCGTTTTGTCATTTTGCCCAGCTAGTGCTTGGTTTCATAACTATCCTCTCAATGTTGTACATTTTATTTTCATTTTCAAGGATATAAAAAAATTTTTTTGAACTTGATACATAAACAAGAAATGAAATTCAAAGGGAGTAGTCACTGTACAAATAGTTTCCCTCCCATTCCTATTACTTGGCCACTCAGTCCATTTCTGTGGAGGCAAACACAGTTCACAGTGGCTTATGTTTCCTTCCAAAGATACGAGTGTGTGTGTGTGTGTGTGTATGAAAGTGTGTATGTGTGTATGTTGCTTTCTCAAGAAAGATGATATATACACTTTTTTGCACCTGTCTGTTTATCCTAAAACTTTATCTTAAAGACTGTTTCACGGAATTATAGAGCTGCCTTATTTAAACACAGTACAGGGTCCAACTGAACAAATGTACCATAATTATATCTCGTCACTTATTGAGAGACAATTACGTTCTTTGAATTTAAGCACAGTTATCTTAAAATGCCATTCAGATTGATTTATTATATCTCAACTTCAGAATTTTTTTTTGAAAGATTTATTTATTTGTTTATTTATGAGAGAGAGGGAGCAAGTGAGAGAGCCGGGGAAGAGGCAGAGGGAGAGTGGGTCTCAGCCAGACTCTGTGCTGAGTGTGGAGCCTGATGTGGGACTTGATATCAAGATCCTGAGATCCTGACTTGAGCCAAAACCAAGAGTCAAACGCTTAATCTACTGTACCACCAGGCACCCTACTTCAGAGTATTAATTCAGTCTTCCAACTTTATCATGGCTTGGTTTCCTTGAATGGTAGTATTTATTTATTTATTTGCTTATTTATTTATTTATTTATTTATTTTGCATACTTAAGGTGGGTTTTTATCTTTCCCTGAAATCTCTCCTTGCCTTTGACTGGAGACATTACAATGAGCTTTAGTTGGTTATCTGTGTAAATGTCAACAATGTTGGATTGATTATCTTGTTAACTCTTCCGGCTGTTATTTCCTGCCCTCAGGGATCAGTATAAATGCAACCTCTCTCCTGTATAGCACAGGCTTACATTTCTAGTATCTTCAGGGTGATTCATTTTCAACCCCAGGTGGCCCTGCATGATTGGCCCAATTACCTGCCATATCCTCCAGCCAGGACTTGAGTTCCCAGTTTCAGTAATGCACAGCTCATCCAGCCTCTTCATTTTAATATTAAGCAAGCATGAGATTACTTATGCTGTTGTATTATAATAGAGTATATTTATCAGTCTTAAAAAGTTTCCTTCCATTTTTATTTTGATAAGAGATTTTATTATTATCAGGCACTGAATTTTATAAAATTTCTGTATCTGCAAAGATCTTAAGAATATTTAGCAGTATGTTGCCTAATTTATTCACATTTAAGGATACCCTTTAATTGTTTTACAAACTTTGTCAGTCCTTCCAAAATTTTTGAGGTTTGCTTTATGACTTAGAATATGGTCAATTTGGGGCATCTGGGTGGCTCAGTGTGTTAAAGCCTCTGCCTTCAGCTCAGGTCATGATCCCAGGGTTCTGGGATGGAGCCCCACATTGGGCTCTCTGCTCAGCAGGGAACCTGCTTCCTCCTCTCTCTCTGCCTGCCTACTTGTGATATCTGTCTGTCAAAACAATAAATAAAATCTTCAAAAAAAAAATAGAATATGGTCAGTTTGAGTTTATGTTCCCAAAGTGCCTCAAATAATACATGTTCTCACACACAAACACACACACATACCCCTTGTTGGGTGCCAGATAATGTGGTTTTGGAATATAAGTGAGATGTGTTGGGGTGAGGATCTGATCCATTGGCCAAGAAAGAGTTCTTGAGATGTCTTTGGGGCAAAAAGGTAGTTTTATTAAAGCAGGGGTACAGGACCTGTGGGCAGAAAGAGCTGCTGTACTGGGGTTGTAAGGAGCAATTGATTATATACTATGGGGTTAGGGGGATGTAAGGGAAAAGGGAGATTTTCAAAAGAACTTTCATATGCTAAAGACTCACAGGGTACTGGAGGCCTTGCCATTGTCAAGCTAATAGGGTTGTTTTCCCCTCTAGCTAGGCATTAACAGCAATGCAGTTGAGAGCTTCCTGGTTGAATGTTACACGTATCATATGGGGTTGGGGAGGGTGGTTTCATTGGTCAGTTTGTGCTTTGTCCTCAGCTAGTCTTCTTTCTGCTCCTTCATTATTTTATAGATACAGATCTACATATAGATATAGATGTAGATAGATACAGATATCCACTAAGTCTGAACTACTATCTCTCTTTGCCTCTAGTAGTAGAGTCTTGCCTTGAAGTCTACTTTGTTTGACCTAAATATTGTTACAATTGTTCCATCAACTGTCTTTTGGACAACGTTTAGTAGTCAGTCTTGTCTACTTCCAATTTTCGTATAATTTTTTCTTGAAATTAAGACTTGGGGCACCTGGCTGGCTCAATCAGTAAAGCACTGACACTTGATCTTGGGGTCATGGATTCATACCCTGTGTTGAGCATAGACCTTACATAATAAAAAAGAATTAAGACTTATTTTTTATAGCAGTTTTATGTTTAGAGCAAAATTAAGGGTGAGGTACTGAGATTTTCCTTATAACCTGTGTCTCAAAACACGCATAGCCTTCCTCATTATCAACATCACTCACCAGAATCGTAGGGTTGTTTTGTTTTCAAATATTTTTATATTTAAGTAATCTCTACACCCAAGATGGGGTTTGAACTCATGACCCTGAGATCAGGAGTTGTACTTGCTACTAACTGAGCCAGCCAGGTACACCCCCAGAATGGTACAGTTTTTGCCAAGAATGAACCTCAGGTACCCCCCCAGAATGGTACAGTTTTTGCCAAGGATGAACCTATAATGATATACCATTATCATGCAAGGTCCACAGTTTACATTATAGTTTCCTTTTACTATTGTACATTCTGTGTATTTGGACAAATGTATAATGACGTGTATCCATCACTATTGTATCATAAAGCTTACTTTCACTGCCCAAGAAAATGAACACTGCTCTGCCTGTTCATCTCTCTTCTCTCCCCTTCCCCTACATTCCCCTGGCAACTACTTATCTTTTTACTGTCTCTTTAGTTTTGCCTTTTCCAGAATGTCATATAATTGAAATTATGAACTAGGTAGTTTTTTTCAGATTGCCTTCTTTGACTTAATGAAATGTATTTAATATTCCTCCATGTCTTGTCATGGCTTGATAGCTCATTTCTTTTTGGCATTGAATAATATTTCATTGTCTGGATGTATCATAGTTTATTTGTCTGTCACCTTTTGAAGGACATCTTGATTGCTTCAAACTCTGGATATTACTAATAAAGCTGCTATAAACATCTATGTGCAGGTGTTTGTGTAGACAAAACTCTCAGCTGTTTTGGGTATATACCAATAAGTCATTGTTTTGTTTTGTAAGAAACTGCCAAGCTGTCTTCTAAAGTGGCTGTACCATTTTGCATTCCCACCATCAAAGAAGGAGTGTTCCTGTTGTTCCTCTTCCTTGCCAGCATTTGGCGTTGTCAGTGATCTGGATTTTGGCCATTCTAATAGGTGCGTGGTGGTATCATACTGTTGTTTTAATTTGTACTTCCCAGATGACATACGGTGTGACTCATCTTTTCATAGGCTTATATGGGTATTAGGATATTTTCTTTGCTGAACTGTCTGGTTAGATCTTTGGCTGGCCCATTTATTAATCCTGTTGTGTGTTTTCTTACTGTTGACTTCCAAGAATTTTGTGTGTAAGTGTTTTGGATAGCAGTTCTGTCTCTGGGTAACAGATGTGTCTTTTGCAAATATTTTCTCCCAGTCTGTGGCTTGTCTTCTCATTCTCTTGGTATGGTTGAATTTAGACATAAGAAATTATTCTTAAAATTTTCTTCATTAGTATTATTAGTGGGATTTTTTCCCCCTCCTTTTTACCCACATTTAAAATGATCAAGATTTGTTCGTTTATTTTGTTTTAATTCAAGTGACCCTTCCTTTTAGGTCATTAGTTATTTCTTTATTCTTCTTTTGGTGGTTTATTACAGTTGACTATAATTTAGTATTTTTAAACTTTCCAGACAATATTAGAAAATTTGAACATATTTTTACTGCTGTCTCATTGTTTGAAATATTGTTATATATTTTAATTTTACACATATTTAATGTGAGGACACTACAATAATAACAAAACCTGTTAACCCTGTGTAGCTATCTTTCTTTGTTCCTACATTTCCAGGAACAAATGCTTCTACCTGGGGTGATTTTCCCTCTGCCTGAAGAAGTTCCTTTAGTTCCTTTGCATGTTATAGTGTGCTACTGCTGGTCATAAGCTCTCTCTTTCATTTATCTAAAAAAATCTAAATTTCATATTCATTATGGAAAAAATTTTAAATGGTTAGGTTTCCAGATTAGTAGTTATTTATACTTTAAAAATAGCTTTCTGGGTGCCTGGGTGGCTCAATGGGTTAAGCCTCTGCCTTTGGCTCAGGCATGATCTCAGGGTCCTGGGATGGAGCACCACATTGGGCTCTCTGCTCAGCGGGGAGCCTGTTTCTCCCTCTCTCTCTCTGCCTACCTCTCTGCCTACTTGTTATCTCTGTCAAGTAAATAAATAAAATCTTAAAAAAAAATAGCTTTCTATTGTTTCATGGCTTTTGTGTTTTCCATTGAAAAACCAGCTTTTAGGGGCAACTGGGTGGCTCAGTGGGTTAAAGCCTCTGCCTTTGGCTCAGGTCATGATCCCAGGGTCCTGGGATTGAGCCCTGCATTGGGCTCTCTGCTCAACAGGGAGCCTGCTTCCCCCTCTCTTTCTGCCTGCCTCTCTGCCTACTTGTGATCTCTCTCTCTCTGTCAAATAAATAAATAAAATATTTTTTTTAAAAAAAGAAAGAAAAACCAGCTTTTAAGTCTTTGTGTTTATTTGAAGTTAATGTATCATTTCATCTGCCTTCTTCAAGATTTTCTCTTAATATTTGATTTTCATTAAACTATGGTATACTTATCTATGATTTTATTTACGTTTATTATAGTTTGGGTTTTAGAACTTGTTAAGGCTATTATTCTTATTTTCTCTGTTCTCTCACCTCTGAACCTTGGCCCCTCACCCCTGGGTGCCTTGATAGTCTTGACCCTAATTTCCATTTATGCAGCTTGTTGCCTGCTGAAGGCTTTCTGTGGTCTCTTGGTCTTTGCCTTCTTAAGAATTGGCATTTGATATCCTCAACACTGACCCTCCCTTTTCCCTGTGTCAGTTTTCTTGTACTCCTGCTTTTCAAAGTTCCCAGTAGACTTGTTCCCCAGGCTCTTTTCTCCAGTGAACCTATAGTAAGACAATAATAATAATCTTGTTTAGCTGGTTTCTTTGTGACTTTGTTCTGAAACTTCGGTAAATTCTTCTGGGTCCTTTGCCCATACAGAACACAACTGCAATTCCCTCTGAGTGCTATTAAATCCACTGGTCACTAAGATTAAAATAAACACATTTACTGAAAAAGAGTTTGCTAAAACCCTTTGGCCAAAAAAAAAAAAAAAACAAACACACACACACACACACACACATACACACAAACAAAAAAAAAAACCCCACAGCTTCCTCAAGTGCCCTATGCAATGAAATTAATAAAAAAATAAACAACACTGAAAGTCAATTGGCATTTTCAGCAGAATAAAATGTCAATTTTAAGTGTAGAATTTTAAAATTCAGGGGTCAATTTCATGTATAGATGTTTAAGATTAGAATGTCAATTTTATAGTTTAAACTGTAAGGGATGTGTGATAATAAGAACAGATGAATGTTTGCCTTAGGGATTGACTCAGAAATGATTCTTATGAAGATGGGCAGATACTCACATTTGGATGAATGGGAGATTGAAATTCTTTGACATGAATATATGTTTGTGTTTCTCCAGGAATGCATAGGTCCATTGAGTGTGTGCTCACAGTTTTATAAAAATCTTCCCACTTAGAATGCAAGCTGGTGCAGCCATTCTAGAAAACAGTATGGAGGTCCTCAAGAAGTTGGAAATAGAGCTACCCTATGACCCAGCAATTACACTACTGGGTATTTACCCTAAAGGTACAAATGTAGTGGTCTGAAGGGGGCACATGTCTCCAAATGTTTATAGCAGCAATATCCACAATAGCTAAACTATGGAAGGAGCCTATGTCCCTCAACAGATGAATGGATAAAGAAGATGCGAGATACACAATGGAATACTATATAGCCACCAGAAAGACACTAAATCTTGCCATTTGGAATGACGTAGATGGAACTAGAGGGCATTATGCTAAGCAAAATAAGTCAATCAGAGAAAGACAATTATTATATGATCTCCCTGATATGAAGAATTTGAGAAACAAGACAGAGGATCATAGGGGAAGGGAGGGAAAATAAAACAAGATGAAACCAGAGAGGGAGACAAACGATTAGAGACTCTCAATCTCAGGAAACAAACTGAGGGCTGCTGGAGGGGAGAGGAGGTGGGAGGGTGCTGGGCGATGGACACTGGGGAAGGTATGTGCTATGGTGAGCGCTGTGTATTGTGTAAAACTGATGAATCACAGACCTGTACCCCTGCAATAAATAATACATTATATGTTAATAACAAAAAGTCTTCCCACTTAGAATTTTAGTAGCATACATGTAAATTTACCCGTTTCTTTATTTTCTCACACAATGAGACTACCACTTTTAAGGACTTTCCAAGTCTCTGACATGCTTGGAAACATGAAATTTCACAGACAGTGACAAAGCTTAGATCATTAATATATCATTCATAGTATTATTATTTCAAATAATTGTCAGATTTTTTATTTCAAATTAAGCAAAATCTTGTATTAAGGACCATATCTAGTGTCTTGTTGCCATTGCCAACCACCATTTGTGAGCCCTCAGAGTTTTTGAAGATATTTAAAATAGGTGGCCTTAACCTTTGAAAAGTCACAAATTTCTTGGAATTCTGGTGAATTGTCTATGTGCTCTCTCAGAATACCATTATTAAATAGGTAGAATTAAATAAAGAGGATGATAGTGGAACCACTTAAAATGCATTCATCAAAATATTAAATTTGTGATATAAGAGCACATACACGTCTTTATTAATGTTTGAATAAAAATATCTATTGTTAGATCTAATAACTATAGCGATTTTGAAGTGATAGCAGTAATAGGTACCTTAAGAAACCTGCAACAAGTATAATGTATTGCCTTCTATTGGCTAAAAAATCATAGTTACTGCAAATACTACTGTTGTTTATTACTTTGTCATGATGAAGGGAAGAGATCAATTTCAGTTAAACCTACTGAAAATATTTTTTCCATCCGAGTTCAGGGACCCTCTGAATTCTATATGTAGGGCCTTTGTGTTTCTGTGAACCCCAGATTAACCCCTGGCTTAAAGGGAATCTATTCCAAGGGTTCAGAAAATTCAATAGAAATGTAATGAATACTTTTTACCAAAGATAACATATTAGAATTTTGTACAGTCTATTATGCTCTAGCCTCCAAACATTGTAGCTACTTTATCTTTCCTATGGTACCTAGAACCACATCTCAACCTATATTTTCTACTTTTGTTTAAACATACAAGACTCGTACTTTCTGTTAGATTCCTATGCTTTGTTAACCCCATAAACACAGCCTCCCATAGAAAAGGATGGAGGGGCGAGGAGGAAGTTTCCACAAGTGTAAATAGCTATACCATATGCTTGATCAAATCTGCCATCTGTTGCATGTGATCCATGCTCCAAGACTAGCTATGACTGTACATTTGCTTCCAAGAACAATTCACATTGTTGGCTTTGGTTTATAAAACCCTTGTGAATTGAGTTTTGGCTATCGCAGGTTTTTGTTTTTGTTTTTGTTTTTGTTTTTTTCCTTTTTACTCCTTGCCTTACAGAAAAGCAAAAGCAAGTCTGGTTTTGTTGTTGATCTTACGGATGGGCCTTAGCATTTTTGTGTTGTTCTCTTTCTCTTTTTAATTTTGTCATAGTGTGTGTGTGTGTGTGTGTGTGTGAGAGAGAGAGAGAGAGAGAGAGAGAGAGAGAGAGGGGCTGTGGAGTCTGAATAGAGGACAGCCTTCTTTCATAATATTTGCTGTCCTTGGTCAGCCAGTATTTATTGAGGGCTCATTCCTGGCTGTATGATATTAGGGAGACTATTTTAAAATTAGATGAAGTAAATTTAAGACATTAAAATATTTTGACTGTACATCAAATTTATTGATGAAAATGACATGTAATATACTGTATATTTAATACATTTTGATAGACTAACAAAACATTATCCTGAATTTAAATGCAGTTATACTAAAATACAGCACAACAGAGAAAGAGTTTGTTCAAGATATGTATTTTGGGTGTTTTGGATATTTGGATGTAGCATGCACTGGTCATTGGAATGAAAACTTTAATACCTTTTTGCTTGAGAGATATTTGATACCTTCAGTTCATTTTTATCTGAGTCTTTCTGTTACTTATCTCTAACTGCTAACTTGCTCATTTTAATTAAGCCGCGAATGCTAGTTCTCCTTCAGAGCAAAGGACAAAGAGCAGGTCTTCTCTGAGTCAAAGGCCTTTCATATAAAACTGTATAAATTCTTTCTTAAGTATAATCAAATAATCAGCTACAGCCATTATTCCTGAGAAACTCTGAGCTTTCTAGTGGGTGAATGTCCGTGGATTTCAGATGGCATTAAATGAAGTCCTTTCAAAGAAGCTTTGCTTTTTGCAAAGTTTCCTCCAACACAAAATTAGGAAGAATTTCTGGGGGAAAAAAAAAAAACCTTAAAAAACTCTCAGTGATTTTTTTGTTTCATTATGTTCATATCTGTGTACTTGTGAGTAGAAGGGGTAGTGGTTCAGAATAACATGATGTTTTCTTAGGTGTCGTGAATGTTTTCATGAAATACAAAGACAATACTGAGAAGATGAGAAGGTTCATTAGATGGCAAGACAGATTTCAGGGACTAATGGGCAGATGTTGGCTCACAGTCTTGTGGGATTCATATAAGACAGTGGGGAAAGATCAAAACAATGGAACCAAGGCACAGACTTAATTATGCACCTGGTTTACCCAATACACAACTGACCTCCTTCATGTTGTTATGTAATTGACTTGGAGTATAGCCTTCCTACAGACTTAAATCAAACAAGGGAAGCCAAGAATATTTAAATAGAGCTTTCTGAAAATTAAAGAGACTTCCAGAATATGGGCTTCAGCCTTTCTTGAGGTTCATGGAAAAATTATTTATCCTGTGCACAAATTCCTCTGTTGTATTCCTGCATATAAACGTTTATGTATTATTTCCCAGAAGTTTGCAGTTCTTTTTAATATTTATTTATTTATTTAGATGGTAGGAGGGCAGGAGAGAGAGAGGGAGGGCACACAAACAAGTGAGCACAAGCTAGGGGAGAGAGAGAGAGAGAATAAGAAGGAGGCTGAGCAAGGAGCCGGTCATGGCGCTCAGTCTCATGATCCTGAGATCATGACTTGAGCGGAAACCAAGAGTCTGATGCTTAACCTACTGATCCACCCAGGTGCCCCAAGGTTTACGACTCCGACAAAAATTTTAAGTTCTCTTAAGAGCATTCCATTAATATGAGTAAACTGTGTCCTCACAGTCAAAAGTCATAAATATTTTCCAAAATTGGGTTTTTTATTTCATTTTTGTTTCTGATATGGTGGTTCCATCATTTATTCCTATCTTAAAAAGGTAATATTCAGGGAAACCCAGATGGCTCAGTCAGTTAAGTGTCTGACTTTGACTTAGGTTATGATCCCAGGGTCCTGGGATCGAGTCCCCCATAGGGCTTCTTGCTCTGCAGGGAGTCTGCTTCTCCCGTTCCTTCTGCTTGCCTCTCCCCTTGCTTGTGTTCTCTCTCTGACAAATAAATAAATAATTTTTTTTTAAAGAAGTAATATTCAAAATAATAGCAGTATCAAAATTAATTGCAGTCATCATAGTGCCTTGCTACATTAGTTACAAAGAAAAATACCTAAAATGTTTTCCTTAAAAGTGATAGGAAAAATTGCCTGTTGTATTAAATACTGAATGTTGTCATTTTAAGCTTACAGATGACTTTGCAATGATAACTATTCCATTATTCATCTTTTAATCCCTGATATCATATAAAAATGGAGCCGACAAGTATATTAATGAATGAAAGAATTGCAGAATTCTTGAACTATAAGATAGACATTATATGTCAAAGTTTTACTATTTCATATAGCTCCAAAGCCCAGGAAATGTCTATATGCACTTTGTATTTGAATATAGGAGTGACATTTATCAGCTCTGAGCTAAGGAAACTTCTTTTCTTTGATTTCCTTATCTGTATAATGGGAGAATATTTTACCCTACTATAAAGAGTTATGATGAAATTTAAATTCCTGAAAATATATAAATGGTAAGTATGAGTGGTTATTGGTATTATTATATCCACTCTTTATATCAGTAATTGAGCATCATAAAAGCAAATACCATCATCAATTTTAATTCATACATATGTCTCAAATCATATTTTATCAATTTTCTTTTAAAAGCCGTATTGTTTTGTTGGTTTCTTTCCATCTGGTAGGCTAAAACAGCAAAACGTATGTTCACTTGAAACTTGTCTTTGTAAACCCATCTAAATACTATCAAAATCTTAATTGATGCTCAGAATTACCATTCAACCCTTTTATATTAGATAGCATAATTTTTTCCATAGAATTTTCACAGGTTTTTTTTCTTTTCCTTTATAATATATATGTTACAGTCAAAAGCACTATGGATTAAGAACTAACAGATACAGGCCTTAACCATTAACTCAGCTAATGGCAACTGAGGAATAATCTTGGACAGGTGATTCAGTGCCCTAGCTGACAGGCAGTACATTGCTGGGCTAACAGAAGTAGATCGTGGCACCAGCTCTGTCAACATTACAGGACTGTTGTGAATGTAGATGCTGAGGATGAGACATTTAAAAGTTAAAATACATCTGTTCATGTGTAGATTTAAATTATGTAACCCTCCACCAGTCTCCCATTCTTTAGTCCTATGTCACTTTTCCATACTGAAGTTGTTCAAGACTCCTAAATCATAAACTAAAATGTTCTATTTTTAGCTATATGGATTCTATAAGACGGAGTGAAAGTCCTATAGTTTTCTTCTTTAAATGTGAACATAATCCCAAAAGCTAATGATGTACTATACATTGGCTAATTGAATTTAAGTAAGTGAATAATTAAATAAGAGAAGAATAAGAGTAGAAGACCCAAAAGTTTAAATTACTTTTCTGCCAGAAGTTAACAAAAGAACCGTAATTAGTATTCTCTTCCTATTTTTATGATTTACATAAACTCTAACTACATTTTCTTTAATTCTCAATTATAACATACTCTTAGATTTGTATCTAAACTTTGTCTTACTAAGAATAATCATAAAATGTAGAGAGATGGGATCATGGCATTGATAGGCTTATTGATTCTGCTTCTCAAGTTCAATTATCTGGCAGTTAACAATTGTATGGGCCAACACAGGCTGCCCCAAGATGAGCCACATTGCCATGAATATTTTAAAATGTTAAAACAATCAAAACCCAGCAGATTTAGAAAAAACATTCTTCTTATCCCTTCACTTTCTGCCTGATGGAGCCTCAAGGGCAGAGGCAATT